>NC_142064.1:253077994-253388411 GCF_059756535.1 Pantherophis guttatus | reverse complement strand
ATGACAGAGACATATTGACTTTAAACCAGAGATATTTTTATTAGGGATCTTACCAGATACATATAACAAAGAATTGCAATACTTAATTGTGAATGTTTTAACAGCAGCTAGAATTGTATTTGCTAAAAATTGGAAAGGAGAGAAGATACCTACTGATGAAGAAATTATTAAGAAAATGATGGACTGTGCTGAAATGAGTAAATTGACATTTGAAATAAGAGAACAGGAAGATAAACAATATTATTTGATATGGGATTTATTCTACCAATGGATAGAAAATAAAACATGGAGATAAATATGAAATATGAAGTGGAGATAAAATAAGAGAAATATTTCTTTATGAAAATAAACTTTGGTCATATATTGATACTTTGAAGATGGGATTGCACAAAAAGATGTTAACCGATCGATATACTGTCTGTAATTGTTTGCAATGATGATGTTTTTATGTTTTATTTTTGTTTTAAAATAAAAAACTTTTGGGGGGGAAAAAAGGGAGAGAACTTTAAGGTCTGACACAAAATTATCTGCTTCAACTGCAATAATACACGAGCACACAATAGATACAAACTTAAGGTACGACTTCAGCAACAGAGTGGTCAATGCCTGGAATGCACTACCTGACTCTGTGGTTTCTTCCCCAAACCCCAAACCTTTAACCTTAGACTGTCTACTGTTGACCTCACCCCATTTCTAAGAGGTCTGTAAGGGGCGTGCATAAGCCCACCAACGTGCCTACCACCCCTGTCCTATTGTCCCCATTTATTCGTATCCTTATCCTGTATTCATAATCATGGCATGTATTTCCAATGGCTGCAATGTCCCAGGGTCACATGATCGCCATTTGCAACCTTCCCAGCTGATTTTCAACAAGCAAAGTCAGTGGAGGAAACTGGATTCATATAATCATATATTGTACATAAAAATTGCAGTGATTTGCTTAATAACTGTGGTAAGAAAGATTTAAAAATTGGGTATGATTCACTTAACAATTGTCTTGCTTAGCAACAAAAATTCTAGTCCCAACAGTGGTCGTAAATCATGAACTACTTGTATTAACACAACCTGTAAATATATGCAAAGGAATAGCGTGCATTACTTTATGGCTTCATTGCTTTAGATATAAAGTACATTTGTTGAATGTTGGGGGCGGGGTCTCCTTTGGATTTAAAATACAAATTTATAGAAATAAAGTGAACCACTTACCCTGTTCTGGCAAACTCTGCCCAGTAGTGCATCATCTTACGGCTCAGCCTGGCTTCAGCCTCTGTGTATGTTTGATTGACAGGCAGCATTGATTGAAGGGTTCCAAAAACAAAAGGAATCTCAGCACCGTGAGATGCCCCAATCCATTCAGGCCAAACTGACCCTGAAAGGCGATGTGTATATAAATAGGCATATACAGGACTCCCAGTTTTCCTGATATTTCCTGCAGCTTCCTTCAATGTGCATGCAAATGCCCGATCTGTGTAGAAGTGGGACATAGCGGAACGGTATTGTGCGGGGCCGTGATTTCCTTCACTGTACTTCAGTGCAATAGTCCGAATAAAATCTTCAGTTGCATTTGGCACCAACATTCTTATCCCTTTCAGAAGCTGCTCCTGGTTGATAAGATTATGGGTGATGTTAGGGAAAACATAGTAGACAAAAGGAGCCCCTTCATCAGAGGTTTTACCTATGAGGACTGGTTTGGCCTGAATTTGCCCCTCCTCCATGAGCTTTTCTGGATCACCAAGCAAAAACTCCCCATCTGTGGTTGCCGTGAAGGGAAAATTCATAAGGAAGCCACCTTTGAATAACAGAGCTATTTCATGCCGATTAAGTTCAGAAACATTTTTTGTTTGCAGGCAATGCACTATGCTGATATTGTTGTCCTCTGAACAACCTAGCAGATGAACAAATTCCAGTGATTTTTGTTTGGCTTCCTCAGGAGACCTCCAAACCCAGAAGGCATTGGCTGTCCCGCTCTGGATGACCGCTTGGGCAAAAAGGTCCTGGCTTTTTGGTGCAAGAAGATGGAAATTCACAGAAGATCCTCCAGCACTGTGGCCAAAAATGGTCACCCGAGAAGGATCTCCCCCAAAGGCAGCTGCATTCTCTTTTACCCACTTCAGGGCCAGCTGTTGGTCCCATAAGCCAAGGTTCCCTGGAGCAGCTGGTGGCAAGTACAGAAAGCCCAGGGCTCCCAAGCGATAATTGATGGTGACCACAATGACATTCTCAGTGGCAGCCAAAGGTACCCCATTGTACAACTCCAGAGAAGACGTGCCCATTATATATCCTCCTCCGTGTATCCAGACCAAAATAGGGACTAGTGAAGAAGGTTGTGGGTGTGGCACCCAGATGTTGAGGGAAAGGCAATCTTCTGACAGTGGTGTTTTAGGAGACCATATATCTGCTTCAGGGACATCCCCGGAAATAAATTGAAGGCAGGAATTGCCAAAACTGGTGGCTTCCAATGTTTGCTTCCATGGCTGATGTGGAAGAGGTTTCTGGAAACGCAACTTCCCCAGAGGAGGCTCAGCGTAAGGAATGCCTAGATAGGCTGTCACAGATCCAAGGCCAGCCAGGACCTGCTTGCCCTTAATAGGGCCACTGCTGGTTATGACCTCTGTGTCCCCATTAGACGCAGAACTGGAGCCTAATGGAAAGGGAAGGAGGAGGAGGAGGAGGCAGCACAAGAGAGACGGGCATAGCAGACAAGGCATTGCAACAGTAGGACGTGTTGATGGACCTGGATAAAGTTACAACCAATATGAAATTATTCCAGATTTTTTTTAGTGGGCCATGAAGCTGAAGTTGTTCTGTTGTAAACATTCCCAAACCCCAAAACCCCGTTAGCCTTTCAGAAGGCCCTGAAAATGTGGTTTTCCCAGCAACCTTGGGGAGCCCAGGGTGAGCTTGTGTAATGGTTATATTATGTTTAGATTTTTCTCCCACAAGGTTGCTTTTATTTATTTCTTAAGCTTTTAATAGCTGTGACGTTTAATTGTTGGTTGTACACATCATGTTCAGTGAGATGGATGGCCATATAAATGTGATGAATAAATTTTATTTTTATTTCTCACCTTTAAAAGGCCATCCATCTCACAAAAAAGTGACTCTGCGTGGTATACAACCATCAATAAAAATAAATGAAATAATTTCCACAGTGGAGAAAGTAATTGAAAAACAGCTTTCTACTACTGCAGTCCCTTCACACATGAATGCTAACCTTGATTTGTCTGAGATTCCCCTTTCCTGGCAGAGTTGGTCAACCACTGAAAATGAATAAACTTCGGATATTTCCCTCTTAAATCTACAATCGTTTCTATAACTATTGTTGTGAAAATTAGACATTTTAAAAGAAGGCAGACAGAAGGAAATCGGATTCTTGCAAATTATGGGACTGGAGACCACTGATGTGCATATCTTGGAGGGCAAAAATAACAACCCAGGAGATTTTAGGCCCTGTCAAACTGAAATTTAGGATTATGAAGGTAAGCCTGCCCACTTTTGGTTATCTTGTGCAATAAAATTCTTTAGGAAAAAACAGTTATGCTAAGAATGATTGGAGACACTTATAAAAGAGACCAGCAAAGAATTCCAACAAACATGATACTGTTTAAAACCTAGAAACATTAAACAAACTTGTAAAGAATCAGAAAAAAATGGAGAGAGCTAATGTATAAAAGACTATAAATCAGTGTTGGTTACCACCTTTAAAGCGCTCCATGGCATAGGACCCGGGTACCTTCGAGACCGTCTTCTGCCACCAATAGCCTCCCACCGACCAGTCCGCTCCCACAGAGAGGGTCTCCTCAGGGTGCCATCAGCCAAGTTATGTCGGCTGGCAACACCCAGAGGGAGGGCCTTCTCTGTGGGAACCCCAACCCTGTGGAATGAACTGCCCCCGGAAATACGTAAGATCTCCGACCTCCGGGTGTTTCGCTGCGCATTGAAGACCCTGATGTTCCGCCAGGCCGGGCTATCAACATAATAATTTTAAATTGGGGTATTTTAAATTTTTGGGGTTTTAAATCGGCCAAATCTATTTAATTATTTTAATTTTTAATCATTGTTGTGTTTTGTGTTTTTAAATTGGCTGTACACCGCCCTGAGTCCTTCGGGAGAAGGGCGGTATAGAAATAAAATTATTATTATTATTATTATTATTATTATTATTATTATTATTATTATTATTATTATTATTATTAGTGTTTCTCAGTCTTAGCAACTTTAAATTGTGTGGACTTCAACTCCCAGAATTTTGGCAGTTAAAGGCCACACAACTTAAAGTCGCCAAGGTTGAGAAATAATGTTATAAAAAGTCAGGTACAGCTGAAAAGATAAAGAGCAAACTTTCAGCTTCTCCTCTGAACCCAGTAACTCAGGTTTTCTAATCACCGTGGGATTTCCTATTTTCTTTCACACAAAGGCTAGCCTCAGAAATATTTTTTAGAACAGCTACATTCCCCTAACCCACTACCAGGCCTTGAGCCTTTTGGAACCGGGCCGTGGAGGTGGCAGGTGAGTGTGTGAGCATGCACCCATCCCCACTCACAAGAGCAGAGTGCGTGTGTGCCTACCGCATACACGGATTGTTACCCTCTACACACACACACGCTGATCCACAACTGAAAATGTTGGGGAACTCTGCCCTAACCTTAGTATTTTCCCATCCACACATGCTTTCCTCAGCAGGCACTCTAGGCTGCCTAACAAACATTTCTGTAGGTTTCCTGAAGGCGGCCTAACATTATTTGTCCTCGAGGAGCAAAATTCCAAAACTGAACAAATTGTCAGCTGTACAGCCAACAATATTAGAGCAAAGAAAATACCTCCCATGATGTGTCCAGTACAATTGCACAAGTGCTTTAGGAACTGCAATTCTATCAGCAACTACCTAGAGGAATATCCCACTGATTTTTAACGGGTCTTATTGCTAGTTAAAGATGGTGGAAATTTGCAAGCACATATCTGAACCTAGAAGAAATGGCAGCCCAGTATGGGCTTTCTCTTCACTGCTTTTCTTTCCCACTCTTGTTCTCTGTGTCTTAAACTCTAGCTGGCATTTCCTATTATGGCTGAAGAAATTGTTGTCTCTTTATGTAAGTTTATCCTAGAATAGAACTAACTAGCCTAAACAGAATTAACCAGATAGAAAAAAAAAACAAGAAATTCTAGTCCCTTTTCTGAAAAAACTGTTTTTTAAAAAAATTCTGCAGACTTACTCACTTGTCAGATTTAACAGGACTATTTGTTATTCAAAAGAAGAAAGCAGCTTCCGAGATGACCAGGCTGTATCCTGCTAACAGAAAAAAATGATAATGAAAAGAACAACATTATATATTGCAGGAAGGTGCGTTGACCAACTGGATTCTGTCCACAAAGGGGGAGGAAGTTGCAAGTATTGACAAAAGGCTCCAATAACAAAGAAATGGAAAAACAGAGAACGTCCTTCAAATGGGGTGAGAGAACTCTAGAGCAAAGGACAGTCACTATCTCTGGTATGCAACCTGCAGCCTTGAAAAGAGCCATTACAACATCTGTCCATATTTCAAAGCAACTAAAGAACCTGAAAGCAAATAACAGAAACCTGAGGTGACCCTAAATTGGATGACTCTAAAAATGTAGGACAGACAGCATCACCACCAGATAGATTTGCAATTGGCTGACCAACTGCACTCAGCAGGTATCATGAACAATTGTGGGAGCTAGGTAGGTCTAGTGGCTGGCCTATTAAAAAGTAGGATTACAGGGGACATGATAGCTATCTTCCAATATTTGAGGAGCTGTCACAAAGAAAAGGGGATTGACTCATTCTCTAGGGCACCAGAGGGTAAGAGAAGAAGTAAAAGGTGGATGCTTTTTAAATAGAATTTAGAATATAGAATATAGAGAGTTGGAAGGGACCTTGGAGGTCTTCTAAACCAACCCCCTGTGTCAGTCCTGAAGCCATTTTGGGAGCATCTTCAGGGCTGCCACAGTGAGGCTGGTCAGAGCTGTGGGAACGTGAGGGGGGAGATAGAGATAGCTGGGGGAATATGTAGCTATGTAGCCAAAATAACATTCTTTCTTGTGGGAGCCAAGGACGTCTTCAGCAGGTGTTTGGAATGCGTGGACTGAAGCCAGCAGGAGTGGGGACCGTCCGTGGTCTGATTGAGACCATGTGATGGATGTGTGACCTGGGGGCAAGAACTTTGGATTTTGATTTGGGTGGGATAATCTTGGGTCCATCAGTTGGATTTTCCCCAAATGTGCCAATATGACATTCTTACTTTGAGGAACCTCCAAGCCTTGGAGTTTTGATTGCATTAGGTTTGTTATTTGGATCCCTGACACTTTGCTCAGGCAGGAAACCCTATACCATTTCAGACAAATGGTTGTCCAATCTCTTCTTAGAAACTTCCAGTGTTCCAGTGTTGGAGCATTGAAAACTTCTGGTGGCAAGTTGTTCCACTGATTAATTGTTCTGTCAGGAAATTTCTCCTTAGTTATAGGTTGCTTCTTTCCTTGATTAGTTTCCATCCATTGCTTCTTGTCCTGCCTTCAGGTGCTTTGGAGAATAGCTTGATTCCCTCTTCTTTGGCAGCCTCTGAGATATTGGAACACTATCATGTCACCCCAGTCCTACTTTTCATTAAACTAGACATACCCAGTTCCTGCAACCGTTCTTCATATATTTTAGCCTCTAGTCCCCTAATCATCTTTGTTGTTATTCTCTGCCCTCTTTCTAGAGTCCCAACATCTTTTTTACATCATGGCAACTAAAACTGGATGCAGTATTCCAAGTGTGGTCTTATCAAGACATTATAAAGTGGTATTAACACTTCATGTGATCTTGATTTATCCCTCTGTTTATGCAGCATAGAACTGTGTTGGCTTTTTTGGCAGCTGCAGCACATTACTGGCTCATATTTAAGCAATTGTCCACTAGGACTTCAAGATTCCTCTCATAATTACTATTGAGCCAGGTTCCATGTGGTTTTTTCTTGACTAAATGTAGAACATTACCTTTTTCACCATTGAATGTCATTTTGTTAGCTAGCTCCCAATGTTCAAGTCTGTCAAGATCCTTCTGTATCTTAAACCTATCTTCTGGAGTGTTGGCTATTCCTGCCAGCTTGGTGCAAATTTGATGAGTTCCCCACCTATCCCATCATCAAATCATTGATGAAGATGTTGAAGAGTACTGGGTCTAAAACAGAGCCTTGGGATACCCCACTGCGTACTAGAAGAAATTTTCTGATAGTGAGAATGGTTTATCAATGAAATAACTTGCCTCCCAGAGTTATGGTTGCTCCATTAGTGAAGGTCTTCAAAAATTGATTGGAGAACCATTCAACTGGGATGGTATACATTTTCCAGCCTTGAGGAAGGGTTGGACTAGAAGACCTCTAAGGTCTTTTCCGATCCTATGATTCTAAGTTCTATGTCAATTAATTTGTTTTTAAAAGTCTTATATAGAGACCACACTCTCCAACCTGATACAGAACTATTAATGCTGATGATCTGCATATGGTTCTCCATTCAGTTGTGGACTCACCTTACAGCACTGCCATTCCAACCACATTTCAATGGCTGGTTAATGAGATTGTTGTGTGCAGCCTGAATAAAAGCTTTACTGAAATTGAGGTACATTCCAAGTCTTTTCTCAATCAGAGTAGTTACCTTGTCGAAGAAGGAGCAAGATTTGTTTCACAGAACTGTTCTGGGCTACATTTTATGAGATAGGCCAGAAAAATAGTATACAGGGTTTAATGCCTTTCCAGAAGATCAAAAGGTGGGAGCAAACCTCAATTCAAGTGGGGAGATAATCCATAGAGTGGGGCACCCCTTTTAGGCCTCATGGCCTTGCCATCCTCAGACCTCCCCCAGCCCAAGGATGTCTGAGGCTCCAGTTTGCAATATGCCTTCAGCAAAGAAATGTTGGCCTACTGGTGAGAAAAGGTGGCACCCTACAAATGCAATTCTGGCATGTGTACAACCAATATTAGGTCAGTTGGATCTCCTCCCATGATATCAATGTTTGCCATCAACCGGGTCAATGGCAGTACATTGATCCTTATAAATCCTTTACATAAGCAGTCTTGTGTGTTTGGGTAATTAGTATTAGATTATGGTATTCCCTGTGACACTCTATGGAAGCAAAAGTTGGAATTGGAAGAAGCAGGATAGGAACTATTGACATTTTTGAATTTTATGTTGGAGAAGATTCCTGGGACCTGGGGCTACCATGGTCAGCCAGGAAAAGAAACCAATGGATCATCGAGCAAATCAACCCAGCATTCCCACTTGAGTGACCTGGGTCAAATTATTCTACTTTAAAGGGGAATAGTTGTAGCTCAGAATTGATGAGAGTCGTCCTTGGTGCTCTCTGAGCTTGGTTGTTTTCTTGCAGACAAATGGCCGACTTGTCAGAGTGCCAGTCAGAGGACATGATGAAAACTCTTTAATTTCACAATTTGTGGACTTAACCATAGTTACAATTGATAAACCATGACTATTTTAGACCAAGCCAAGTCCAAAAATACTAGAGAATTCCTGGGAAGCCTGACATTGTGACAAATTGGCCATCAATAGACACATAAATAACTTCTACCTACTGTTCAAAAGACAATCCCGTTGAAGGAGGGCTATTCAATTTTAATATAGATAGCCTCTTTGGCACCTCTTTCAAACTACTGGTCCTCTCTGTCCAGATTATGGATTTTGCTATCTTCAAAAGAGTGGCCTTTGTCTTTCAAATGCAGATGGACTGCTGAAACTTGTAAGGCAGATGGACTGCAAGATCAGTCAGAACTGAAGAAGCTTCTGGGATGACCAGCTCAAGGTCACCCCAGCTGATTTTCATGGCTAAGGTAGAACTCAGAGTCTCCCAGTTTCTATCCTGCTGCTTTAACCAATAGACCGAGTTGCCTTTCATATCACCACCTTCCTTGCTTAATTTTCATAGGATGGCCCATCTGTTTGGGAAGATGGTGGCTTTAAGCTCATGGCTGATCATTTCAGAAGGACTGGTGGACAGCAGAACATACTGTAATTCCCACATTCTGGCCAATCAAGGAAGTGAGGGAGACTGGCCTAGCTGAGAACATTTCCCAAAGCAGATGGACAGGGAAGCTTATATAAAGTTATTGTAAGTTTGCATCACAATAGGAAAAATTCACTAAAGCAATTTGGCAAACCTCAGATTGAGGAAGGAATTCCCTTTCTATGATATAAAACCTGTATCTATGAGAACCAGAGATAACTAAGAATTTTATTAGCTGTCTGGAATGAGAACTTCTGGATTATTCATCTCTAGCAATTGCTACATTTGCTAGCCTTATTCTTTACTTTAGAATGACAGACCCTCTGAGTACAGGGATACACCCAAGGTACTTTATTTCATTTTATTTTTTAAAAAAATCATTTTAATTTGTTTGATGTACATAAAAGTTTCCCATTTCCTCTTTACAATCACCCATAAGCCACCTAGCGCAGCTTCCCAAGTATAAAATATACCATTTCCTCTGCAATGTTTGGAGATGCCAAATTTAGGATGAAGAATAAAAACCTGAAGATATTCCCACAATTTCTCAGCTGGTTTTAATTCAACATCTGAATTTCAGATAAAAGAGGTGGAATGAGGAACCTGTTGACTTGACCTGTCCATCTCAACAGAGGTTTCAACTGTGCGTACGGGATTCAGCAAGTTCACCAACATAGGACAGATTGGTGAACAGGTTATCAGCTTAACTTCAACAGAAGACTTCAACAGAAGTCTCCCTCCCAGGTAGAAGAGGAACAAGTAAAATCACAGCATCTTCATGCTGGAGTTACAGCGTTGAGTCACGGTGAAACATCTTGAGTATTTGGCTCTGGTTTTTAAAAAACAAATGGCAACTTCATGATGGAATATCAAATTGGTATCAAATTAGGCAAATCACAAGATCAAGATAGGGTGATTTGATGTGCTGAACACATTATGTTAGGGCCAAATTAATCGTAATATGGGTTAGTGCAATGTGTAAACCCAGCTTCTGCATACAGATCTGTCTTCATTCACACATGGATAGAAAAACACCTTGAATCACCCCTATAAAAACACATGTCTTATTAGAACAAGGCAATCTGAATGTAAGTTGTGCTTTGTTACTAATTAGCAGTTTCTATAAAACTAAAATGAAAGGCTGTCTCTTCTTTCTGTATCTGTTGAGCTGAGAGGGTCAAGCCATTTAAAGAATAAAAAATTGCTCAACACTTTTTTTGGACATCCTTCTTCAACATGTTGCCTTCCAGATATACTGGGCTCCAATTTCTATCATTCAGATCCAGACAGGTCTCAGGAAGATGGCCGCAAGGGTCTAAATAGTTGAATGGCGCCAGGTTGTAGATAGTCTGATACTAGAACTCCTTTGCACCTTGAAGATTCGGTATTCAACTATGCAGGGAACATGCTCTCAATTTTAGTAACTTTTCACCAACAAACTTTCTGGACTTTTAGTTTGGTGAGATGGCTTTGCCCCTGCTATTTCTATTTTTTCAAAGCATTTCATTGGACTTCTAATCTATTTCAGTGCCAGTGTTATCCCAGTTAGGGTGTAATTCCTACCAGAGAGAGTTGATGGAAAGGTGACGCTTAGACTGAACCGATGACCATTTTTGTTCTTTTTTTAAAAACAAGTTTCGAATCTCTTTTTGGCTGAAAATGGATAATCAGTCGTTTTCCTTCTCTCCGCATGTCTTGCATCCACTCAAAGTAAATGGGAGGAAAGATATTCCTGCCTTTCTTTTTGGTCCACTTTACAACAAGCATGATCAGAAGAACACGGAGTGCGATCAATGTCTTCAGGAACTGTGTTTCTGACGCTTCCAGAAGCGTTTGACGTCTGAGTGGCCGGCGGGAGTCACCACCATGAGACGCTTAATTGGGTTCTCAAAAACAAGGACCCCAAGTTCCTTGGCATGGTCACGGAGCAGCTCAAAGTCCACCTGGGATAAGAACTGGTTGTATAGGACACCTGTGGGAAAGAGTTGGAGAAACAGATGAACAGGAAGGCATGCAAGGAGAAGCTGCTGGAGAAATAGAAAGAGACTGGTGTGGAAAAGAGCCCGGGGCAGCAATATGTGGCTAAAGAGGAATAAGGATGCAAGAAATGGGGCACACAAAGACAAGCAGAACCACAAATAAGAGCCTCTTTATATTCCCCCTTTGGACATCAGAGCCAACTCCTGCATTTAAAATAATAATCATGACAGCCCTTGTAACTGGTTTGACCCAAACACAAAAAATATGGATTCTTAGCTGAACGCAGAGCCCTAGACATGGTCCAGAAAGTAGGTACTCTCCTGGAGAAATTAAAATTCACATTTTAATTGCAATTTCATTTTAACAAATCCAACCTAGAACTAAGTAGGAATTTCCTGACAATGAGAACAATCAATCCAGTGGAATGCCTTCAGAAGTTGTGAGTGCTCCAGCACTGGAGGTTTTTAAGAATAACAGAATAACAAGAGTTGGAAGGGATCTTGAATGAGATCTAAACTCTGACCAGGAAGTCTATGAGGCTAAGGCAGGGGTGTCAAACTCAAGGTCCGGGGTCCAGATCCGGCCTGTGGGGTGCTTAGATCTTGCCTGCGGGGCCGCCCTGGAAACAGTAAAGGACCAGCCCACAGTGCCTCTGCCAGTAAAAATGGAGCTCGGGAGGGCCTCACGCGGCCCACCTGAGCTCCATTTTCGCTGGCAGAAGGTTGCAGGTGACTGTCACAGCCGAAAACAGAGCTCATGAGGGCCACGTACAGCTCTCCCGAGCTCCGTTTTCGCTGGCAAGAGGGTTGCAGGAGGCCGTCACAGCTGAAAATGGAGCTCGGAGCCTGTTTTCGCTGGCAGAGCGCTCAGGCCACTACAGGTGCCCCCGACACGAGTGACATCAAGCTGGCCACGCCCACCCTGGCCACACTCACCCCAGCCCCACAAGGTCAAACACAACCCTGATAAGGCCCTCAATGAAATTGAGTTTGACACCCCTGGGCTATGGCAACTTTAAGACGGGTGGACTTCAACTCCCAGAATTCCAAGCCAACAAGGCTGGCTGTGGAATTCTGGGAGTTGAAATGCACCCATCTTAAAGTTACTAAGGCTGAGAAACACCCGTCGAAGTAAAGCTAAAGAAAGTAGATCTGAAGGTGAGCAAAAAGTGGAGTCAATGACCAAAGCTGGTGCTCCTCTGATATATAGGGCGTCCTTGATTTATAACCATTCGTTTAGTGACCATTTGAAGTTACAGCAGCACTGAAAAAGTGACTTAGGACTGTTCCTTACGCTTATTGCTATCACAGCATCCCTATGGTCACAGCAAAATTCAGGCGCCTGGCAACCAGCATGTATTTGTGACAACGCAACATTTCAGATTCATGGGATCTTCATTCGCAACCTTCCCAGAAGGCTTCAGGCAAGCAAAGTCAAGGGGGGGGGGGTCGGATTCGCTTAATGACCATATGATTCACTTTACAACTGCAGTGATTTGCTTTAAATACCAGGGCTTTAAAAACAGGTCATAAAATTAGCTGCAACTCACTTAATAACTGCCTTGTCTAGCAATGGAAATTATGTTCTCAATTGTGGTCGTAAGTTGAGGACTACAACTATATTGGACTAAAGATTAATGCCCGGATGGTCAGGCTAATGGCTGCATTGGGAGAGGAGACCAGGTTGTGGAACTTGCCAAACTATAATTGACCTAATTTGACATCCTATTAGATTCTTCTCATGGTTATCGCTTCCTCTCCTGACCATCTGTCCCATCTCTCGGAGATGCTCACCCTCAGAAAAGCGAAGTCTGTCCCGTTCCAACTCCCACAGCCGGATCTGATCTGTGATTGTGGGGGGCAGCACAGGGGTCTGTGGGGAGGAGAGTGGAAAAGTTAGAGACCGCAAAGTATCTATTTCCTAAAGAGCAGGAAACAATTTCCACACTGCATTTTCCTCTAGAACTGACAAACACCTACGTTACTTGAACCTTTTAATCCAGGGGTCCAGAACTCCGAGGCTGTGGCCTACTACTGGACCACGGCCTGTTCGCAACTAGGCCGCGAAAAACATCAGACGTGCGCATCTATGTGCACAGCTTCCCTTGCACGAGTGGTGGGAGTTTTCATCTCATGCGAAGCTCCCATGTCTGGTGGGTGGGTGTACCCGCCGCTCGCACAAATGGAGCTGTGAGCACACCCGCCACTCGCACAGAACCATCCCTCTCCCCCCCTCTTCTGCACAGGGTACCAAGCTGGAAAGGTTCGAGACCACTGTTTTAATATTTCATATTTGGGATCAGGGTTAAGTCTCGTATTGGGCTTTTTCCCCAGAAGGCTTAGCAATCTTCTTTTATACAATATAATTTCACAGACTTTTACAGTGTTTTATTTATGTCTTTTAGGTTTTGTATTGTGTTTATTTTTTTAAGATTGTAAGCCACCCAGATTTATCCTGTGGAAACATGGGTGGCCAATAAATTTTATAAATTAAAAAAGAAAAATGGTTCAGGTGCCAATAACTTGCATTTTTTTTAACTGACACTGGAGCAATATATTTTTAAAAACTTACCTTTGGGGCTCTGGGGAAGCTGGTTGGGATGGCTTGGGTGCTGCGTTACTTAAGCTAGCATAAATATTGCACCAGCTTTATTAAACAACGAATAAACTGTTACAAAAGGCAACGTTTTTCTTGGATGCCCTGATCGCCCAGGTGTCCTCTCCCTTCATCTCCTGTAGCCATTTCCTCACCTGTTTCAGCATCACGGCGTGAGCTCTTGTCCGTAGGAAGTGAATGATCTGTAGCAAAAGAGGATCATGAACCTTGGCACATTTGGGATTTCGTCATTAAAGTTTTAATCTCCACCCAACCAACCGAGAGAAGCAGAGCACGACTCCAAAGTCCTCTTTAAACCTATCTTCACCTGATCGGCCGTGATCCCATTGGCAATGGCCTGCTGTGTGCTCTCCCGGGTGACTTGCGCCACCACCAAGTTAGGGAAGCGATACAGCATCTCAGAGAAGAGGGCAATTAGTGCAATCTGTAGTTCTGAATCTGGAAGTAAGCACAGAGAGGGAGGGAAATGCAACATTAAAAAAAAGATTTCTCAAGCTCAGCCATTTTAAGGTGTGCAAACTTCAACCGCCAGATTTCCCCAGCCAACGTGGCTGAGACAAGGAATTCTGGGAGTTGAAGTCCATACATCCTAACATGGCTGAGCTTCAGAAATAGTTTTAAAACACATGAGCAGCCTGGTGTCCTTTAAATAGATTGGTGTTTCTCAACCTTGGCCATTTTAAGATGTGTGGACTACAACTCCCAGAATTCCTCAGCCAGCAATGCCCCCCCCCATCCAAGGGGGCAAATTATCGTATTTTTCGGACTATAAAACGCACCTACCTTTTTGGGTGAGGAAAACAAGAAAAAGAAATCTGCCTCTGCCTCCCAGCAATTTTGCTTCGTTGCAGCAAACAGCCTGCTTTACTTTCATTTTTGTTTTCAGTATAGCTTGATTAGCACAAGGAAAAAAAAATCTCCTCCAGCAATTTACCTTCTTGCAACAAGCAGCAGAGGACCAGGCAAAACAGCTGAGAGTCAGGAGGCTGATCTATAGGCTGTGCTGAAGCTGAAAGGAGCTGGGTTTTTTTGCTGTTTGCTGCAAGGAGGTGACTGCTGGGAGGCAGAGGCCAAAGGGTGGGGGTCAGTGGGTGGGTGGGGCTACATTTGGTGTATAAGAATGTAAATTTTGTGTGTAAACTTTTACCCCCTTTTAGGGGGGAAAAAGGTGCGTCTTGTACTCCGAAAAATACGGTAATAATTAATTTTGGATTACATTTAATCTAAAAGATGCATTTTCAAACAGGGATGGAAAATAAGCATTTTCAAAGAATGGAAATTCCCCTGCTTGGAAAGGCAAAAACCTAGCAGGGGGTGAGGGGCAGGTATTTAATCAGGTGGCCCCCACATTCTTTTTTTCAGATGTTGAATTATATCAAGACAGCCAAACAATTTAAGAAATATTGTCCTAGGTCAAATAAAGAAAGCAATCCTGGCTAAGTACGCTTTCCCCCAATCAGTAAAGCAAAATCTCAGCTGTCTTCTGTTATACAACCAAGAGAATATTTTTTTTAAAAAATGGGCAGCTTCCATGCTGCCACACTGATTCCCAATTATGAATTAGAAGAAGAGGGATGGGCCTTTGAAGAATAGAAATCGGTGTGGCTTCAGACCTGTATATGCATAGATCCTGTAGTTGGTCTCCACCACGATGAAGCCTTGGTTATGGGTATCCACGGTGGTACCTGAGATGCCGGAGGAAAGATTAATAGCTAAGCGGGTGGGATAGTAACGCCTGGATTTTCTCTGCAAAGAAAGAAGGAAAGATATTAGCAACAAGTTTGTGGCAAGTTCAGAGCTGTCTGACAATTTATCTTTCAGAAGACAAACCTACCCTTTTAGCTCACAAGATCCTTGAAGAAGTCCTTAATACCTCTAACATCTGACAATTTGTGTTTTTTAAAACTCTGGTTCAGCTCCTCATATAATCCCCCTAGTGTGTTGTACCTTTCTTTGAAACACCAGGCCAAATTCCCGGAGATGCTGAAGGAAATTCAGAAGTGAATCACTCATTCCTTCCACGGAATAATCCTGAGAATAAAGAAAGTGGAAAAGAATTAACTGGCAGGCAAGTATGTTGCGCAAACATCTTGATTGGTCAATGCTTGAGAACCAGTAGATGAATTGCTATGATTAGCCAATCAAATCACATTGAGAGGCCATGAAAGAATTCTTTTGCTGATTTACCTGTAAGAGTCATCAATGGAAGATGCACTTATTAAGGGGTGAATGCTCTGGGCACGTGTCATTCATGCTTTGTTTCTTGAACCATTAAGCTATGTCATAATTGTGATGTCATAATTTAAATTGAGCATTTAGCAAATGCACCATTTCTGCACTGAACTAATGTCTGGTTTTTGAGCCATTGGCTCCAATTTTCTAGGTTCTATGCGTCTAAGATCCTGTGCCTCTCAACATCACCCCTCAAAGTCTATTGTTTAGCTTAGTAATTTAATAATGTGTGCAATCTAGATGTGAGACTTTAATTAGGGTCAGTTCAAGGAACATGGTTACCCCTAATCAAAACCAGTATGCATGGCTTCATGAATCAACCTTGTGTACAACAATCCTTTCATTCATAAGAAGCCAGGTTTTCTGTTATACTCATAATATCTGCTTTCTTTATTTCTAAATTCTCACTTTTTCTCTGAAAACATTTGCTATATGAGTGACTTTCTTCTAATGTTACCCACACAACAAAAACCCTTTGATGTAGGGTTCAGGCTAAGCTTGAGTCATTGGTTCAGAGTGATCCAGTGGTTTGTTGATCAAGCAGGGACTTGAAACAAAATCTCCTTTAAAACTAAGTTTCCTCTAAGTCTACTTAAGAGCCATGGTGGTGCAGTGGTTAGAATGCAGCACTGCAGGCTAATTCTACTGACTGCTGGCTGCCAGCAGTTCAAATCCCACCAACTCAAGGTTGACCCAGTCTTCCACCCTTCCGAGGTGGATAAAATGAGGACCCAGATTGTTGGGGGCAATAGGCTGACTCCATAAACCACTTAGAGAGAGCTGTTAAAACACTGTGAAGTGGTACATAAGTCTAAGTGCTACTGCTATTAAGCCACTACAAATGGAGATTGCCAATCCCCATATTCAAGATTAAGCCTACTGTTCTGTTCTATAGAGGACCTTGCCCAACACTGATAAACAGATAATAAACACAAGCCGTTTTACTGACATGACAAGTTGTCAAAAGTGATCTCTTGAATCTCAGTGTGAAGGGCTACGAAGCCTTCACAGCAGGGGTGAAATGCTCCTGGTTTGGACTGGATCATACGATCCGGTAGCGATGGAGGCGGGTGGTTTGGAGAACCGGTAATAAAAATCCCTGCCCTCCCCCATGCCCAGCTGAGCCGCGCGATCATCAGAGGCTTTTTTTTTTAACTTTTAAAACCTTTTTTTTTACAACCTCTTCGGCAGAAAAAAAATGCTTTTAAAAGAAAAAAAGCCTCTGACGATCAGCTGGGATCGTCAGAGGCTTTTAAAAGCATTTTTTAAACAACCTCTTCGCCCAAAGGTTGTAGAAAAAATGGTTTTAAAAGTAAAAAAAAAAAAAAAGTTGGCCATGCCCACCCAATCACATTACCCCACCCCCACCAAGCCAGTGGTAGTAACAGAACCAGTAGAAACAAATTTTAGATTTCACCACTACTTCACAGATACCAAAGAAGCAGTTGCAATTGGAATATTTCATATTCTACTGGGATATTTCAAAGGTCACCCAAAACGATCAGAATGGCTTATTCATGTTTAAAAAAATTACAAGAAAGGGATGATATTGTAAACAATATGGAAGGGGATGAATGGAGAGATTTCCCCAAGAAGATGGTCCAATTACGGGACTCGTCTTTTCCATATTTTTCCTTTTACAGAGTGTTCTAAATTTTTTCAGAGCACCACAATAGCAACAACTACTCTGCTCAGTTATTGTCTTGATATGTAGCCCAACTTCTCACCAACATATGTTGCTGATAGGTAAAGAAGTTCCTTCTCACCTTGCCAAGTGTGGAGAAACTGAGCTGAAAGAGGAAGGAAAGAATCTCCACCAAGTCCATGCCCCTGGTCTGTAGAGTGATGCAAAAAAAGGTGGGGGGAAGGGAATTAGAAGCAGAAACGGGAAATGGACCAGAATTGAGATGGCAAGCAGTCAGGTCACTGTTTCTCCTCACCTCCGCTGACTGGAGATACTGGAGCATGAAGTACCACAGCTGTGATGAAGTATCCAGCAACAGGAACTGGAAGCCAGAGGATGTGATGCAGGGAGGTTCCCCAGGCTCACTACTAGGAAGAAGAGGGGTAACTCAAGAAAAAAAAATCCAGAAAAGAAACATTCGTTCTTAGTTTTGCAAAATTGTACCCAATTTCCACATAGTTCACACTGATGATGGCTGCTGTGCCCTGATGCTACAGGAGATTGATATGCTGTGTATCCTGCCATTATTTGAGTGTTCGTGCCTGACAAAATAAGAGTCTTGGAAGGGACCTTGGAGGTCTTCTAGCCCAACCCCCTGCTCAAGCAAGAGATCCTAGACCAGGGGTCTGCAACCTTAAACACTCAAAGAGCCATTTGGACTCGTTTCCCACAGAAAAGAAAACACCGGGAGCCACAAAAGCTGTGTGGGCCACAAAACCTGGCATGCAAAATACCAGTCTCCTCACTTTACTTAGACCAGGGGTCTCGAAATTCATGGCTGGCTAGGGAATTCTGGGAGTTAAAGTCCACAAGTCTTAAAATTGCCAAATTTGGAGACCCTTGATCTAGACAAGCCTGACCAGGATTTAAAAAATGATGCCTATCCCTCAGTTGCTCAAGACCCCCCGGCTAGGAAAGTCCTAATCCAGTGATGGCGAAATTTTTCAGCACCGAATGCCAAAAAGGTCGTGCAGAAATGTCACGCTCACACAGGCTGTGCTCCGGAAAAGCTGAATTTCCGGGTTCTAGCGTGCATGCCCGCCCAATGATCAGCTGGCTGACACGCATGCACATTCCGGTTTTTGGCACTGCCGTGCACGCAAAGAGATTGTGCTCCGGAAAAGCCGAACTTCTGGGTTCTGGTGCGCATGTGCACCTGACAATCAGCTGGCTGGTGCATGCGCACACCGTTTTTTTGGCACTGCCGCGCATCCAAAGGACAGTTGATCGTTGCACGCGCATGCATGCCAGAAACCTGGAAGACAAACAGGCAAGGCCGTGTGTGCCAGGCGACATGGCTTCGCGTGCCACTTTGGGCACATGTGCCATAGGTTCGTTATCACAATCCTAACCCCTAGTTTGAGAACTTTTGCACTACATTATGATCAGAGGGTAAAAATGTTGTCTGAATGCTACCCCTTTGGTTTGGTTCTGCAACCCAACAAGACAGACACAGACTTCAGAGGATAATTAGAACTGCAGAAAAAACAATTGCTACCAACCCGCCTTTCATTGAGGACCTGTATACTGCACGAGTCAAAAAGAGGGTTGTGAAAATATTTACAGACCTCTCACATCCTGGACATAAATTGTTTCAACTCCTACCCTCAAAACGATGCTATAGAGCACTGCACACCAGAACAACTAGACACAAGAACAGTTTTTTCCCAAATGCCATCACTCTGCTAAACAAATAATTCCCTCAACACTGTCAAACTAGTTACTAAGTCTGCACTACTATTAATCTTCTCATTGTTCCTATCTCCTCCCACTTATGACTGTATGACTGTAACCTTGTTGCTGGTATCCTTAAGATTTATATTGACTGTTTCCCTATGACTATCATTGTACCTTATGATTCTTGACGAATGTATCTTTTCTTTTATGTACACTGAGAGCATATGCACCAAGATAAATTCCTTGTGTGTCCAATCACACTTGGATGCCAACAAAGAATTCTATTCTATTCTATTCTATTCTATTCTATTCTATTCTATTCTATTCTATTCTATTCTATTCTATTCTATTCTATGTCTAGTCTAGTCTAGTCTGCACAGCAGTTCTTTTTCTCCTAATGTCAAATCTGAGGATTCTCAACTGTTCTTAAAACAGACACTGGACTTTTTCTTTTAAGGCTGGAAGAGATACTTTGGGAAGGTATCTGCATGTCTGTCTCTCCCTGAGACACTTACCTCTTCATCAGGCCAGCTTCAATCAGCAGTTGAGCCAGGTCCTGACTCACCGCTGCACTAGGAGAGCCTACCATGAAATGCAGGATGACCTAAATGGAACAGTGTGGAGAAAGAGAAGAAAACTGTGGTCTCTGTGGAACTATGTCCACAATGGTGTTTGGTAAAGTCACTTCATTGTGTGCTACATACCATATACAAAGGCCACCCAGTCACTGGAGACTCTACAAATGATTGCAATTCCACTCATGATTCATCATCATGTCTATTGCTTTGATGGGCAGAATTCTAGGATAGAATTCTAGGAATTCATTGAGGGATCCTGGCTTGTTATGGCAACTACTCTCAGTTGAAACTTGGAAGTAATAGACAACTGCAAATGCTACTAAAAGACCATAAGACCACATTAGATAAAGGGAGAGTTAGTAAGGAATTGAGAAACACGGATGCCCATCCTAGGCCTGGTGAAAAGGAAACGCAATAGTAGTCCATCATGAATGAATTCAAACAGGAAGATTCAGGAGCTTAATCCTCCATAGAAGGAAACACACCATTTTAAATATTCTGATTCCAAGAAAACTTAATTTTTTCACCACAAAATCTTCTTTTTGCATGATTAACCTGCTGTTTTCCCAAAAGGAAGGCTTTTGAACTAAATCCAAGCAAGGAAGGAGAGGAAGAGTAGTCTTGGTGATTTTACTGGCAAGAAGTGGGAGAACACTGCAACAAAGTCAGTCATTTGAAGATTAATACAGGTAGTCCTCGACTTATCATCACAACTGAGACCAGAATCCCTGTTGCTAAGCAAGGTGGTTGTTAATTGAGTCACACCCAATTTTTTGACTTTCTTTTTTGCTATAGTTAAGCGAATCACTGCAGCTAAGTAAATCATAGAGTCATTAAGTTAATCTGGCTTTCCCCCATTGACTTTGCATGCTGGAAGCCAGCTGGGAAGATTGCAAAGGGCAATCCTCTGATCGTGGGATGCTGCAACCATCCTAAATACATGCCAGCTGCATGTATGTAATTTTGATCATATGACCATTGGGATGCTGCAACAGTGATACGTGTGAGAGCTGGTCATAAGTCACTTTTTTCAATGCCGCTGTAACTTCAATCAGTCACCAAACAAAAGGTTTTAAGTCAAGGACTACCTGTAAATACATCCATAACAAATCAGGTTGCTTAGACAAGGCAAAATGCTCACCTCCCACCTTTCTTCTGCATACTTGTCCAAAGATGGGACATCTCGGGCATGCTTATCTGGGCCCAATTGGCTGGTATCATCAGACCAGGCCTTACCTCTGTGGGCAGAGAATTGAGAAGTAAGAAATTCCATTACTATTTATAGGCTGTAACTTAAGGATAACAAGGTAAAGGTAAAGGTTCCCCTCGCACATATGTGTTAGTCATTCCCGACTCTAGGGGGCGGTGCTCATCTCCATTTCAAAGCCAAAGAGCCATCGCTGTCCAAAGACGTCTCCGTGGTCATGTGGCCGGCATGACTAAACGCCAAAGGCACACAGAACGCTGTTACCTTCCCACCAAAGGGGATCCCTATTTTTCTACTTGCATTTTTTACGTGCTTTTGAACTGCTAGGTTGGCAGAAGCTGGGACAAGTAATGGGAGCTCACCCTGTCATGCGGCACTAGGGATTCGAACCGCTGAACTGCCGACCTTTCGATCGACAAGCTCCGCGTCTTAGCCACTGCGTCCCTATGTAACTTAAGGATAGCACTGACTAATGTCCTATTCAGGAGTAAGGATTCTTAAACCAGATAAAAGGCCTTCTGTGGGTATTAAATGCAAAAGCAATTCCTACAAAGGAATTATTGAGCCTGTGGTTTGCACCTCTATACCTTTGGGACAACCATGACCTGGATGGTTGAGAATCTCCATAGACATTTGACCTATTAATAGCTAGTTTTCTCCCTTTCTGTGAAGTGGCAGGATCCCAAAAACACCCCTTTCAGAGAACTGAAATCATCCTCATCTTCAGCCAGTGCAGTAGTTTCTGTGATCTTCTGCCTTCACTCTCCAACCTTAAGAATCTGGATGGCCTTCACTCACCCTCCCAAGAGAGCAATGCGCAGGTTTTCTTTGAAGATGGGGTTCAAGACGATCCCTTCGAGGCCTCCTGGGAGCAGCTGCGTGTGCCAAAGTCGCAGTCCCAGTAGGATATCCGAGCTCTCCTCTTGTTCCCTGAAACACCAGAGCCCATCATGAATTTAGGAAATGTAGTTCCTTGATTAAGGTAGTTATCATAGGTAGTTAAGTTTAAGACAACTAAGAGTAATTATGGTAGTTCCTTGATCAAGGAACTACCAAGAAGAAAACAACACTCCTACCAACACTGACAGGGCAAGCCACTGTATATAAACAGAGAGTAAATCCCACTCCTTTCTAGCACTGATGGTATTACCTAGTTGGGTAATGAAATGTCTAATGAAGCACAGAGAGCACCAAGGACTCCACAGGTCAACCCTCCTCTACAAATATTCTCTTCTATTATTATGTTGCTACTGTTGTGGCTTTTGAGGTTTTTTTCTTTTTTCTTTTTTTCTTTTTTTTTAAATTTATATCCCGCCCTTCTCCCTGAGGACTCAGGGCGGTGTACAGCCAGAATGAAAAAACATGAAATACAAATATTAAAAACAATTAAAATATATATAAATTTGGTCCAAAATTAAAAATACAAACCAATTAAAACATTTTAAATTTCTTCTTAAGCCAGCCCGGCTTGCTGGAAAAAGTGGGTTTTAAGGGCACGGCGGAAGGCACTAAGGTCTTGGATTCTCCTTATCTCTGGGGGCAACTGATTCCAGAGGGTAGGTGCCCCCACAGAGAAGGCCCTCCCCCTGGGGGTCACCAGCCTGCATTGATTGGCTGATGGCACCCTGAGGAGGCCCTCTCTGTGGGAGCGCACGGGACGATGGGAGGTCGTCGGTAGCAGCAGGCGGTCTCGAAGATAGCTAGGCCCTATGCCATGGAGCGCTTTAAAGGTGATAACCAGCACCTTGAAGCGCACCCGGAAGACCACTGGGAGCCAGTGCAGCTCACGCAGGAGCGGTGTTACATGGGAGCGCCATGCTGCTCCCATCACTACCCGCGCTGCTGCATTCTGGACCAGTTGGAGCCTCCGGGTGCTCTTCAAGGGGAGCCCCATGTAGAGAGTGTTGCAGTAGTCAAGGCGAGAGGTGATGAGGGCGTGAGTGACTGTGCACAGGGAATCCCGATCAAGAAAGGGCCGCAACTGGCGAATCAGGCGAACCTGACAAAAGGTCCCCCTGGTTACAGCTGTCAGATGTTCCTCCAAGGACAGCTGCCTATCCAGGAGGACTCCCAGATTGCGAGCCCCTTCTGTGGGGGCCAAAGACTCGCCCCCAATAGTCAGTGATGGAGTCAACTGACTATATTGGGATGCCGGGAGCCACAGCCACTCAGTCTTGGAAGGGTTGAGCTTGAGCCTGTTCCTCCCCATCCAGATCCGCACAGCCTCCAGGCACTGGGACATCACTTCAAGGGCATCATTGGGGTGGTTTTAATCCTAATATGTAAAATATCTCAAGCTGTCATTGTAATTGAGGCTGTGAACAAGTTTATTAAATAAATGAACACAAGCTTTATTTATACCAGCCGGGCCATGTTTCTGCTTATGGACTATCTCAATGCAACGTACACTTTTAATCTTACGATGTTCATTTGAGCAGTAATCGTATTGGATTTTTTTTTTTTTTTTAAACTTTGCTAGACAATCAGGGCTCAAGCTCTAAACTTACTTGACATATTCCTTCTTCACCCACAGGGCCACGGCTGCCTGGCGAAGAGGCTGTTCCAGAAAAAGCATCCGCATGACATAATTTTTGGCTAACCCAGGCAGTTCCCTGAGAAGAGAAGAATGTAAGATCAGTGTCACTCACAAGATATGTTTTTTTTGTTTTGAATAGCCAGGCATGGTCTGCCAAGTCTGTGTCAGCTGCCACCTTAATGCTTGCTTGCACTTCGGTGACATATTGCTATGAACTATGGGGAGAGGGAAACCAAAAGTGAATGAGACTCTTTGAGACTTTGCTTCAAGGTCACACGACATACCAGCTACATATCGCCCTGAGCTTGGACTGGCCATTACAAAAATATCCTTTCTGAACCTCACTGCTTGCTTGTGTGTGTGTATTTATTTATTTATTTATTTTGTTTTATTTTATTTTATTATTTTATTTTATTATTTTTTTTTATTTTATTATTTTATTATTTTTTTTATTTTTTATTTTTTTTAATTTAATTTTATTATTTTATTATTTTATTATTTTATTTTATTTTATTTTATTTTATTATTTTATTTTATTTTATTTTATTTTATTTTTATTTTATTTTATTTTATTTTATTTTATTTATTATTTTATTTTATTTTATTTATTATTTTATTATTTTATTTTATTATTTTATTATTTTATTTTATTTTATTTTATTTTATTTTATTTTATTTTATTTTATTTTATTTTATTTTATTTTATTTTATTTTATTTTATTTTATTTTATTTTATTTATTTTATTTTATTTTATTTTATTTTATTATTTTATTTTATTTTATTTTATTTTATTTTATTATTTTATTTTATTTTATTTTATTTTATTTTATTATTTTATTTTATTTTATTTTATTTTATTTTATTTTATTTTATTTTATTTTATTTTATTTTATTTTATTATTTTATTTATTGGATTTATATACCGCCCTACTCCCAAAGGACTCAGGAGCCACAGAATAAAACACATAAATACAAAATTTAAAAACAGAATAAAACCGAATTAAACAATTTGGCCGAGACAAATTTAAAACACCCAATAATTTTAAAAACAAATTAAAATTTACATTTTAAAAGGGAAAGATTTAGGCCAGGCCGGCTTGATGGAATAAAAAAGTCTTGAGAGCGCGACGGAAGGTGCGCAGATCCGGGATCCTCCGTATCTCCGGGGGGAGCTCATTCCAGATAGTAGGTGCCCCCACAGAGAAGGCTCTCCCCCTGGGGGCCATCAGTCGACATTGTTTGGCCGATGGCACCCAGAGGAGCCCCTCTCTATGAGAGCGTACCGGCCGGTGGGAGGCTATTGGTGGTAGCAGGCGGTCCTGTAAATAACCAGGTCCTAAGCCATGGAGTGCTCAAAAGGTGATAACCAAAAACTTGAAGCGCACCCAGAAGACCACCGGGAGCCAGTGCAGCTCGCGCAGGAGAGGTGTTGCATGGGAACGCCTCGTCGTGTATGTGTGTGTGTGTGTAGGCAATGGGAATTAGCTAAGCGGGGGGAAGGTTGAATTTAGGGATTTTGGCGAGCGATGCGTCGTTCTACCCATTCACTATTGCAATGCACTTTTCTTCTAAGAAAACCATATTTTTCTCAACAAATGGAGTCAAGGGTTGTTTCTATTTAGAGCAGGGGGGTCAAACTCGATTTCATCTGGGGGGCAGGTGGTGGCGGACAAGTGGGCATGGCCAGCTCGACATTACTTGTCGAGGCTCCGTTTTCAACTGTGATGGCATCCTGCAACCCTCTGCCAGTGAAAACTGAGCATGCGGCCTCCCCAGGCCTCCGTTTTGGCTGGCAGAGGGCTGCAGGAGGCCGTCATGGCCAAAAACGGAGCCCAGGCAGGCCTTGCGTGGCGCCCCTGAGCTCCGTTTTCGCTGGCAGAGGCACTGCAGGTGTTCTGACCCAGCCTCAGCAGAACCAATACACAAACTCCTTGTCCCGAAAACCCTGTTTATTTAATTACTGTGAATTCATGACATTCACACAGAAAAGTCCAGGCAATAATCCTTCCAAGGGTTAATTGCAATAATAGACTTATCAGTCTTTAGATAATTGCCAGGCCCGGAGCTTCCAGTTGCAAAGCTGTAAATTAATTCCTGGCAATAAGTTTCTGAGGCACTAACCAAGATAAGCAAGTCTTCTTAAATAAATCCGAATGGTTGTCTCCCACTACGCCACTCCCCTTTTGCTTATATTTATTCCCCAGCCAGGGAGGGGCCATTCAGCGTCCAAGTATGCCTTTCTTTCCTGATAATCAATTATTCTCCTCTCCTGACAGCTCTGCCCATACGTGCATCTGGAACAGGCCCCAGCTCTTCCTCTTCCTCGCTTATCTCCAACTCTAAATGCAGCTGGGGAATGTCGGACGGCCCTGGCTCCATCTTTGCTTCTGATGCAGAGCCTCCATCAGAGCCTTCCCCAGACTGCAGGACTGGCCCAAGTTCCTCCCCAACCTCCTCATTGTCCAAGTCTGCTGCCAGCTCTGCTGCCAGCTGGCGGGCCACAACAACAGGCTGGTCCTTCGCTGTCTCCAGGGCGGCCCTGCGGGCTGGATCTAAGCACCCTGCGGCCTGGATCCGTTCCCCAGGCCTTGAGTTTGACACCCCTGATTTAGAGGTTTCAATGGTGGCAGGTTTGATAGTCTATTCTGCAAAAACCCTAGGTTTAGCAATCTGGAACCAGAAGCAACTTATTTACCTACAGTATAAAATATGGCTTCACATACATGGGGTTAATCTACTTGCGTTTTTATCCCTGATCTGACCCTCAGCTGATACAAGGCCTAAATTCTAATACTTGAGGACAGGTGAGATTCTCACTTACCGAAGGACAGCAAGGCAAGTGGCAGGGTGATTATACAGACGATCCAAAATCCCTGGGCTGAGACCCCGCAGGTATTCATGAAGGTTCTTGCATTTCAGCTGAACTCTCTGGAGTTTCATCAGTGACTCCGTCATGACAGCTACCCTTCATCACTGGGACATTTTTTCTGCAAAGGCTGTGATAGTTGAAAGATAAAACATCTGGTGAATTCAGTAACACAGTATGTTCACTGTGGACGGAACCAGCACTGTGATAAGCACAAAAACCACATTTTTTAGGAAAGTCTATGAATTAAAACACACACACACAGAAATCTGTGGTATAATATTTAGGATCACTTGGTAGTCCTCAGCTTTTAACCATTCGTTTAGTGACCAAAATTACAATGGTATGGAAAAAGTGACTTGTGACCAGTACTCACAGTGATGACTACTGCAGCATCCCCATGGTCCTATGATCAGAATTTGGGTGGTTTGCAACCAGTTTATATTTATGATGGTTGCAATATCCTGGGGTCATGTGATCGTCATTTGCAAATCATTGTCAGCCAGCTTCTGACAAGCAAAGTCGATGAAAAAAACAAGATTTGCTTAACAACTGCAGTGATTCACTTAACAGCCAGAGCAAAAAGGCCATAAAATTGGACAGAACTCACTTATAACAATCACCTTTCATAGCAATGGAAATTCTGGTTCCAATTTTGGTCATAAATTGAGGACTACCTGTACAGCAAAATTCACACAGTGGTAATAAGGGGGAATCCATTTGCAACGTCTTGACAGACTTGACTTTTTCTAGGCTAATTCCCCGTGAGGAAAATGCCCCAATAAACAGCAAATGTTTTGTTGCCTGAGTGTTCTCCTTCTGGTCTTGCTTCCGGATGCAATATGGCAGGTGAAACCTTCCACCGCCGAGAAGTTTTAAATTTAAAACAGGCAGTCTATAAAACACAAGGTACAATTTGTATGCAAAAAAGCTCCCTGACAACTTTTGGCTGTTGGGTTTTTTTTCCTCTCAAGAAGAGAACTAGAACTAAGGATCTGCTTGCAGATTTTCCTATTCTAAATGCCGTGACTTTATATGCCATCAAATCACCCATGACTTTCCAGTTCAATAGCTTGGAGACTGTTTAATTCAGTGTTTTTCAAACTCAGCAATATGCGTGGACATCAACAGTTTGGGGAATTCTGGGAATAGAAACTCCCACATCTTAAAGTTGCTGAATTTGAAAAACACTGATCTAATGCGATTTAAAAATTTAATGCCAGAATAGCCCCATGCTTTGAAAAGCAATTAAGACCTGACTCTAGGCATCTCTTCAAGACTTGTCAGGTTAACTTTTATTATTTATTGTAAGAAAAACAATATTTCATCTTTCAAAAGAAAATTTAAAAAACTAAAAAACAAACTACAAAAATAAGACCCCGTCTTATATTTTTTGACCCCCGAAATAAGTGATTGGCCTTATTTTTGGGGAGGTCTTATTATTTTGGGGCATGTGGAGGAAACCAGAGAAAAAGGCAGGGACTGGCTGCACATGCATTTAAATATTTTCGGAGAGGGCTTATTTTAGTGCATGCGCTCAAAAGCCCGATTGGGCTTATTATCAGGGGATGTCTTATTTTAGGGGAAACAGGGCAAGAAGGGAAAGAAAAGACACCCCCCCACACACACACACTAATATCTTATACTTATCAATAGCCACTGGATTTGCTATTATAATCTGAACAATGTATTATTGTAAGAACACAGGATCTCTGCCATAGAAACACATGTTGCTGCATCCTTTGATTAGTACAAAATATTACCTTTTCTCAAAACAGACAGATCACAACCCTTTCTTTACCTCTTGAATAATACCACTGTTCTAATTTCTCAATACGATTCTTTTTGCACCATGCCCCACTCTATGCAGGTAGTCCTCAGTTTACAAGCTCATTTAGTGACCGTTACAATGGCACTGAAAAAAGAGACTTGTGACTTACAACCTTTGTAACATCCCCACGGTCACATGATCAAAATTCAAGATGCTTGGCAACTGATTCATATTTATGACGGTCACAGTGTCCCGGGGTCATGTCATCCCCTTTTGCAATCCTCTGACAAGCAAAGTCAACGGAGACACCAGATTCACTGAACAATGGTGTCACTCACTTTAACAACTGTGGCAAGAAAGGCTGTAAAATGCTGCGAAATTCACTTAACAACTATCTTGCTTAGCAATAAAATTTTGGGGCTCAATTGAATTTGTAAATCAAGGACTACCTGCACAGCCACAATGCGGGAATGGATGGGTTAATTTGTTCCTAATTAAGTGTTGTGGTTACAATATGGGAAGCTACATAAATCGTTTAAGATAGATAGATAGATAGATGAATTTATATATGAATGGATGACAGATAGATACATGATTAGATAAAGACTAAACAAAAGAGCCAGACGTTAGATAATAGGAATAAAAGAGAGACTTCCGGCGGGGGAAAAATCTATGAATTGTTGCTAACGGTGCCTACTTGGTGCATTTTGGGATCATATATTTTTATACGTTTTCTTTTTCAATCGGATTGCTGCGTCGGGTATATACACCGGTCAGAACTTCTTAGGACTGGAGAGGCTTATCAAACATAAATGATTTAATTCTTTTAATTATCTTAACTTTTGCATTTGTATGTTTTTTTTAATTTTGGCTGTTCACCGCCCTGAGTCCCTTCTGGGAGAAGGGCGGTATACAAATTAAATTAATAAATAAATAATAAATAAATAAATAAATACATTCGGTTTGTGATCTTCCTACCCTTTCCCACGCTGGCATAACAAAACGTGGCGCTCCCTTCGCCAGGATCTCCTTCTCCGGAGACCCCGGGATGATGCCCAGGGCTGAGAGAAGCTCCTCCAGGGTTTTATTCTTTGACGGGGCGTTGGCGTTGCCAACCCGCTCCTCCGATTTCTCCAACCCGGCACCTGCGGGGCGCTTGCATGTTCCGACCCAAAGGACTCACCTTCACCAGGAGCGCATCGGGGAAGGGGACGGGGACAAGGATCCGCGGCAGCGGCTCCACACCAGCCGGCCCTCCCGGCGAGCAGGAAGCGATCGGCTCACTCCACCTCTCGGCGTCGGCTCCTTTTCCTGTGTGAGTTGCATGTCGGGAGCGCGGAAAAAAAAAAAAAGGCCCGGGTTGCAAAGAGGTAAGCTTGGTTTTGAATGTGTCCTGGATCGTGGTTTTGGAGAGGTCTAGATTAGGGGGTGGAGGAAGGAAGGCGTGTAGTGCATTCACAGTTACAGAGAGGAACGGGGCGTGCAAAACTAGTGCAAAACAGGGTTCTGGGAATCACAAGAATGTAGTGTTGGGGGCGAGGGGGAATGTGTGAACCTCTTAATTACTGGGTTTTCCAGATGTTGTGCTCGGACGCTACCATCCCTGGCTGTATTGGATAAGGCGCATGGGATTTGGAGTCCCCCCCCCCCGTTTTCTATTCCTAATCCAATCTCTAATCCCTAAATCCTGTCCTTGGGATTTTCATTCTTTTGGCATACCATTTTTACTCTTTTTCTGCTCTCTGCGTTACTTATTCAAAAGGGAATAAATATGTGTGTGTGTTTTATATTTATAAATATGTATATGCACATAAAATGATTGCCTTAGGACAGAGTGGGTTTGAGAACTAACTGAGATTAGTTTGAGGTCTAATCTCAGCCATCTGGAAAATCAATATGATTTGACAGCCCAGGTTGAAAAATAATACAATATTAAAGTTTCATCAAATAATCCTGAGAAGCGGTAGTGGCAGCAAATGTGTCAGTCCGGTCAATATCAATTAAGCGGTACAAATAAAAGTTTATTTTGAAGTCCTCCATAATTTTTAAAAGTGGAAAGGGGTCCTGACAGAATAAAGTTTAAGAAACGCTGTCTGCTGGTAAGAAAGTAATTTATGATAATTCCATATAATTATAGTTACAGCCCTCAGATCATGCAGCTATTTACTGTGGCTACCTGACACAGACCAATAGATTTTGAAGGGAAGAAAAATAGATCTCTCTCTCTCTCTCTCTCTCTCTCTCTCTCTCTCTCTCTCTCCTTTTCTTCCCTCCCTTTTTCTGTTTCTCTTACACAACTAAATCTTACTATCGCAAAGGTGCTTTTTCAAGAGGCAACTGGACTTTCTGGTTTTTCTTTGAAGACGTTTTGCTTCTTATCCAAGAAGCTTCTTCAACTCTGACTGATTGGTGGGGAATGGAAGGATTTATACTCCTTGCAAGACAGCTGGTCATTTGCATTCTTTTTAGAGAGTCTTCAAGGCCACCCAGATGACAAGTGGGACATTTAGTAGAAAGAGATGATATAGGGCATGAGTATTTTCCATTGATATAGAGACCCATGGAGATGGTCTTGAGGAAGCTATTCAAAAGTGATTGCAAAATGAAAAAGGACAGAAGTCTGCCTTAAGTCCTGGGAAAGGAAAAGAAAAATATTAGGCTGGTTCCCCCCTGACTCTCTAGGAGTGTAAGAGGATGGGAAGAGAAAACATCAAAAGACTGGCACAATTCTGTTCCTTAATCTTAACTCTATAGTTTTTTTAAAAAATTGTAGGGTCTGTTTTCTGATCTGGACCAGTGGCCCACAACCTTTTGGGCAACCTTATTCATATGATTTCTTTGGTATTTATTTCTGTAGGCCCCAATATAAGGGATGGAAAAGTGACTATTGGAAGCATGTGCGTTTGGAACCAAAGGGAGAAAAGTGGTGTGCCTTTTTACTACACGTGTGCAAGAGGACTAAGCACACCTACATTCAAACATGCCTTCAGCCCATCTTAATTCTGCCTCCCATCGGAATATGTCTGTTCTTTGCCGTCTGCTTCTCTGGGCAGAGAAAAGGTGCTGGGATGGATTTGGTGGATGGAGGAGGAGTTATTCCCAAGGAAGTAAGCCCGATCTTAATAAGCAAGTGGGGAAAATGGACCATCTAAAAAATAAGGAACAAAGACAAAAGCGGTTGTGGAAGAAGATGGAGGCTATTGAAGCTCAGATGGCTGCTGGGCCCAAGGTAAGACTGCTTAACAGGAACTGATGTTCAGTTATTAATTTGTTCAAAACTAATGGCTTGATTTTTAAAAAAACAAGGCTAGGATGAATTCTGCTTTGTTGTTTGTAGAACGCACCATGATTTTATCACACTGATGCTACAGTTGTGGCATTCTGGTTACTGGCTGCTACAAATATTGGTCGTCAGCTGTTATTCAGATCCATCTGTACTAGACCTACACAGAATCCCTAGTAACGGTAGAAAGAGAACAATAAACAGCAATACATTCCCCCAATAACTATACAGTGCATTAAATTAATAAATAAGGCATCATTAATCTGTACAATAGCACCATACAAAATATCCAAGTTATATGCAAGTTCGAAAGAAATTGGTCTTCCAAAAAGTCATGTAGAAGAAGAAGAAGCAGAGCCTGGGGGGTGGAGTAAGGAGAGTTATTGGTCTGGAGTCATTAGGTTGCCACAAGTGATCCAACCCCATTTGAATTCTTTGATTCTTATCTAGTATGGACCATTAATTGACTAGATCCTTCTGTACAGGCTTGAGCAATAAATCTTCTAAATTAGAACTTAACATATGATTCTGATTCTTTGCACCTGACAGGTCACCATAGGGACCAATCAGATAGAAGTTGTTGCTATCACGTTTTTTGGCCCCTATGGAGGTTGAAATCATATCACCAGCCTTAAGACCATGTCTAGGCCTTGTGAAGATATCTTAGGTAGCAAGGCAGCTGCTACATACGTAGGATCTGTCAGGCTCTAAAAACCAAGTAAGACACATGGAGTGACTTCAAAGTAGTTTCTTTTATTGTTCCTCACCTATAGACAGAAATCTTGCCACGTTAAAGCAAATGACTTACATCATTAAAAACATACTCTAAGAGCTCCTAGAACTGTCTTGCCCCTCTTGCCCCCCCCTCCCAAAACTATCTCAATGTTGCTGTCTCTTGGTCCTCTGGAATGCAGCCCCACCCTCCTGGGAATCTACCACCTTCTACTGCTGATGTCCAATATCTCCTATGGTCCAGCTTGTCAATTGATTGATGCCGTCATGATCTGAATATATTATGGGGCGATACATTTGTGGTGGATTGATGGTTATATTATTTTTAGGATTTTATAACTATCACAATGATTTAAAAGTGATATTTTATTTTAGTATTTCATTGTTTACCATGGGTAATTTAACACATCATGGTTAACTGCCATGTGTTCGCATTACACAAGCCAAATAAATATAAACCCAGGTAGTCCTCGACTTGCAAAAGTTCTTTCAGTGACCATTTGAAGTTACAGAACTAGAAAAAAGTGACTTATGACCGTTTTTCACACTTACAACTGTTGCAGCATTCTTGTGGTCAGATCCTTGGCAAGTGACTCATATTTATGACAGTGTGTGTGTGTGTGTGTGTGTGATCACTTTTTGCAACCGTCTGACAAGCAAGGTCAGTGGGGAAGCCAGATTCACTTTACAACCATGTTACTAACTTAACAATTGCAGTGATTCACTTAACAACTGTCTCAGCTACAGAAATTTTGTGCTCAATTATGGTTCTAAGTCGAAGACTACCTGTAAATAAATAAGAAAAAGACTGCTTCCTCTTTTAAAAATTTTTTTACATTCCCCCTTTTTTATTTCCCCTCCTCTTTGAAGGAACCTTCAAATCAAGACAAGACCCTTTCCTCAAAAAACATCACAGAATATGACATCCCAACTATAGCCGGACAGAAAAAAGGTAGGATGGAAATAGCTTAGTTCAAATGGGCTTCCAGGATTTTCCTTTTTTTAAATGTTGTTAAAAAGAAATTTAGCTTGTATTTCTTTGTGGAAGAGGTAACTGGTGGCTAACAGGGAATTTTGGCTTCCTCATGGGCTAGTAAAAGAAAACGAATAGACAAGAAAGGAATGGAGCTGTGGTATAGCAAGGATTGAGATCTAATGTTGAGATCCGTTCCACTTTTACTGTCTCCATATATTTGCATTAAATTCCTCTTTGTATGTTTGGCTGTCAGAAGGATTATTAGGCAATTGATTAGAAAAATATCACTTTTATTGCTTCTATTTTATCCAGACTAATTTGGGAAAGCAGTTGATTTGATACCCCCATTCTAAACTCATAGTGGTGTACAAAAAAACAAAACAAAAATGAGATTAATGTGTCCTTTTTAATGTGCCAAGAATTCTTTGTCCCATAGAAAAAGTATGCATAGGCCAATTACAGGATGTTTCATTAATTTTTTTTTCCAGAGAAATGTTTATTTCAAAGAGTGTGTCAAATGAGTAAGAGAATTTTTAGAAGAAAATGGCAATCAACCTTAAAACCTGGTTCTGTTCCCACATTTGGAATTAATTTCTTCATTAATATATCTGTGGGGGTCCTGGTCGTATGGTTTATCATTTTGGTTGTTTTAGTCCAGGCTGCCTATTTCTCTGTATTTAATTGTATTTCTAGACTTTGTATTTTATCTAGAATCTAGTAGAGTGGGCAACTACAACAAATTTAATAATTTGATTAACTTAAGTTTGAACATCTAATACATGGGTGTCAAACTCAAGGGCCGGGGCCTGGATCCAGTCCGTGGGATGCTTAGATCTGGTCCACAGGGCGGCCCTGGAAACAGTGAAGGACTGGCTCGCAGTGCCTCTGCCAGCGAAAACTGAGCTCGTGAGGGCTGCACACGGGTCCTCCTGAGCTCTGTTTTCTCTGGCAGAGGTTGCAGGAGGCCGTCCCAGCCGAAAATGGAGCTCAGGAGCCCCTTTTCGCTGGCAGAGCGCTTGGGTCACCACAGGTGTCACCGACACGAGTAATGTCGAGCTGGCCATATCCACCCTGGCCATGCCCACTCCGCCCCCCCCCCGGTCAAACACAACCCTGATGTGTCCCTCCATGAAATTGAGGTTGACACCCCTGATTTAATGAATTTTGTGGCATTAAATTGTCTATGGGGCCTGATTTTATATATACCAATATTTTAGCATATTTATATGCTCAATTAGCATACATGGAGTTATACTTCTATTTTGTCATGCTGTTAAAGATCTGAGATTCTATCCACGTGTTCTCCAGATGTTCTTGTCTTGATCATCCTTATTAACATCTGAAAGCTGAGAATTTTAAAATGGTGGTTTCAGGGTCCTGTGCTTAGTTTTGCTGCACTCATATAACAAAATTTTGGACATACAGATTGCACAAGCGCATGTTTTAATTATGGGACCTTAGTGTGATTTTCTTTCCCATAGATACCTCAGCCCCTTTGCCTGCCTCCTATAGTCCACGCTATGTTGAAGCTGCTTGGTATCCTTGGTGGGTGAAAGAAGGTTTTTTTAAACCAGAATGCCAGGTAAAAAAAAAATGTTTCTGTAAAATTATTAATATTAGTCTTTCTTATGAGCAAGTGTTCAAACTTTTGATAGATTAAAAAGTTGTTAAAACTTTTTTCTTCCTTTTCTCATAATAGTAAATATTTGAGTCCTCCAATCCAATTGACTGAGGCAGTGGTGAAATTCAAATTTTTTTACTACCAGTTCTGTGGACGTGGCTCGGTGGGCATGGCAGTGGAAGGATACTGCAAAATCTCCATTTCCACCCCACTCAGGGGAAAGATACTCCAAAATCCCCATTTCCTCCCCACTCCTGGGGGAAGAATATTGCAAAATCCCCATTCCCTCCCCACTCTGGGACCAGCCAGAGGTGGTATTTGCCAGTTCTCCGAACTACTCAAAATTTCCGTTACCTGTTCTCTGAACTACTCAACATTTCCGCTATCGGTTCTCCAGAGCCTGTCTGAACCTGCTGGATTTCACCCCTGGACTGAGGATAGAAGAAGCATTTCACATGATGTCTCATGAATTTGTGGCATTCCTTTGATATGATGAGTCAAACAGACCCCCTTTGTGGTCATGTGATTTGCATTTTGGGTATCCAGCAACCAGACTGCATTTATGTCCATTTGCAGCATCCCACAATCATAAGACTGCAATTTATGACACTTTTGTGCCAAAAACCAACTTTTACTTCCAGTTTCCCGCAAAAAACACCCATTGTGGACTTGCTTAACAACTGTTCCAAAAAAGTGTTATAAAATTGGATTGGTCATATAATGACTTGCTACTAGCATGATAATTCCTGGCTCAATTACAGTCCTAAATCAAGGACTACCCATACAAATTTGAATTAAATGAGTTAAGAACTGAGTTTGTTTGTTCTTCACCCAGGAATTGCTTGTGTTTCTCTGGGAAAAGTATTTTCTGTGGGAAATGCTAGTCAAACTGTTTTCATGCTCAAACTGGAGAAGAAGGGTCCTTCCCTCACATTTTTAAGAGTTTAAGTGTTTGTAGTACCAGCATGGAACCTCAATAGGATGGTATGGAGGCAAATTTGGACCAATGCTAAATCCAATTCCTCTTTTTGACAGCAACACCTGCCCCACAGGAAGCCAGAAACGTTTTCTATCTCTCTCCCGCCACCTAATGTCACAGGATCCCTTCACCTGGGGCATGCCTTGACTGTGGCTATTGAAGATGCTTTGGTACGATGGTAAGTGTGTTGTTGGAGACTTGGGAAATGGCTGTGCAGCTCTTCTAGCAATAGAATAGAATAGAATAGAATAGAATAGAATAGAATAGAATAGAATAGAATTTTTTATTGGCCAAGTGTGATTGGACACACAAGGAATTTGTCTTGGTGCATACGCTGTCAGTGTACATAAAAGGAAAGAAAAGATAGGTTCATCAAGAATCATAAGGTACAACACTTAATGATAGTCATAGGGTACAAATAAGCAATCAGGAAACAATATCAATCTTAAGGATACAAGCAACAAAGTTACAGTCATAAGTGGAAGGAGATGGGTGATGGGAATGATGAGAAGATTAATAGTAGTCCAGATTTAGTAAATAGTTTGACAGTGTTGAGGGAATTATTTGTTTAGCAGAGTGATGGCGTTTGGGAAAAAATTGGTCTTGTGTCTAGTTGTTCTGTTGTGCAGTGCTCTATAGTGTCATTTTGAGGGTAGGAGTTGAAACAGTTTATGTCCAGGATGTGAGGGGTCTGTAGTGATGGACTCCACAGGCTTTAAGTTCATTAGTGATGCATTTAGTCATGCCATATCACTGAGAAATATAGGTAGCTACAAAAAGACTGACAAAAACCAAAAAATTGGCACTACTCCTGAGAAATTAGAGACATGTGGTTGAATTACTTTTATTGGCAATGATTTGGCTTCAATTTCAAGTGAGGGATAAGCTACAGAGCCGAGGTAGCGCAGTGGTAGTGCAGTACTGCAGGCTATTTCAGCTGATTGCTAGCTGCAGTTCGGCAGCTCAGATCTCACCAGCTCAAGGTTGACTTAGCCTTCCATCCTTCCAAGGTGGGTAAAATGAGGACCCAGATTGTTAGGGGGAAATAGGCTGACTCTGTAAAACCACTTAGAGAGGGCTATAAAAGCACTATGAAGCGGTATATAAGTGCTATTGCTAGTGCTATTGCTATTCCTTAATTTAGTGTTTCTTGATCTTGCCAAGTTTAAGATGGGTGGACTTCAACTCCCAGAATTCCCCAGCCAGAATTGAAGTTCACCCATCTTAAATCTAAGTTTGAGAAACATTGCCTTAGCCGACAGCAGTACTTTTCCCTTCCCGTTCCTCTGCATTTTGGGCATTTCTGTTTGAATCTGAAAGCAGTCTAAAGATTTGGAACTTTTAAAGAAGAGAGTTTAATTCTAGATTTTTTCCCCCTTCTTGATGTGTTCCAGGAGACGAATGCAAGGCTATCGAGTTCTATGGCTTCCAGGTTCTGATCATGCTGGAATTGCAACCCAGGTGAGAATCAGCAGTTCAAAGCAGAATCTTTTAATCCTGAATAACCATGGAGCAGTCTTCTGCTTCCTGTAAGGATTCTAATCCTTTTAGAATTAACTGGAAGGATTCTTGGGATGGAAAACGGTATGGATGTGAATTAATTTGCATATTTTAACTCTGAATCAAACCAGAAAACATAAAAAGAAATCTCAGCACATTTAAATATACAGGTAATCCTCGACTTACAACCATTTATTTAGTGACCAAAGTTATAAAACCACTGCAGAAAGTGCCTTGTGACTGTTTTTTTCACACTTATGACTGTTGCAGCATCCCTATATTCACATGATCAAAATTGCAAAGATGCTTGGTAACTAGCATGCATTTATGATGGTTGCAGGATCCTGGGATCATGCGATCAACTTTTGTGAGCTTCTGACAAGCGAAGTCAATGGGGAAGCCAGATTCACTTGACAAGTGTGTTACTAGCTTAACAAATGCAGTGATTCACTTAAGAACTGTGGCAAGAAATGTCATAAAATGGAGAAAAATTCACTTATCTTGCTTAGCAATGGGAATTTTTGGGCTCAACTGTGGTGGTAAGTCGAGGACTACTTGTATACTCCTTGGTTAGATTCTTTGTCTCACTTGTGAGTCTCTCACAAGTTTTTATGTTCTTTCTTCATCTGACCAGGCGGTGGTAGAAAAAAAGATCTGGAAAGAACGGGGAGTTTTACGGCAAGATCTCTCACGCGATGAATTTCTCCAAGAAGTTTGGAAGTGGATCGAGGAGTGAGTATTAGAGATGAAGAGGCTGCAATGTTTGGATGGAAGTGGGGGTGACAACTTTCTGAACTAACAATAGTCTCTTGAAGCAGGGGTCCCCAACCTGTGGCCTATTGGCCACCGGGCAGTGTGAGTGGCTGGCATGTGTGCGCGCTTGTGCGCTTGCACCGCCCACATGCACTAACGTTGCGAGCATCACGCAACTGTGGCTGATTTGCGTCGAGCGCATGCTCGCAGCCCCATTCATGCGTTTGCAGGTGTGCATAAAGGTGCTTGCGCCTCTCCCCCCCTCCCCCCGGGCCACCAACCAAAAAAGGTTGGGGAACTTCATCTTAAAGGTTTAAGAGAGCCAGTTTGGTGGTGTGGTGAAGGTGCTGGCCTAGAAACTAGGAGACTCTGAGTTCTAGTCCCACCTTAGTCATGAAAGCTGGCTTTGGGCCAGTCATTCTCTCTCTCAGCCCAACCCACCTCACAGGGTTGTTGTGGGGAAAATAAGAGGAAAAAGGAGTATTGTAAATGTTTGCTTCCTGGATAAATAAATAGATCTCTTTTTTGTACTTATTTGAGGGAAAATATTTTTTAAAATTTTAATACAAAACTTTAGCATTTTAATTTTTTATATACTGTTTTGTATTTTGAAGTTTTATTGTACCTGCTCAGGGTCCTGCTGTGAGGGAAGATGGGAAGTTTAAAAATGTGAAATATAAATAAATAATGCTGTGGAAACTCTTTTATGTCCTCTTGGGGCTGCATAAGGTCAGCGGGGAGTGGGACTATCTGTATCTGGCAGGTGGCTAATTTTGGTTTAAGGATAGGTTAGATAGGAATGATTTAATGTTAAGGTTACATAGATGAATAAATTAGTGGTTTTCACCTTGAGTAATTTTAAGGTGTGTGGACTTCATACTGGCTGGGGAATTCTGGGAGCTGAAGTCCAGACCTCTTAAAGTTGCTAAGCTTGAAAAATACTGAAATAGATTGTTAAACGTAGGAACTGAGCAATTTATCTCTGAACAGTTAACGCTGTCAAATGCTTTGTATTTTTCTTTGTATTTCTGACCGAAAAAGATTTATTTTGTTTTTCTGAAATATCAGGAAAGGGAATGAAATATTCAAACAGCTGAAAGAGATGGGAGCATCTTTGGACTGGGACAGAGCTTGCTTTACTATGGACTCAGTGAGTAGTTAATATCTTCACAGGCAATTTTTTTCTGTGGGTCAGGATTTCTATATTCTTTCCTCACGTTCAGAGAGCCAAAACACAGCAAAATCTTGATTTAAAACTTAGCAGATTTAGTATGTAGCAGACAAAATTGTATCTGTCCATGGTAAGCTTTGCAGTATATAAAATACACATGCACCCAAATAGTTTGACTTACAACCATAATGGAGTCTGTCCGCTTTGACCATAAGTTATGATGGTTATAAAGTGAGTCACCTACACGACTGACTCATTTGCAGCAGTCGTTAAGCATACATGTTGGTCGTAAAGTGAATAGCTCACTCATGAAGTGAATGCTGCAGTTGTTAAGACAACCTGTTGTGCACTATGGTGTGGTTTTGCCAAAACCTGGAAGTAAATGCTGGTTTGGGGCAAAAAAAAATGTAATAACTTGTGGTCACATTACCACAGGATGTTGTAAAAGGCCATAAATGCAGGACAGTTGCCAAGTGTCTGAAACACGGTCATGTGATGTCACTGCAGGGTGGGAACTGGCTGTCAGAACTGAATACCTTATTCGGGTGTCCATCCTAACTTCAAATGGTCATTAAACAGCCGGTCACAAGTCAAGGACTATCTGTAAATGTCCATTCTCATTTTGTACAGGCCCAAAGTGTAAAAACTCCTGCATGGATCATTATCTTGAAGTGGTGGCTTGCATGTTCCAATGATAATGATTTAGTGGTCCAAATTTCATAAATTCAGTGCCTGAAAAGCTCTGGACCAAATTGTGTGGTATTGTTAAAAATAAAGCAATTAAAAATACTCTACATTATAAGAAACAAAAGAAGACAAAAATGGCTGTCTAGTGATACTCTGAGAATAGCTGAGGAAAGGAGCAAAAGTCAACAGCGACAGAGGAAATTTTACCAAAGAATAGAATAGAATAGAATAGAATAGAACAGAACAGAACAGAATAACAGCATTGGAAGGGACCTTGGAGGTCTTCTAGTCCAACCCCCTGCTTAGGCAGGAAACCCTACACCACTTCAGACAAATGGTTACCCAACATCTTCTTAAAAATTTCCAGTGTTGGAGCATTTTATAAATGAAATTCCATTCATATTTCATATTCTACTTAAGGAATCACTTTCTAGTCCCATTTGTGTCTCAAATTGAGTATTTTCTGTTTTGGAATTTTGGCAGGGGCATTAAGACTATGTTGTGCCTTAATTAAATTAAATTGCTCACTACCACCAAATTGAATTAATTTGGTGATACTGAGCAGTTCCATGTTGGGTGGTTTTTTTTTTTTGTTTGTTTGTTTGTTTGTTTGTTTTTAGAATGATCATCTTCTTAACAATAGAATCAGAAGTTATGTTATTGGCTTCAATGTTGAATCTTGGTGTAAAAATATCCAGGTTCAATTCCCCAGAGATATATCAGCTTCATTGGCTGACTAGTCCCCCTTTTTCTATCTCCCTTTTATTTTGAAAAGGAGGAATATGCAGGAAGTATGCATACATATTTCAAATATACAGGAAAATGTTTATTAAATAAGCCACAGAACCTCTGCTAACATCAGTTCTTTTGAAAGGGAGAAGTTGACTTTCCATTTGTAGCTTGGAATGAAACTTTTTCATTTCAGAATTGGTCCTAAGTGCTTTTAGTGGAGTCTTTGTGACTACGGCATTGATTAGGAATCAGTAAGAAGGAATTCCGTTTTTTATTTACGAGGTAAATTAGCCTTTATTATAATGTTTTTCAACCTTAGCAATTTTAAGATGCGGACTTCAATTCCCAGAATTCAGCAGCAGCATGGGAATTGTCAACCATCTTGTTGGCATATTCAGCAAAAGAAACTTCTTCTTTTTTTTTAACCAAGAGTATAACTTTACTGATAGACCCATACAGGTACAGAAGAAGGGAAGTTAACACTGAGGTTTTTGCACAAAAAAACCAATATAATTAAATGTCTATGGAGATTCTCAGTCAACCAGGTCATGGTTGTCCCAAAGGTGCTCTTTTTCAAGAGGCAACTGGACTTTCTTGCTTTTCTTTGAAGGCATTTCGCTTCTCATCCAAGAAGCTTCTTCAGCTCTGACTGAATGGTAGAATCCTTCCATTCTCCACCATCCAGTCAGAGCTGAAAAAGCTTCTTGGATGAGAAGTGAAATGCCTTCAAAGAAAAACAAGAAAGTCCAGTTGCCTCTTGAAAAAAAAGCACCTTACTGTATTTTTTGGAGTATAAGACCTTTTTCCTCCAAAAAAGAGGGTGAAAATCTGGGTGTGTCTTATACTCCGAATGTAGCCTTGCCCAGCTTCTCAAACTGAGGTTTCAGAGGCTGAAAAAAGCACCAGAAACAAAGCTTCAGAAACAAAGCCTCCAAACAGAGCTTCAGAAAAAAAAAGCCTCAAAAACAAGGCTTTCAGAGGCAGAAAAAAAAAAGGTTTTTCTGAAAGGGGGTTTCAGACGTTTCAGAGGCAGAAAAAAAGCAAGGCACAGAGCTCACAACCAACGAACCTGTTACTAAAATTCACCTCTGAGAACAGCTGATTGGGGGTATTCTGGGAGGCCAATCCACCCACCAATCAGCTTTTTTTTTATTTTCCTCCCCAAAAACTAAGGTGCGTCTTATACTCTGGTGCATCTTATACTCCAAAAAATATGGTAGTTAATTTCTTCTTTTCCCCACTTGAGCCACCCATTGCCCATTGCCCATTGCCCACCAATCTGACTGTTTTTGGGAAAACAGTCTGCACCTTCGGAAGGTTCCCATCAGAACAGCCTTGAAGTACCAGGATCTTCTCAGGCTGCAAACAGGTCACATAAATTCCTCATTTCCCTCCCAGCTACCAATACATTCCAACCATTCCTTTCCCCGCTCCCTTCGTTTTTGTTGTCAAGTTGCGAGTAGAGGTGCCTTAAGACTCAGCCTTGACATGAATTCTGGGAACTCCACACCTCTGAAAGTTGCTGAGCTTGAAAAAGACTGGGTTTATTGTAACAATTCTCCTCCTCTTCTTGTCCAGTGTTTCTCTCAAGCCGTGACAGAGGCCTTTGTGCAACTCCACGAACAAGGCCTGATATATCGAGACAGGCGCCTGGTGAACTGGTCTTGTGCCTTGCAGTCGGCCATTTCTGACATTGAGGTAAGTGGTTGGAGCAGAGCCCCAAATAAGCACTTTTGGTAATATTTAGAGACTAGAAACTGATAGATTGTATTCCTGGCAGGTGGAGAATAGACAGATAAAAGGACGGACAAAGCTCTCTGTGCCTGGGCTTGAGGACAAAGTGCTGTTTGGAGTATTGGAGACATTTGCTTACAAAGTAGAAGGAGAGGAAAGTGAGTTGGCCTCTCTGAGGCATGATGATAACCTTAATCATTGCTGAAGGCCACAGGCAAATGCCCCAAATAATCTTTGTTTGTCTATTTACCGTATTTTCGGAGTATAAGACACACTTTTTTCTCTGCTAAAAAAGGCTGAAAATTTGGGTGCGTCTTATACTCCGAATGTAAGCCTGCGTGGTGCCCGAAATGGCTACCCGGAACAACTGCTGCCTTCTCTTACCCCTTCCGTGCTTTGTCTGCTTTAGCCACTGGAGCTCCCTCCAAGGATCAGCTGTGCTTTTGAAGCTGTTTTTCAGCCCCAACTAGCCCCAGCTTCAAAACCAGCAAGCAAACTAATGTGTTGAAGCTGACCAGGCTAAGGACTAGCCAGATGAATACCTGGTAGGCAGATTTTTTTTCCTATTTTCCTCCCTAAAAACTAAGGTGCTTCTTATACTCCAGTGTGTTTTATATTCCGAAAACTACGTTATTTGCTTTTTATAGCCAGTCATCTCAAAGAAGTAACTTTAGGTAGCAAACAATCAGGAAAAAAAAGACAGTTACAATAATGTTGGACGACTCTTTTTAATTTATCCATTTTTCATTCCAATGACACTTATCTTTCTTTGATGAAAATAGGCATGGAACTTCCTGTATCTACCACCCGCCCTGAGACAATGTTCGGTGACGTGGCTGTCGCCATTCACCCAGATGACTCGCGCTATTTGGTAAGGCTCTTCTGCCCAGGTCCTCCTTTCTGAGTAAAAGGAAGTTTTGGTCCATCCGGAGACCAGATTTAATGTTACTGTATCTTGTAACTGTAATGGCTTGGATCCTTTTCTTTCTTTCTTAAGGAAAGACAGAAAAATAAAGGAAGCCATCTTGAATGATAGAGTTATGGAGGTTCTCTCTGTTTGAGATTCTTGACCAGGAAGGACATAAGTAGGAGGATTTCTATCCCCCACTCCCAACTTCTAAGAGTACAAGAGATTTGGGGAGATATATGGCGTGTGAGGAGGAAGAAAAGCTGGAATGGTGGTGGTGGAGTGTCAGAAAGGAAGTATTAAAGTATTAAACTTTTGGGAGCATAATATGCCATTTTTACACTTTAAATAACCCAAAACTGTATGATGTCATTTAGTGATTTGTCCTGAAATTTTGCCCTGTGATTTTGGAACATACAAAAACTGCCAAAAGAGGTTCGGGGAGCCATATATAAACTCTGGATCTCAATTGAGCCATCCTTACTCTAAAGCAATGTTTTTCAACCTTGCCAAACTTTACGATGCATGGATGTCTAATCCCAGAATTCTTCAGCCAGGAAGATGCTGAGGAATTCTGGGAGTTGAAGTCCACACGTCTTAAAGCTGCCCAGGTTGAGAAACACCACTTTAGGAAGATCCTGAAAAAGGCCCATAATACTGGCCTTTATCACTTTATAGCATAAGATGGGATAAAGCAGCTTTGTGTATTCTACCCTGTTGAGTCCATGGGAGGCCATATTGTCACAAAGTTTTGCCCATCTATTTATTTCAGGCAGAACCCTTTGACCCTACACGTATATGACTTGAACTGTCTTTCTGGCATGTTTTTGGCAGCACTTGCATGGCAAGAGTGTGTGCCACCCATTCACCGGACGTCTCCTTCCTATCATTACGGATCCAGCAGTGGAGGTGCAGATGGGCACAGGTGAGAAACACATCTCTTTCCTACCTGACAGAGGCCAGATGTGGTGAGGTAAATGCTTGCCTTGAGAGATGCCTCTCAATTTGGGCTTCACACCATCTTTCAGGGGCTGTGAAGGTCACTCCAGCACACAACCACGTTGACTACAAACTGGCCCAGAGGCACAATTTGCCGCTTATTTCAGTTATTGCAGAAAACGGCACGATGACTGCAGAATGTGGAGAATGGGTGCAGGTAAGACCATTTTTGGAATTTATAATGTTTCTGTTATGACTCAAAACAGCTGAACATGTGTTTGGGGGGGGGGGTTGCCTCTTTTGAAGAGGCAGCACAACCAATTGCCGTAGTAAAATAGATGCCACTGAGTTGGTTTGGACATGGGTGGTTCCTTTTTCAGGGACTGCATCGATTCCTGGCTCGAGAGAAAGTGTTGGCTGCTTTGAAGGAGAAAGGACTCTATCGGGGTGCTAAAGACCATTGCTTAGTCCTTCCTGTTTGCAGGTAATGGGACCCTGAAATGTTTATATTGGGCTGTCCCCCTTTGCTTCCCTCCCTTCAGGGTCATGGGACAGATTTTGTGGGAAGCTGCCAAAAAGTTGTGGGAGGTCAGAGGGTAAACATTTGACAAAAATACATATTATATAACATATCATATGTTAGCACTGATGATATTACTTAGTTTGGTAATGAAATGTCTGCAAGAAAACCATCAAGTTCAGAGAGCACCAAGGACCCCATAGGAACCTTAAATGTACTTGTTGTGACCCAGGCCCAAGTAGTTAGTATTAAATACAAACAGTTCAAAAATAAACAGACTTTATTAGAACAGCTGAGAATTAACTCATTCTCAGCGTAGTCCAAACTAAATTAAAGCAAATTCTTCAAAACACCATTCCTCAGTTTATCACCAACCATGGGATAATTAGGCAAACTGCCAAAGGCTTTTCTTGGCAAAAGTTCAGAAGCAGAAGACGCCGACAAGAAATGAATAGAATGAAACAAGAAGCAATTCTCTCAACGTTGTTTTCCGGCAAAGAGGCCAAGAACTGTTGCTGGTCTTTTAAGCCTTATGGGAGGGGGCCAGTCATCTCTTGGCCCTACTCCCGAGTCGTCCTCTCTGCTTTATCTGCTTCTGCCTTCTGGCAGCTCTTCTCATACGTGCACTAGGAACAGGCTCCTCCTGTTCCTCTGCCTCTCTACTGTCAGCCTCTGGAGGCTCCGAAGTCCGCACATCACTCCCCGATGGCCCTGGCCCCATCTCTGCCTCTGACGCACAACCCTCATCCGGGCCTTCCCCAGCTTCCAGGACTGGCCCATGTTCTTCCTCAGCCTCCTTGCTGTCCGACTCCGCTGGCAGCTCTGCAGGCTGCCAGCGGACCACAACACTACTTTGCAAAGGTCTTCCAATGCCATACTTAGCTTTAATTGTACAATTCAAGCATCCTTATGTTTATTAACCTTTTAGAAGTTGTACTGATAATGTAAGCTTCTTTCCGCCTTAACTTTAAAGGTTTAACTCCTCTAGTTCCTAGCTTTGTATCATTAACTGTACTCTGTTTTCATTTCTAAATTTTTGTAGCTGCCTCACATTCTTATCCGAATGGAAAGATGGGGCCTCAATAAAATTAAAAGTAATTTTTTTCTCCCATAGCCGCTCTGGGGATGTGATTGAAATCCTCTTGAAGAATCAGTGGTTTGTCCGAAGTGAAGCCATTGCTCAAAGTGCCTTAGAGGTAACACTCCAATTCTTAATTCTTACCTCTAATAGAGGTAACACTCCAATATCTTAACTTTTGTATTTTATGTATTTTTAATTCTGGCTGTTCACCACCCTGAGTCCCTTCTGGGAGAAGGGCGATATACAAATTAATTAATTTAATTAATTAATTAATTAATTAATTAATTAATTCAAGGATGGACAACTATGGCAATTTTATGACCTGTGGACTCCAACTCCCAGAATTCCTTAGCCAGCTGTAATAGTCTCAGGAAATCTGGGAGTTGGAGTCCACAGGTTTCCATTTTGGATGGGGGGGAGTGTCTGTTTGAAGAATTGATGAGCCTGTCAATATCTTTTTATTTTGAGAATGAATCTGCAGGTAGTCCATGAATTATGACCATAATGGAGCCTGCCCATTACCATCGTAAGTCATAATGCTCAGAAAATAGGCTGGCCAAATGACCGACCCAATTTTATGACCTTTTTTTTTGCAGTGATCGTTAAGCAAACGTGGTAGTTAAATGAACCCATTGTTTGCTATGGCACATTTTTTCAGAAAACTGGAAGTAAATGCCGGTTTTCGGCAAAACTGTTGCAACATGCAATCACATGACTATGGGATGCTGCAAACAGCTATAAATGTGGCTCTATTGCTGAGCCCAAAGTGCGGTGATGTGACCCCAGGTGATTGTCAGAACTTTGGATCTGGATCGTAAGCCCTCTTTTTCAGATCCGTTATAACTTTGAACTTGATTATAAATTGAAGACTACCTGTAATATATTTGTACGTGGCAGCCATGTTTGTTTTATCTATGGTCTGTTGGAAAATACCTGTGGCTTGATTCTAAAGATTATTTACTATCATAGCAATCAAGTCCAGACGTACTGCTAAGCTAAAATAAAACAAATGCTATTATAGCTTCTTGTGACCTCTGATTCCAGTCATAGAAATTAAAGCTTTGCTGTAGAACAGGGGTCCCCAAACCTGGCAGCTTTAAGACTTGTGGACTTCCACCCCCAGAATTTTCCAGCCAGCATAGCATAGCTGGCTGGAGAATTCTGGGAGTGGAAGTCCACAAATCTTAAAGCTGCCAAGTTTGAAGACCTCTGCTGCAGAGGGATATGACAGTGTTGAATTGTATGGGTCATAAATTCATTTATGAAAAAGATAAACAATAGATTCTATAAGAATTCACCCCTCCTGTTTATCTCCCAAGGCTGTGGAATCTGGATCTTTGAAGCTCATCCCCCAATTTTATGAGAAAAACTGGAGGACGTGGCTCTTGAACATCAAGTAAGACAAGGGAGATCTCCCCTCAATGGTTTGCTTGTTCTTTTTATTACCCTCTGCTTGGCTGGGTGGGATTCGTGTTTTTTGAAGATTGGTTCAGCATTGTAACCTCCGTGTCCATTGTAGGTAAACAATGGCCTTCATTAAATAGTTTATTGGCTTAAATTATTCTGTGTTTGGTCACCACTGTTCAGTCTTGTTGGTGGTAGCATTGTATGGTCTCTTGAGCTCAGCTTTTATTTTATTATTATTTTTTTATTTTTGAATTTATTTTGCAGCTGTTTAGAGATTTCAGCTTGAAGGAAATTATGCAAAAGAATTATCTTAGTTTAGGGAAGATCCAGCTAGATGATCTAATATGATGCAGCAGAGTTTCTTATCTTCTTAAACTCCTCATGCTGTCTTTCTGGTGTCCTTGCTTAGTGACTGGTGTATTTCTCGACAACTGTGGTGGGGTCATCAGATTCCAGCCTATCGGGTCATGCTTCCTGGGTCACCTGACCCAGAAGAGGTAAGCATCAACTTTTCTGATTGAATGAATACTTGGGTGAGGGGGAAGGGGGAGATGTCTGTTTCTCTCAGCCACCATGCAGCTTATATTCCTCTGTGTATGCATTTCAGCAGAAGGAGAGCGATGGGTTATGGGTAGTGGGCAGGACGGAAGCAGAAGCTCGGACGAAAGCAGCTGGCTTGCTGGGAAAATCTGAACAGCAGTTGGAGCTGGTGAGAGGTAAAGTAACAATATAGGAGCTTATAGGTAGTCCTCGATTTATGACAGTTTGTTTAGCGACCGTTCAATAGCGCTGAAAAAAGTGACTTATGAGCATTTTTTACACTTATGACAGTTGCAGCATCCCTGTGCTCACGTGATCAGAAGTTGGATGCTTGGCAACTGATTCATATTTATGAAGGTTGTCGCGTCCCAGGATTCATGTGATCATGTTTTCCAAATCTTTTTTTAAAAAAATTTAATATAATAATTCCATCTTCAATTAAACAATGTGTCGTCCGGGTACAAATACCTTTGTAAATTGATAATTAAGATGTACAACAATATTCATTACATTAGCATTCTATAATATTAAAATGATATTATTAAACATAATAATCATAATATTTACTTCTCTCTCTTAACATATCTTCTTTATTTCACTCATCTTTTTCTTGTTTCCCTGTTTCTAACTTCCGTTTTTGTTATCTAACCATTGATAAAATAAGTCTCATGTCATAAAATATTCAGTTTGTTCTTTCTCCTTAATTGCAAGTGTTAATCTATTCATTTCTGCACATTCTAATATTTTCCTGATCACACTCTCATCTGTGGGGATTGTTTTGCAAATCTTCTGACAAGTCAATGGGGAAGCAGATTACCTTAAGATCTGGGTTACTAACTTAACAACTGCAGTGATTCACTTAACAACTGTGGCAAGATAGTTCATAAAACGGCGAAGCTCACAACAGTTGTCTCATTTAGCAACAGAAATTTGGGACTGAACTGTGGTCATAAATTGAGGATTTCCTGTACATTTCTGTGAAGAAAAGAGACATTTGCATTCCCAGGAAGCCGTTTTAATGAGTATTCACAAGAGGCCTTGTGAATTAAAAGTGCTAGTTTTGACCTTAATGCCCTTTATGGTTTGACTACAAGGTACCTCAGAGGCTACATTCTCACTAGAAATGATCTACCTAGTACATTCATCATGGGAAAAACTCTTGGAGATCACATGTTTTTTTGGCAAGATTAGAGGAGCTGAAACAGAGTTTTTCTGATTGGCACAGCTAGTGAAAACCAACTCTAAAAGTTCCTGTGGTTTCCCCCTAATTAAAAGAGCAAACATTTCCCCTCCTAGGTGTCACCAGTCACATTGTCCAATAAAAGTAGCTGGCAGGCTGCTTGGTCATGCCTCTCCTTCACTTGCCACCTGTTGGGATGACCTTAGTTCCCACAAGAAAACTTTTTGCTTTGACTGGTAACTGGTCTATCCCACCTTTCAAAGTTTGTGGCAACTATGAGGCAGGAAAATATGACTTCAGCCAGGTTCCCTTCAGAGTTGACAGGCCTGTAGAGAACAAGGAAGATGATCTTAATGAAGACCTACAAAAAAAGGCCTGAAGCATAGTTTCAATCCTGAACAGCCAGAAGTAACTTGTACAGATACCTCCCTAATTCACCAAATAATAAGAAGGAGGAGGAGGAGGAGGTACAGCCTAATCAGACTTTTAAGATTCTGCATAATCTTATAATCTCATATTTTTAGTCTTCCTGTGGACTTGATTTCCTGGTCTGGTCTAGCTGCTGACATGGCCTTCTGAAAAACATTACACGTATAACTGCTTTGGTGATGATTTATTTATTTATTTAATTGGTTTTATATGATGCTGTCTTATTGGCATTGGCTGGTATCTAATTGTGTTATTTTTCTTTAATGCTATGCTATGTGACGGGTATAGTGATATTGATTATAATTTAATTACAGTATGGATTTGCTTTTACCATCGATGGTTTAATCTTGTGGTGCTGGTGTGGTTTAGACTTTTTAATGCCTCTATTATTTATATATTCATATTCTCCCATAGCTGCTTTCATTAAAACATTTAATTGAACCCTGCTGAGACTTTCTCCCAAGTTTGTTAAGACTGGGAGATGCAGTTAGAAATAGGAGAAAGGGAAGACTTTTCAGAACTGGCCCCTGTTGCCTTCCTGAAGCTGGATACATTTCTAGGAATCATTTTCCACAAACATCTGGCTCCACTGAGTCTTTTAGAATCAAAGGGGCTGTGAGATGTTTTTAAAGGCAAAATTTCCATTTGCTCTTCTCTAGATGCTGATGTCTTGGACACTTGGTTCTCCTCCAGCCTTTTCCCTTTTGCTGCTTTGGGCTGGCCCCACAAGGTGAGTAACCTTTGGAGAAATAGAGCAGTTGGCTTGCATTGACCATATTTGTGTTAGTCTGGACAGGAAACCAAAGCTAATGAATAGTAACAATATCTTTAGTTTAATGTTACGGTAACAATCTTGCAAGCCTTCTCCCCTCCTTTGCCTTTGCTTTCCAGAGAACTAGGGAGGGTCCCTTCTGAGGCGCTTTGCCCATCCCCATTCATTCTGTGGGTTGAGATGTCTCTTATGGGACCATTGCCCAAGCTGTAGTTTTTGCTCCTGTCTCCCAAAGTTATTTTCACTAGGCTACATCCAGTAGCCTATTCCTACATATATACCGTATTTTTCGGAGCATAAAACACACCGGAGTATAAGACGCACCTTAGTTTTTAGGGAGGAAAATAGGGAAAAAAATTCTGCCTACCAGGTATTCATCTGGCTAGTCCTTAACCTGGTCAGTTTCAGCACATTAGTTTGCTCACTGGTTTTAAGGTTAGGGCTGGTTGGGGCTTAAAAACAGCTTCTAAAGCACAGCTGATCTTCGGAGGGAGCAGCAGTTAGAAAAGCAGGCAAAGTGCGTTGGGGCTGAAAAACAGCTTCAAAAGAACAGCTGATCATCGGAGGGAGCTCCAGTGATTGAAGCAGGCAAAGCATGGAAGGGGTAAAAGAAGGCAGCAGCTGTTCCAGGTGGCCATTTTGGGTACTGTGTGTTGTTATATTCAGAGTATAAGACGCACCCAAATTTTCAGCCTCTTTTAGGAGGGAAAAAAGTACATCTTATATTCCGAAAAATACGGTAGGTATATTGGATCACAACTCCCATCATCCCATCATCCCTGACTCTTGTTCAGGCTCACTGGAAATTATATGTGCGAATCAAACTCCCTCACTTCTTATCCATGGCTGTCGGCCTTTCTGGGTGGAATGTGTGAATTGCAATCCACAATCCAGGATAAGTTGTTTTGGCAGCAACATGTTCTGCTACTGGCTGTTTCTGATAAGTCCTTCCCAGAAATGATAAGAGAGTCAGAATGTTTGAAGTGGGTGGCATTTTGGCACTCAATTGCTTTCCCGTGAAAATTGTCACAATAGAAAAAAAGCATGTTTTAAAAACTTTGGTAGAGAAGGATTTTGCAGCTTTCGACCAACCTGGCCCCTTCCAGATCTGATGGTACTGGAGCTGCCAAGAGACCCTGCCCACATAAACCCCACACCCAAGTCTGTCCTCTTTCTCTTCAGAATCAAGCCAAGAGTTGAATTGCTGGTCTTTCCATTTCACAGTTTGGGCACGGAGATTTAGGCTTGATTCACCCATCATGGAAAACCATAAGTTGGTTTAGCTAGTTTAATGACTGAGCTGGAGATGGCTGGGCTGATCAAGAATGTGAAGACATCAACCAGTTTGTTCTCACAGGGAGGGAACTACTCAGGGTACCGTCAGTCAAATTATGCCGACTGGCGACTCCCAGGGGGAGGGCCTTCTGTGTGAGGGCTCCAACCCTTTGGAATGAACTGCCCCCGGAGATATGGAATATCCCTGATCTCCGTGCTTTCCGCCGTGCCCTCAAGACCCTGATGTTCCAACAGGCGGGGCTAAACATATGAACATGTGAATGATTTTTTAAATGTTATCTAATTCTGGGTTTTATTTAATTGACCAAACTAAGTAATAATTTTAATTAGCAATTTTATGATGTTTGTGTGTCTATATTTTTCTTGACTGTACACCGCCTTGAGTCCTACGGGAGAAAGGCGGTATAGAAATATAATAAATAAATAAATAAATAAATAAATAAATAAATAAATAAATAAATAAATAAATAAATAAATAAATAAACCATGACTTGCAAATCACAGTGGCCCTTTCCACCCAAAATGCTAAAATAATACAAAAACTTGTATTATTATTAATTATTATTATTATTATCATCATCATCATCATTATTGTATTGTATTAAAACTATATTATGGTTTAGAACAGGGATGTCAAACTGAATTTCTTCGAGGGCCAGATCAGCATTGTAGTTGTCCTCCACAGGCCAATGGTGGTGGAGGAGACAGGACAGATGGTAGACGGGACAGATGCCTCCTGCAGCACCCTGCTGGCCAAAAAGGGGCATGGGGGGGAGGGCTGCGCAGCCCTCCCGCGCTCCGTTTTGGCTGGCAGGGTGCTGCAGGAGGTCATCCAGACTGAGAATGGGGTGCGGGGAGGCTGCCCATGTCCTGTTTTGACCAGCAGAGGCACAATGGGCCAGTCCTTTGCTATTTCCAGGCCAGCCCCATGGGCCAGATCTAAGCACCTTGAGTTTGACACCCCTGGTTTAGAATATTTTGTGGGATTAATCATTCCAACCCCTCGCTTTCCTACCAGAGGTTCCTGAGATTGATAAACAAAAAAAGACGCAAATGACCACTTGTTTTCTTAAAATGTGTTTTATTTTACAGATTATCTGTACCATCTACTCAAAACAACGCTGAAAAATATACAGTGTAAAATAATGTAAAACACAACCTCTAAATAACACCCTGCAGCTTGCCATAAAAGCCAACAACCCAGTCAGCCCCATATAAAAACCACAGCAAGCTGTAACTCAGTGGCTGCCGATTCATTACCTGATTATGTATCCGGAGTGTGCTAAAAAAAAAAGAAGTGTCTTCTTTCTCCAGTCTGGATTTTTAGGAGTGGGTGGACCAATTGCATCAGTGGGAGCAACAAGTTTCACAACATTGGGGCAATCACCCCAAAGTCTTGCTCCTGGGTTCACTCTTTTCACTTCTTGTGAACATGGGAACTTCAGCAGATGCTCTCTAGATGATTTCCCAAGATGGATCTTGTGAATAAGGTGTTCCCTAATGGTGACAGTGATCTCAGAGGCATCTCTTATTTCCCTCAGACAGAAGACCTCCAGCAATTCTTTCCCAACAACCTTTTGGAGACTGGGAGTGATCTTCTATTCTTTTGGGTTGCCCGGATGGTGATGCTGGGAAAACAGCTAACCGAAGAACTGCCTTTCTCTCAGGTGAGGGCTGGAAGCCAGGTGTCTTGCCTTTTGGAGCTTTTGGGCTTCAGGGACCTGAGGGCACAGTAGTAGGAATACCCAATAGAGAGTTGGGAGCCAAAGTATCCATTAACATCGAGAAGCTTTGTTTAGTCTTAGCAATAGCACTTAGACTTATATACCGCTTCACAGTGCTTTACAGCCTTCTCTTTTTTTTTTTTTCCGGATTTTTCGTCGGGCCCTGAAAACCCATTTATTTCAACTAGCTGGGCTAGCTTGAGTCAAATTTTAAATGGATTTTAAATTGGAATGTTTTAATTACGGCCAAAATTATTTAATTATTTTAAACAGTTTTTAGATTTTGTATGTTTTGTATATATGTCTTGTTTTTACTTTGGCTGTTCACCGCCCTGAGTCCTACATTGGAGAAGGGCGGTATAGAAATTTAAACAAATAAATAAAATAAATAAATCTAAGTGGTTTACAGAGTTAGCATATTGCTCACCAACAATCTGGCTCCTCATTTTAACAACCTTGGAAAGATGGAAGACTCAGTCAGCCTTGAGCCTAGTGAGATTCGAACTGCCAAATTGCAGGCAGCAGAAGTAGCCTGAAGTACTGCATTCCAACCACTGCGCCACCACTGTTCTTAGGTAGGTACTTGGTCACGAGTTTGTTGCAAAAAATCAAATCCAGAAAGCGCACACAGGTAACTGATTCAGCAGGATTCATTAACTTCTCTTTATATACAATATAACACATGAAAATAAATTTACAATACCAACAGCAGATTCTTCCAATGTGATAGAGAGGAGAGATTGCTTTTCAGTTTCTTTTTAGAGCTGAGCACAGGGCTAAGCCACGCCCAGACCTCTTGCTTAAGTTTCTGTTTCTAAACAGCCCTCATTGGCTGATCCAGTTGCTATGCCTATTCATTGGCTGACCTTGTTACCATGTCTTCCCAGTCATGAATATTCTGACATACTTACTAGTTAATACTGTGTTCTCCTTCACAGTCTGCATTTTCCCCGTTGAATTCCATTTCTTAATTTTTCTGTCATTCTGAAATCCCTCCTCTTTGGGATGTTACATTGATTGACATCCCCTGTATTTGTCACACTGGATTCAGTTTAGATTGTTATTTAGACAGTTCTTGGTTTATCACTGGTCGCATAGTAACTGAAGGTTGAAGGCCCTCTTCATGATCATGTGACTGAACTTTAGACACTCGGCAACATGGCTGCATTTACAGACGTGTGCAGCATCCCACAATTACAATACTGTTTATGATCCATTTGCCAAAAACCAGGACTCCTGGTTTTCAGCAAAACTGTGCCCATAACAAACCATTAGTTTTTTTTAAATGACAGTGTGTTTGCATAAAAACCATAGCATCTGCTTTACAACCTCCACATTCACTTAATGGCTGCTATAAAAAACATCATAAAATCAAGGTTGGCCATGTGACCAATCTGTTTTACGACCACAGGAACATATGACCATAGTGGGCAGACTCCATCATGGTCCTATGTCAAGGATTACCTGTGTTGTACTTTGTCACTCTGGATCATAACTAGGGGGCTATCGTGACCCTTTATAGTCTTCCCAGTTATATGGTGTAAATTAGAAATAAAGAATTCAGTTTGATTGCACTCCACCAGCTACAGCCAAAGTCAGTGAAGAATTATAAAAACCACAGCCTAAAATAGGGAACCTCATATTGTTTACCTCAGTTTTTGTTGAAGAACCGTAATACATCCACTACAGGATAGGCAGTTTAATTGGGGCTTTAAATATCCAGAATGTAGCTTATGACAAGGAGTCATAGTTATACAAATTATTTGGAGAAAATCATGTTCCTTTCTACTGTTCAAGCACTCCCACACTCCTAGAGTGGAGGATGTGATCTTAAGTTACAAGATGGCAGTTTTTCCTCGTATGTTAGGAGGATTTTCTTCAAGTATCTGTTCATCAGTGCAACCAATTAGGTAGAGAGCTGATGGACTTCTCTCTTAGATGTCCTTGATATACAGAAGACACACAGCCATTGTTTAGAGAAGTTTGAACTTGGATTGAGCAGAAGGTAGGACTTGGTCACCTAACTAAGCTTGGTTACATCTCAGTTCTAGGATTTTACGAATTCTGTGTCTTGAGAAAAAAGAATCCAAGGTGAAGATTTTTAGTACAGTTTTGTGCTTCATCCTGTCGTCTTTGTCTCTGTTTCAGGTGTTCCTTCACTCCTTAATCCATGATGCTCATGGCAGGAAAATGAGCAAATCTCTCGGGAACGTGATTGACCCTTTGGATGTTATTCATGGGGCCTCTTTGCAGGTATTTTGCTTTTATTTATTTACTTATTTATTTATTGAATTTATATTGCCGCCTGTTCGCCCATGGCGACTCTAGGCGGCTTACAGAATATAAAACCTCATTTAAAACAATAAAACTAATAAAAAGAATCAAATAAATTAATATAGTATAATATAATAAAATCATAATAAAATTACCCCCCGCCCTGCGCCCTGGTGACAGCAGATCACACGAGCCATTTAATGGGCTCCATCTCTCTCTGGGTTCCCTAGGCCCTCTGGCAGAACCAGGTCTTTAGCGCCTTCCGGAAAAGTATTAGAGTGGGGGCCATTCTAATCTCTGGGGGGGATGATGTTCCAGAGAGAGGGAGTCACCACAGAGAAGGCCCTTCTTCTGGGTCCCACCAGGTGTATCTCCCTCAGGGATGGGATCCACAGCATTCCCTGCCTCCCCGCTCTGATGGGTTAGGTAGATGTGAGGACATTTAAGAGTTTCCTTTGTAGTCTTCCCTTTGAGTTTAAAAAAATCCTCCCAACTGGGCTTATTTCTACAACAGCGGATATAGGATTATAGTCTGGAGACTCAGAATCTTCTTAAGGGAATGAGGAATGCTTCTGTCAGCGTTCCAGAACAACCCAACTCCAAATAAAAACTTTGAGACATCTTAAGTATCTTTAAGTACCTTTAAAGTACGTGGGGGCTTATATCTTGAAAAACATGAGAATGATGCTGCCAAAATTTTTGGTGCTATGATTTTGGGGAAAGGTTTTGGGTAGCTTGTAAAAATGGGTTTGGGTTGCATGAAGGTGGCTTCCTGTCAGTCACTGGCTGCTTCTATTCCTGTTTCAGGTCCTACAGCAGAAGCTAAAAGACAGCAATTTGAGTCCACGAGAGCTTGTCATCGGTTCAGAAGGCCTGGTAAACCATTTTCTTTTTTTGTCCCCACCCCACCCCCACCCCTCTCTATTCCCAAGGCCCTTGTGATCTCACTTCTCCCCTCTCTGCATCCTTTCAGCTGCAGAATTTTCCTCAAGGAATTGCTGAAAGTGGCTCTGATGCTCTAAGGTTTGCTCTCTGCCGTTACGATGCCCACGGTGAGAAATCCATTCATTCAGTCCTTCTCGCATGATGTTGAACTGTTGCTGGCCCTTTAAGAACTCCTAACAAGAATAACAAAACCAGCAATTTATTATTGACTTGGCCATTGGTCAAACTCTCGGTAATTGGCCAACCGAGGAGGCTAGAATGATACAGATTTTGGAAAAAGTTTCTTTCATGCTGGTCTGGTTGAAAATATAACCTTGAAAATTGTAAGGGTGAAGTCCCATCGAGACATACATTGAATTCATTAAGGTGACCCTTCCTTCCTTCCTTCCTTCCTTCCTTCCTTCCTTCCTTCCTTCCTTCCTTCCTTCCTTCCTTTCCTTTCCTTTCCTTTCCTTTCCTTTCCTTTCCTTTCCTTTCCTTCCTTCTTCCCTCCTTCCCTCCCTCCCTCCCTGCAGTAGAAGTCCATATATCTTAAAGTTTCCAAGGCTGTGAAGTACTGCCTTAACTGTTACATCAAGCTGGCTTTCTTGCAACAAAGAATCTCCTGTTCATTTATTTAGATTTAAAGGAGATGTAAAAGAGTCAGAAGAATAAGGAAATCTGTGGTGTCAGCAGAGATATTGTGGGAGGAATCAATAGGCACCGTGTAGTTAGTCCTGACTTCATGATATAATACAACCACTGGTTGTATAAATTAATAACAACTGTCTATTATAGGTGCGCTTGAAAATTTAGACTCTACTTAATTTATATCCCAACAGGCACCAGTATTAATTTAGATATGGCAGACATGGAAAAAGCCTCCCATTTCTGTAATAAGGTGTGGAATGCCCTAAAGTTCACTTTTGCAGCCTTAAGGGAAGACTTTGCCCCTCTGGATCCAGAGCAGGTAACTGGGTGTGACAACTATGATAAAATTGTGGGAAGATGTTTAAAAATTGCACTGTTTTTTATTGTGTGGGATGAAAGCTCAGTTGAGACATTGGTGACCCCTATATCCAATTTAGGTAATATTTCTAACCTTGGTTGCCCAGATGGTGTTGAAGATGTTGTCTACCTTTGGTCAAGAACTAAGAAGAGGCATAGATAAATAAACGTCAGGTCCCAAAATATTGTGGGTCTTCTGAACTTTGGAACTCCTGGTGATGTGGATAACTATCTCATATAACAGAATAACAGAGTTGGAAGGGAGCTTGGAGATCTTTTAGTCCAATCCCCTACTCAAGCAGGAAACCCTATACCATTCCAGACAAGTGGCTGTCCAATCTCTTCTTCAAAGTGATGGAGCACCCACAACTTGTGAAGGCAAGCCATTGGCACAGTAGTTAGAATGCTTTACTGCAGGCTACTTCTGCTGACTGCCGGTTGCCGGCAGTTCAAGTCTCACCGGCTCAAGGTTAATTCTGCCTTCCATCCTTCCGAGGTCGGTAAAATGAGGACCCAGATTGTTGGGGGCAATATATTGACACTGTAAACTGCTTAGAGAGGGCTGTAAAGCAATGTAAAGTGATATATTAAGTGCTATTGCTATTCCACTGGTTAATTGTTTTCACTGTCAGGAAATTTCTCCTTGTTTCTAGGTTGGTTCTCTTCTTGATTAATTTCTATTATTTGCTTCTTCAAATGCTTTGAAGAATAGGCTGACCCCCATCTTCTTTGTGGCGCACCCTCAAATATTGGAACACTGCTATCATGTCACACTGCTAATCCTTTTTTCATTAGACTAGACATTGATTATTGCATTAGAAGTTAATTATTAACTCCTGACAGTTGTTTGGAAGCTGTGCGAGTGGGGAACTGTGCTTCTGCTATGATTTACCAGATAAACACAACTTAGAAATGACCATATCTAGAGTTGGCCAAGAAATTCCAGTCTCGGCATCTACCATCTTTAGCACAACTACAGTGATGGAGAGCAATTAGGTGCAAATTAGGGGCTGCATTATAGAAATCTGGAATGTAGCATTTTTTCCATATGTGTGCAAAATAGTCCTTGATTTATGACCATAATGGAGCCTGCCCATTATGGTTATAAATTGAGGTAGTCATAAGTGCACCATCATGACCCAATTGTGACCCTTTATCCAGCAGTCATTAAATGAATCACCAAGGTCATTAAATGAATCCATGATCGTTAGTGCAGGCCACAGTTTAAGCATTTTTTGCTGAAAATCCTAAGTAAATGTCATTTTCCAACAAAAACGTAAATAGTCACTTGACCACAGGGCACTGTAAACGGCAGTAAATGCGCTCACATGACCATGTAGGGCAAGGGGATGGCCATTGGAACTTCAAAACCAGGTCATAAATACCTTTGGATGGTCTGTCATAACTTTGAGCAACCAGTCATAAGTTGAGGATGTCAGCGCTCCAAGTCATGCACCCATTGAAAAATAGAACTCCGAGGCAGGTAGTTTCCTCAAAGAACAATTTATTGGATACATCATATTGGCACAACTGGTGAAAACCGACTCTGAAAGTTCCCGCAGTTTTCACCTAATTAAAAAATGAAAGTTTCCCCTTTCCCCCAAGTCATCAGTCACATTGTCCAATAGAGGCGCTGGCCGGTTGCTTGATTACTCCACCACTCCTCTCCCAGCCACCTGTTGGAATGACCTTGGTTCCCACAGGAAACTTTTGACTGCAAAGCCCCAGCTATCTATTTTCCCCCCTCCCTGTCCCCTCTTCTGCCTTGTGGCAACCCTGAAGCCACAAAGATGGCCTCAGCCAAGTCCACTTCAGGGTTGACAGAGGACTGTAATGTAATGATCCCACCTTTCAAACTTGTCCTTAAAGAGAAGTAAGAGAAGATCACATATGATCTTCTCTTAACTCTATACTTATGACTTCTGTGCAGTCAGCTTTTAACCCACACAATCTTCCTCCTATACCTTCATTAATACCACAAAGGCATCATGACTCTGAATTATCTTTCTTTATGCCTTCCAGGTCCTCCCAAGCTTTCCGATGGACCAGTGGATCTTGAGCCGACTCTATCACACAGCAGAATATTGCACCCAGCACCTTGAGAACTACAAATTGCATTCTGTGACCAATGCTATTTATCTTTTCTGGGTGCAAGATTTTTGCAGTACCTATCTGGTGAGCTTACTATTGATTCAGGGTTCAACAACCCCCTTGCTGTGGGAGGAGCTTAGTTTGGCCTAGGAAAGCATGCAGGTGTCAGGGTTCCAAGTAACACCCCCAACGAAAGAAGACTCCGAGGCTAGAAGTCCCTCAAAGTTCCATTTTATTAGAGATGTCATATTGGCACATCTGGGAAAACCCGAATCTGAAAGCTCCTGGGTTTTCCCCACCCAAAAGAAAGCCCACGTCCCTACCCCAGCACCCACATGTCCATCACATGTTCTAATCAATGAACCGTCCCAACTGGAGATGCCTCCCAGTCACCCCACTCCAGGTGCAGGGCAGGATGTCCTTGACTCTCAGAGAAAAGAATGTTATTATGGCTAGATATCTCCCCTACTCCATACAATCACCCCTCCCAGTTTCCCACAGCACTAAATGCGGCAGCCCTGACGATCCCAAGTAAAAGATGGCCTCCACGGCTGACAGCAGGTTGATGTTAAGAAGGAAAATGCACAGAGAGTCCAAGAATTTGGGGGATTTGATTTTTTTTTCATGTGAGATTCCTCATTGGAAGCCCACATGGAGTAAAGATAGTCCTCCATTTACAACCACAATTGAGCCCAACATTTCTGTTGCTAAGCGAGACAGTGGTTAAGTGAGTTTTGCCCCATTTTATGACCTTTATTGCTGCAGTTGTTAAGTGAATCACTGCTGTTGTTAGGTTAGTAACACGGTTGTTAAGTGAACCTGGCTTCCCCCTTTGACTTCGCTTGTCAGAAGGTCGCAAAAGGGGATTACATGACCCCGGGACACCGCAACCGTCATAAATATGAACCAGTTGCCAAGCGTCTGAATTTTGATCACGTGACCATGGGGATGCTGCAATGGTTGTTAAGTGTGAAAAATGATCCTAAGTCACTTTTTTCAGTGTCATTGTAATTTCAAGAGGTCACTAAATGAAAGGTTGTAAATTGAGCACTACCTGTAAGTAGGTTATTCTACAATATGTTGGGCTCTTTTCATGTGTATTTACTGAAAGACCTGGATGTGTTGGATGGCAGTGCCCAGAAGGGGTGTCTTATGTTAAAACGGGCTTCTCTTAAGCTGATGCCAGTTCCAGGAGTTGTGATCTAAATCCTGCAGAGCTCATTGGTGTGTGTGTGTATGTGCTAAACTTTTCATGGGCCCTCAAGTTTTAGAGCTCCATGTAATGACCCGTGGCATGGCATGGAAGCAACACAGCCAGAGAACAGGTCTAACTTCCCTTTATTGCTCCAACTTTGCCCCCAAACGTCCCCACATTTACTACAAGTCCTGGAGCAAAGCTCTCACATGCACCTTCAACAGCCTCTGGCTGCGAGTAGTCCAGTAAGCAAGGTTTGCAAACCAATAACCAGGGCCAGCAGTCCAGTTAGCATGGGTAGCAAAAGAGTAACCAGAGCCAGAAGTTCAGCAAAGTAGGCAAACTGGGCAAGCCCCACAAGACAGAGCACAGTAATCTCCAGACTTCGGCAAGTGCACACAAGCCTCCACAGATTCAACGCTTGTTCCCGACAAATGCCCCTCCCACCGGCATCTCCTTACATCTCAGTCCCCAGGTGTGCCTTATGAAGGGGGGCAGGGCACTCTCCTTCCTCGTAGCCGGCTCAGTCTGCGTTGTTCCCGCCTTCTCTCTTCTCTTCTTGCTCTAGGATCAGGAGGGGGTGATCCCTGCTCATCGCCTGAGCTCTGTCTCTCCTGCTCCTCCCTGTCTACAAGCCTTTCTGATCCTGAAAACTCCTGCCCTTCCCCAGTTTCCTCCTAAACCAACGGAGCCACCCCCTCGATCTCTGTTGGCTCCTATTCCAGCTCATCTTCTCCCACAGATTCAGGCTCCGACGGGGGCATGACACTCCCGTCACTAATGCGTTAGCTCTCTCTTCCAAGGAATCTGTCAAGCCCATCCTGAGGAGTGGAGATCCAGTTCGTCTTTTGCCTACTCAGCAGACTTTGTACAGTTGTGTAGACCTGGCTCTGCGCCTCTTGTCTCCCTTCATGCCTTTCCTCACTGAGGAGCTGTGGCAGCGGCTTCCCAAGACAGACCTGGAGACGTCTCCTAGTATCTGTGTAGCCAGGTACCCAAGCCCTGAACATTTGGTGAGTCCAACTTTCACATGGAAGCTCCCTTGGTGGCCTCCATTACTTGAGGCATATTTAGTTCTTCTTCCTGGAATAAATTACAGTGAAGTTCTAGAATTTGACAGCACGAAAAATATATCTTTTCAATAGCAATTTTCTTCCACTTCTAGAGACATTGGTGTAACCCTGAGGAAGAGGCAAATTTCTTGTTAGTGCAGCAAATTATCCAAGTGATACGCTCCATGAGGGCAACTTACCTGCTGACCAAAGCTCGACCAACAGGTGAGTCCGAACTCTCTATTTTCTATCAAAGCTTGTAGATATGTGGAGTCCCTTCTAGCAGGGTATCACATGGGTAATACTTCATGGGTAGCACATAATCTTAAATAATAAATAGATAATAAATAATAAACAGCTCTGAGGCAAAAGTAATAAATGAGAGCCCCGAGGATGGTAGACTCAGGCATTGGTGGGATGCTGTAGGTTTAACAACCGGTTTGGTGATTGCGTGCTTTGCCTGGTTGCCAAGTGCCCGGAGTTTGGTCACAACCCTAGGGAGAGGTTGCCAACCAATCAGTCATAAGTTGAGGACTATCTGTAATGCTATTCCTCAATTAATGCAGTATGGTGTAAACATAACTTATATGCACTGGGAAACCAGAAAAAAAAATAATGTGACTCATTTTTTTAAAAAAAACATTTTTTTAATTGGATTTTTTTTAAAAAAAAAATTGATTTATATGCCGCCCTTCTCCGGAGACTCAGGGCGGCTTACAATGTGTTAAGCAATAGCCTTCATACTTTGTATATTTATACAAAGTCATCTTATTGCCCCCACAAACTGGGTCCTCATTTTACCTACCTTAAATGGATGGAAGGCTGAGTCAACCTTAAGCCTGGTGAGATTCGAACTTACAGTAATTGCAGACAGCTGGTGTTAATCACAATGCTATCAGTCTGCTGAGCCACCAGGATTATAGAATAAAATACAAAAACAAATAGTAAATCACAGTGGGGAGGAAAAGGGGAAAGACAAATAAAGAGGGGAAGAAGAAAAGAAAAAGAAGTGTTGACTTTCAACTCTCTCTGTTGCAATAGAATAAAGCATTAACATCGAACCTCAAACTTTTTACTTTTCCATAGTAATATAAACTAGCCATTTCTACAAGAACAAATCAATCTAATCAGTAAAACCCAAAATCAAAGTTTTATTTTTTTTCCCACCTCAAGCACAAAGTCCAGAAGCGTTTTCCATGTAGCAACAAAAGTACTTATGTTCTTTTCTTTGATCAAAACGCTCAATTTAGCCATCTCTGCCAACTCCATCACCTTCTGTAGCCATTTGTCCATGGTGGGAATCAAAGTGTCCTTTCATTTTTTGTGCATACAGTAGTCTTGCTGTTGTCAACATATAAAATCAAAGTTCCAATTTTTTTCTCTTTTTCTTGTGGGAAAAATTATATGCACTGGGAACACACACACACACACACTGACTCTCTTGTGGTATTTGCTTTTTTGCAATGATCTGGAATGAAACTCACAATATCTCCTGAGTTATGCCCGGGTTTGTTGCAAAGGTAGGCAGAAGATCAAGACTTACGTTTATTTGAGGAGGAAAGTTTCTCCTTCCAAAGTTTATTAGAAATTTATTTATAGACTTTATAAAATATATCCAAGTAAGGGTAATAACAAGGTTCCCAATCAAAAGTATGTTGGTTTCTTCTTTTCTTGGGGTCTTGACCTTGAAAGTGGCAGTTATAGTTAATTTTTTCTATTTGTTCCCAGTATATCTGGCTTGCTCAGAAACAGCCCCCTTGGCTGCCTATGAGAAATATCAGGAGCCGTTACAGACATTGTCTTTGGCCGGATCTGTGAATCTTCTCCCCAATTCTGAGGAAACAGAGCTACCTCTGAACTGCCTGGCTGTGAAAGTCAATGGTCATACTAGCGTTTATATGGATGTGCAGGTGGGTTACAATTTAGCATATTACTGGCTTCAAGATTTATAGGGAATCAAAGAAAGGAGGTGACTGAAAGGACTGTAGAAAGTTTATGGCCTCTCATCAGGGAACATGTACAGGCCAGTGCCTCATAGATAGATGATAGAAGGATGAGTCAACCTTGAGCCAGTGAGGATGGATGGATGGATAGATAGAGAGATAGATACCATAGAGAGATAGATACCGTGGATGGATGGATGGATGGATGGATGGATGGATAGAGAGATAGATACCATAGAGAGATAGATACCGTGGATGGATGGATGGATGGATGGATGGATAGAGAGATAGATACCATAGAGAGATAGATACCGTGGATGGATGGATGGATGGATGGATGGGAGAGAAATGAGAGAGAGAGATACTGTAGAGAGATAAATACTGTAGAAAGATGGATACCATAGATGGATGGATGGATGGATGGATGGATGGATGGATGGATGGATAGACAGATGATAGATAGAAAGATAGATAGATAGATAGATAGATAGATAGATAGATAGATAGATAGATAGACAGACGATACAGAGATAGAAGGACTATAGATGGAGAATGGGGTGTTTAGAAGATGGGTTATATCTTCCACTACAGGTTTTTTTCTGATTTCCCCCCCTCATCCTAGGATTTGGTGGATCCTCACAAAGAACTCCTCAAACTGACATCTCGGCAACAGAAATTAAAGCAACAGCTGGCAAATCTCACAGAAAAACTTCAGAAGCAAAATTCCTTAAAAGCCAAAATGAATCATGAGCAAAAGGTATCAAGAGCTTCATGCTGAGATTCCTGATTTCTTTGGTTCCACTGGCCCAGTTGATGTTTTGAGAGCAGGTCATATAGGGCTCAAAGAAAGCCATTGCCATGAGGTTAGCAAGGCATGGCCCACCTACTTACTTAACTCTCTTTTTCTCCACAGATTTCCTTGCTTCGTTCACAGCTGCAGCACATAGAGCAAGTGCTTGCCACTTTTCAGAAAATGGCCGAATAGCAGGATGCTCAACTGACTAAGGAGACCTAGTAGATTTACCCTGTTCCAGATAGCAGAACTAACTCCAAAGCAGAGGATGCTGAGCTTGAGGGCAGATCCTGGAAGGTTCACGAGAGTTTAGGCATCACCTTCTGTGGTGGGAATTGATCTTAGAGTTATTACTCAGGGTTTGTTGGCACCAGCCCAGTTTTAGAAGCATCAGTGATGATGGAAGCTGAAAAAAAATATTAGAGCCATCATGGTGGCATCTGCCATGAAACCTTTTTTTCCATATCAATGTATTGCTTAGAAATTGTTGGGATAGATTATTTGAACAAGGATATGAATGTGTGACATATGTCATAGTTTATTGCTCTAATTCTCTAATAAAGAGGAAATGGGCACTGTATTTTTCCCGTACGGATAATTTCCTTTCCATTAGCAGGGATGATCAAAAGGATAACATTTTGGGGCCTTTTGACTACACAGTTCAGACTGCTTCACTTCGCTTGGCGTATAATATTTTTTGGTACCCTATTAAAATATTTATGTTTTTAAAATGCTTACTGTTATGATACGTTATGTTATATATAAGTTATGATATGTTATGTGAAGGGACATGGTGGCTCAGTGACTAAGACGCTGAGTTTGTCGATCGAAAGGTTGGCAGTTCAGTGGTTCGAATCCCTAGTGCCACGTAACGGGGTGAGCTCCCGTTACTTGTCTCAACTTCTCCCAACCTATCAGTTCAAAAGCACGTAAAAAATGCAAGTAGAAAATAGGGACCACCTTTGGTGGGAAGGTAACAGCGTTCCGTGTGCCTTTGGCATTTAGTCATGCCAGCCACATGACTACGGAGACGTCTTTGGACAGCGCTGGCTCTTTGGCTTTGAAACGGAGATGAGCACCGCCCTCTGGAGTCGGGAACGACTAGCACATATGTGCGAGGGGAACCTTTACTTTTACTGTTAGAATTTTTTTTTTAAAAAAAAAGGGGTTGGTTCTCCAAGTTGGAGTCTATGGAGATCCTTTATTGAAGGGCAAAGGAGTTCAGGACCATGGACAGTTCACTCCAGCTGGTCATAAAGCCAAGCTGTAGTTGGAGAGTTGACCTGATACAGAATGATCTTGACTTAAGTGACAGTTTGAAGTTCTGATGGACCTACCTGAGGAGTGCTTATGACCTGGATTTAAAATTCTGGTGGTTTTATTTATTTATTTATTTATTTATTTATTTATTTATTTATTGGTTCGATTTATATGCTGCCCTTCTTCGGAGACTCAGGGCGGCTTACAATGCATTAGGCAATAGCCTTCATACTTTTGTATATACCTGCTTAGTAGGGATTTCGGGGCCCCCTAAGCGATGTTCTTTTTATACAAAGTCAGCTAAATGCCCCCACATTCTGGGTCCTCATTTTACCTATCTCAGAAGGATGGAAGGCTGAGTCAACCTTGAGCCTGGTGAGATTTGAACTTGCAGTAATTGCAGGCAGCTGGCAGCTAAGTGCTACTTAACAGCACTTTAGTCCGCTGCGCCACCAAGGCTCCTGGATGGCAGAGGATGAGATAGCAATAGAACAGCACGTTTCACAGGGCTTTACAGCCTTCTCTAATGGTTTACAGAGTCAACATATTGCCCCCACCAATCTGGGTCCTCATTTAACCAACCTCAGAAGCAGGGGTGGGTTCCACTTATCTGCTGTGGTCCACCAGCAGCCTGCGGAGCTGGCAGCGGAGTAGGACAGCGATGAGGCTGAGGAAGAACAAGGGTCAGTCCTGGAGGCTGGGGAAGGCCCAGATGAGGGCTCTGCGTCGGAGGCAGAGATGGGGCCAGGGCCATCGGGGAGTGATGCACGAACTTTGGAGCCTCCAGAGGCTGACAGTAGAGAGGCAGAGGAACAGGAGGAGCCTGTTCCTAGTGCATGCATGAGAAGAGCTGCCAGAAGGCAAGAGCAGATAAAGCAAAGGACGACTCAGGAGTAGGGCCAAGAGATGATTGGCCCCTCCCATAAGGCTTAAAAGACCAGCAATGGCTCTTGGGCTCTGTCGGAAAACAACGTTGATAAACTTGTTCTTGTCTTGCTGCACTTATCTCTGATTGGCGTTTTCTGCTTCTGAACTTTTGCCAAGAGAAGCCTTTGGCAGTTTGCCTAATTATACCAAGGTTGGTGATTAGACTGAAGAATTTGTGTTATTAAGAGTTTGTTTTAATTTAGTTTGGACTACGCTGAGAATGAGTTAGTTCTTAACTGTTCTAATAAAGTCTGTTTGTTTTGGAACTGTTTGGGTCGACTACTACCTACTTGAGCCTGGGTCACAACATTACCTTTACTACCGGTTTGCAACGGGAGCGCAAAAATTCTCAGTTAATTGTTACCTAAGTTGGTCATTACACTTACCGATAAAGCAGCTTGTTTCCACATACCATATAGCACATTTCAAAAAATTAAAATAATCTGAAAACTATGGAGACTAATATCTTAATTAGCAGTGGTATTAATTAGGTATTGCTTGCCTGCCTCTGGCTGAACTGGATTTCTAATTGAAGCAAAAATAAATAAATAACAATAATCAGGAATTCATGCCTCCTGGAGAGAACATTTGTACATTATAAAAAAATTGAGACTAAAGCTTTTATACCTGTTACATTATCACCAGGCTCAAGGTTGACTCAGCCTTCCATCCTTCCAAGGTGGGTAAAATGACCCAAATTGTTGGGGGAAAATATGCTGACTCTGTAAACTGCTTAGAGAGAGCTGTAAAAGCACTGTAAAGCGGTATATAAGTCTAAGTGCTATTGCTATTATATACAGCTTCAATTATCTTAATAAACTGGACTAGTTTTCTTTAAAATAAGGATTTGTTGTAGAGAAAAATAGGATGAAGTTCTCTGCCTTGAGTTATTTATTAATAACAATAAAGGTGTGATATAAACAAACAAACAATCCTTGACTTACAACCGTTTATTTAGTGACCGTTCAAAGTTACAACACTGAAAAAAGTATCTTAAGACTGTTTTTCACACTTATGACTGTTGTAGCATCCCCATGGTCACGTGATCAAAATTCGGATACTTGGCAACTGACTCATATTTATGACGGTTTCATTGACTTGGGCTCATGTGATCACCTTCTGTGACCTGACAAGCAAAGTCAACGGGCGAGTCAGATTCACTTCACAACCGTGTAGATCCACAACTAACTTAACAACTGCGCTGATTCACTTAACAGCTGTGATAAGAAAGGTCATAAAATGGGGAGTGGGAGGCACCGTTTTATGGTGGTTCTCCTCTTACCTCTCGGGTCGGATGCAAGCTGTGTTGGCAGGAGGGCAGAGATCGACCATGAGGCCCCTCAATTGTGGGGTGCCTCAGGGGTCGGTTCTCTCACCCCTTCTGTTCAACATTTATATGAAACCGCTGGGGGAGATCATCCGTGGTTTCAGGGTGGGGTGTCATCAGTACGCTGATGATACCCAGCTTTTTATATCCACCCCGAACCAGCCCAGTGATGCCCTCTACGTGATGTCCCGGTGCCTGGAAGTGGTACGGATTTGGATGGGGAGGAACAGACTTCGGCTCAATCCTGCCAAGACTGAGTGGCTGTGGATACCGGCATCTCGGTTCGAAGGTGAGATTGCATCGCTGGCTATAGGGGGTGAAATTTTGCCCCCTGCAGACAGGGCGCGCAACTTGGGTGTCCTCCTGGATTCACGGCTGAGTTTAGAAGATCATATAACAACTGTGACCAGGGGGGGCATATGCCCAGATTCGTCTGGTCCGCCAGTTGCACCCCTATTTGGACCGAGATGCCCTACGCACAGTTACTCATGCGCTACTTACCTCCCGTGTTGACTACTGTAATGCTCTCTACATGGGGCTGCCCTTGAGGACCACTTGGAGGCTTCAACTGGTACAGAATGCGGCCGGGCGGGTTGTGATGGGAGAGTCCCGATACTCCCATGTTACATCCCTCCTGCGCGACTTGCATTGGTTGCCGGTTGCCCTCCGGGTGAGATTCAAGGTGCTGGTGATGACCTATAAAGTCCTACATGGCTTAGGCCCAGGATATTTGGCGGACCATCTGCTGCCAGCAACAACTGCCCATCGCCCGGTGCGTTCTCACAGGGAGGGCCTGCTCTGGGTGCCGTCGGCTAGACAGTGTCGGCTGGCGACCCCTAGGGGTAGAGCTTTCTCTGTGGGTGCGCCCACCCTCTGGAATCAACTCCCCCTGGGGCTCCTGTTGGCCCCTGACCTTCGCACCTTCCGCCGCGAATTAAAAACATGGTTGTTTACATCGCCCAGCCTGGACTGAGAGGGTTTTTAGAGTTTGGGGGTTTTAATATAACTTATATACGTACATTATGTATTTTATAATTTTAACATTGTTTTATTGTTGTGAGGCGCCCTGAATCTTCAGAGATAGGGCGGCATTTAAATTTTATTAATTAAATAATAAATAATAAATAAATAAAACTCACTTAACAAACGTCTCCCTTAACAATATAAATTTTGGGCTCCATTGTGGTCGTAACTCAAGGACTACCTGTATCCTGGGTTGTGAAATTTTGATCTCTGCTGCCATCTAGTGATTGCCTGAATTTTTATAGCTCACATCTGAGGTTTTCATATCTGTGTGCCTGTCAGTGTTGACTCTGGCCTGGACAGGTTCCTGTGGTTTTCCTGTGAGGTTTCAGAAGTGGCTTTCCACTGCCTCATTCCTAGGGCTGAGAGAGAGTGACTGGCCCAAGGGCATCCAGGCAGCTGACTTTATGCCTAATCTGTATTAAAACTCATTAAAACGTAAGCCTGGCACCTTAACTACATCATCAAACTGGCTCTTAGATGTGATAGCCCTGCTCTAAAATACAAGCAATGTCAACCTCCCCTTCATCACATTTGAGCTACATTTAATCAAAATGATGTTAATTAATTGTGGGATAGTTCATTTATTGCTTTATTGGATTTTTAACTTTGCCTTTGTTACTTCATTGGGTATGTTTCAAACCAGTGGTGAAATCTGAATTTTTTTACTACCAGTTCTGTGGGCATGGCTTGGTGGGCGTGGTGTGGCTTGGGCATGGCTTGGTGGGCGTGGCAGGGGAAGGATACTGCAAAATCCCCATTCCCACCCCACTCCTGGGGGAAGGATATTGCAAAATGTCCATTCCCACCCCACTCTGGGGCCAGCCAGAGGTGGTATTTGCCGGTTCCCTGAACTACTCAAAATTTCCGCTACCAGTTCTCCGAACTGCTCAAAATGTCTACTACCAGTTCTCCAGAACCTGTCAGAACCTGCTGGATTTCACCTCTGTTTCAAACCCAGAGACACCAATAACCACCATATTACTCCTTTGCACCTTTCCAATTGGCCAACGAAGGATTTGATGTCACAATTCCTTGTATTTGCATACGGGTGGGAAGGATGGACGCCTCATAGATACATATTATGAAGCTCTCCAGCTGCTACGTCACAAGGCAGTTGTATTTCTCTAGCCAGCCAATCACACCTGTCCTTCACCGAATCCAATTCCCAGAGGTGGCAAGAGGACAGACGCCTTTGTCCCTAAGCCCCAGAGCTGGCAGCGAGAAAAGGAAAATGGCTGCTGCTGCCCAAAAGGGAAATAAGAAGAAAGCACAGCGGCTTCCAGGAGGGAAGACCCCATGTAAGTTAATACAACCCAAGGAGAAGAAACCAGAACTCAGACAAAGCAAACAGGACCAAAAAACACCAACTGTGAGGCCGGGGAATAAGAGGAAGGAGATGGGAGAGGCTTCCGGTTTGCCTGCGCCTAAGACGTCTCGGTTGGGCCACCAAAGGAAAGCTCGCTTGCCTGCGAAGGCCAGTGGGAAGGCAGCTCCCTCCACCAGGAGCAGGGCCACCCGACAGGCCTCTTCCAAAGCTAAAAGGACAAACGTTGGCAGGAATCTCTGTTTCTTCAGTTCCAAAGACCTTCAGTATGAAGTGAACGAGTTAATGCGCAAGGAACTGACCGCACGCATGTTTTCCAGCAACCCGCGTGGCCATCACTGACCAAGCTGTACCCTTTTTCTTCTTGGGGCCCGTTGAAGCAGACACTCAAGGCGGGGAGGAAGAAAAAGTATCAACTGGCCAGAGCAAAATCCCATCTGAGAAGATCTGACGTTTCGATTTAAGGTGCCTAGAAACCCAACCATCTTCTAAGTCTCTAGAAATTATTTTGTCGAGCTGCAGCCATCCTTAGAACTCACAGTAATCTCCCCCTAAATGCAAGAGAAGCGCATATTTACCCAAATAACTTCAGAGAAAAACGTTCCACTTATAGAGAAAGTCCTTCTTTTCACTGGAAAAAAAAAATCCATTTTCAAGCGTTATATAATTTTTTTCAAGAAAGGAAACACTGTGAGTTATTTTCATGCTAATAAAATGGGATTTTAGAATGAGTCCGTTTACGTCTTTATTTAGCTTTCCACCAATAAAATGTTGGAAGAAATATCCTTCTGGGTTCAGTTCCACGTAGGGAGAAAGACACTGGAAACATGGTGGCTGCTTGGAAAAATGGTTTTAATGGTGGACAGAATCACATGCCTGGATGATGTTGGGTGAAGAAAAAAGGGAAGAGAAGCTGAGAGCGCCTGAGTTTTATACCCTCTTTGGGGTTTTGAATTTGAGCTTGTATTCTGATTGGTTGTCAGACTGCCATGGGGCCATGCAGGGGTAACTTCGTAGGTTGTGTTTTTGAGTCCCAAGCTTGGTTGAGCCTTGCTGGGTGATGATGTAATGAGAGGGCTTTGGGCAATTCCTACTATGGCTCTGCCTGAAGGAGGTAGATCTTTGTTATGTATAATAGACTGGCCCAGGCCTTAAATGGCCCATTGACAAAGGTGGGGGAGGGGGCTGAATTTTTGCCTCCTTTTTAGGGGAAATATTCTGCCCTTTTAATAATATCTCCTAAAATATTTCATTTTTTAAGGAGAGAGGTGGGTGCTAACTTCCTACAAAAATATATGAGTTTTTGCTGCAGACATGGCATATGGTTTATCATATTCTTTCTCTCATCTTCTAAGAAAATATTCAGGGTAATGCATTGTGCATAGTGAGAATGTAATTAAAAATAGGCTGATATTTATTCCTCACTATATTAAGACTTTCTATTACCAAATAATCTTGTCCCGGACTCTAAAGTATACATTGTGAATAAGACTACTAAGTGTGTAAATAAGGCAATTGAGCTAAGAACCTGTTATATCAACAGATTGGGGTATCCTGTAAAAGTGACTTATTGATTCTTTTTATTTATCACTATGTATTTTATTACTGTATTTTCTTTTATCTATTTACCCTGAAATTAGATTCTCTATTTTATTTATGTTTTTTTGTTTGTTTTGCTTTAATTTATATGCCGCCCTTCTCCGGAGACTCAGGGCGGCTTACAATGCGTTAAGCAATAGCCTTCATACTTTTGTATATTTATACAAAGTCAATTTATTGCCCCCACAATCTGGGTCCTCATTTCACCTACCTTTGAAAGGATGGAAGGCTGAGTCAACCTTGAGCCTGGTGAGATTTGAACTTGCAGTAATTGCAAGCAGCAGATGTTAATAACAGTGCTTTAGTCCACTGTACTACAGGCTCTTTTTAATGTAGTCGTAGGGATTAATCAATTAATAAACTATTAAGTAGGTAAATAAAATAAATTATAAAATGCTAAAAACCCTAAAGTAGCTTCAGGACAGGGGTGGGTTCTACCTACCTTTACTACCAGTTTGCAACGGGACCACTTGCACGCTTTCGCTTTGCTCGCTCGCATGTGCTTCTGCACATGAGCAGAAGCTTCTTGATGACGTCGGGGTCGGTGGGCGGAGCCTCCCGCCAGTTTTACTACCCGGAGTAACCCACCACTGCTTCAGGACAAACTGTTTGGTTTAACAGAACATATTAGGAACAGCTCAGCTTTTCTTTTACAAACAGCCACGGTATAATTTTACAAAATAGATTATTTCAGATATGCGCATTCTCTCTTATACATGACTTAAATAGTTACAAGATCACCAAATCCTGTAGGATTTATGTAATCACATCTTTCAGCTTTTATACATTCTCAAGAGAATATACCAAGAACTCACCCATTCTCACCTCTGACCTTGCAAGATTTTTTACAGGAATTGCGGCATCTCCTGAGATTTTGTAATCTTGCCACATTTCTAACATTTATTTTTGAAAATCATATACAGTAATTCTGTGAGTCCATAGCAGGGGTGAAATGGTCCTGGTTTGGTCCAGTTCGCCCGAACCGGAAGTAAAAAAGGCTACTGGTTCACCGAACCGGTAGTAAAAAATGTAGAAAAAGAGTTCCGACAATCAGGTGACACGCGATCTTCGGAACTTTTTTTTCTTTTTTAGCATTCTTTTTACTACCAGTTCTCTGGAACCGGTAGTAAAAAAGCTTTTAAAAAGTAAAAAAAAAAGGCTCCGACGATCAGAGCTGGGCTGTGCGATCATCAGAGCCTTTTTTTTTTACCTTTTAAAAGCATTTTTTAACAACCTATTCGGCCGAATAGGTTGTAAAAAAATGCTTCTAAAACTAAAAAAAAAAAAGGGTCCGAAGATCACGTGCCACAACTGATCACATACCCCACCCCTGCGTGCTGTTCTACTTACCCATGTCTCCTTTTGGCATGCACTGCATGTGCGCGTGTGACCATGCGTACCTCACACTGCACATGTGCACATGCACTTCTTGTTTGGCGCGCAGCGCGAATGCGCAGTCAGCAGACTGGTAGTAAACCGGTTCAGATTTCACTACTGGTCTGTAGGTGTCGTTTTGGAGCATTGTGAAGGACTGAGCAAATATATTCCATATGGTTGTCTCCTGATTTTTGTCACTCATCAATCATCTAGTTTTTAATGTGCTGTAGAGGTTTTTGCCACTCTTTGACCAAGATCTGGACTGAGACCAACAATAGTCAATGTCTTATCCACCCCAGGATGATATTAAGTGTTTCTCAACTTCGATTATCTTAAGATGTGTGGACTTCAACTCCCAAAGTTCTCTACCCAGCAAGGCTGGTAGGGGAATTTTGGGAGTTGAAGTCCACATATGTTAAAGCAGCCGAAGTCAATCAATCAATCAATCAATTAATCAATCAATCAGAATAGAACTGGAAGGGACCTTGGCGGTCTTCTAGTCTCTTGCTTAAGCAAGAGACCCCATACAATTTGAGACGAGGTTGAGAAACACTGTTGTATATAAACACTCCAAAGAGGACAAATCAGGTTCTGTCGTGAATCAAATAATCCTCATCATCCTTGCCTCTGTATTGAGCAATAAAGAGCTCTTAACAACAAATGGTGGTATTTGCTGGTTTTTTTTTTTATAATCGTCAGGTGTGCTTCCTTCAAAGTCCAGGAAAGAATGACCCAAACTCCATTGTTTATAGAGAAAGGTACTTTTACTAGAAGATGAAGTGAACGCATCCAAGGAAAGCTGGGATTAAAAGCAATAGGCGCGAAAATTGCATATAGAAAGTATCCCCTCCCACTGTCCATCGTAAATCACCCAATCCAAAGGTCTCCCCAGGGTCAGGTGGAAGCACGTCTGGCAGCGTCATCAATCAGGAATGCCACGACAGTTGGTCCGATAACAACTTCAAAGATTAACTTTCATTTCTTCCTCCAGCACGCTTCCCCCCAAGCCCCAAGCTCCCCCCCCCCGTCACTATGGCAGCCAAAGCAGGAAAGGTGGAGGTTGACAATAATACTCAGAATCTGATGCTTATAGCAGAACCAGACCTTATAGAGACTACCAAATAGGTGAATGGTCTTTATCCTTCCCATTTGTAGCTTCAGGTGTTTATGACTATTGTTAAATTGTTCCTGCAGCAAATACCAGCTTTGAAATAATGATATTCAATGGAACTATAACATGGAGGGTAGAATTAAACATGCATTTTCCCCACACAATGGATCTAACATGGATGGGAAGAAAGGATGTTTGTTCTTTAAAGCACATCTTAAATATAACGTGGCTTTTGTGCTATCAGCACAAAATGTCACATCCATCACAAACAGCATCATCTCTCATATGCTCCAGTTATTCTAAATTGCTGAAGTATGGTGACACATGTGCTTCTCTATCTAATAAGCAGTTACATGGAAGACAGCCAGACAGGGCTTGCCAAACGTGAAGCAAACATAATAAATATCTTTTTTTTTTTTAAAAAAAAATGATAATTAGATCTTATCACAATGGGATTTATCTTAAAATATAAATTATTATATTAACTAGTTAAGGGAAATGCATACATTGGGCAGGGTTAACCATGTGTTATAACTTCAAAATAGAATGAAAGAAGAAAGGAAAGGAAAGGAAAGGAAAGGAAAGGAAAGAAGGAAAGGAAGGGAAGGGAAGGAAAGGAAAGGAAAGGAAAGGAAAGGAAAGAAGGAAGGGAAGGGAAGGGAAGGGAAGGAAAGGAAAAGAAAGGGAAGGGAAGGGAAGGAAAGGAAAGGAAAAGAAAGGAAAGGAAAGGAAAGGAAAGGAAAGGAAAGGAAAGGAAAGGAAGAAAGGAAAGGAAAGGAAAGGAAGGCTTGGACAATTATCCCAACATTCCAAGAAGTTTGATCTATTATTATATTAAATGATATTATATCCCATACATTATTTGTATGCCTTTTGGTCATAAACTCTGGGCAACTCACAGCAATCAAGATAAAATAAGCAGAAAAGCAGAAACATAAAATTCAACAACAGCAAAATCTGTCAATAAACATAACATTAACATACATACAATTAAAATATAGCCCAAACATCTCCTCCTTTGACTTTTTCTTAAAAAAAGGTTGAGAGACAAAATCAGCAGCCTATTGAAGGCTGTCAGAAATGGAATATTCCTTCCAGTGTTGGCCATCCTTTATGAGTGAAAACTTCACAATTGTTAATTTTTTCAGTAAAATCCAGACACTGGAAATGTAATCAAACTTAATATATCTACTTTTATACTATGGTGCACCTGGTGTAGATTTATGTCCATAATCTCTGAATTTCAGTCCAAACCGCACTCATAGGACACAAAGAATGTTCCAGCTGCAGAATTACACTTCCATCAACAGGATGACTGCATCTAACCCTTCCTAAACATTGTGGAGGTGTTGGAATAATAGTTTATAAATACCAGCTTATATGGGAGTTTGCTGAAGAAAAAGTAAGATGTTTTCCTATTGTCACATGTGAAAAAGTTCCACAACTTTAAGAAGGGAGCATAAATTAATGGTCAGCACATGATTTCTACGCAGAAGGACCTACAGTCAGTCGTCAACATCTCCAGATTGGCATGGAAAAACTTCCGAATGGCTTCACTGGAGTCATGGAGAACATGGAGTACATCACTAGAGGTTTTGAAGAAGAGATACAGGCAGCCATTTGTTGGAAATAATATAGGGTCTCCTGCTTGAGCAGGAGATTGGACTAGAACAGGGGTTTACAACCCCTGGGCTGTGGGCCACTACTAGGCCTGTTTGGACCATGCTGCATGAATTTATCTTTTCTCTTGTGTGAGTGGAGCTGTGCACACCCATGTAGCCCAGTTCCCCACCCATTGGGAGACTAATGGCAGCAGAGTGTTTGCTGGCTGCCAGAAAAAAAGCCTAGAAACTAGTGGATTGTGATTTTACTGAACTAGGGCTGCATAATATCTTGGTTTACATAGGTAGAACCTGGCTATATCTATATCTATATATCTATATCTATATCTATATCTATATCTATATCTATATCTATATCTATATCTATATCTATATCTATCTATCTTTCTATCTATCTATCTCTCTGTATATATATATATATATATATATATATGTATATATGTATATATGTGTGTGTGTGTGTGTGTGTGTGTGTACAGTTAATATCTCGGGTTTCTTCCCGTGAAAACTTACATATATATATACATATACATATACATATACATATACATATACATATACATATACATATACATATACATATACATATACATATACATATATATATATTTGTTTTCTCAGGTTTTCGCGGGTGTTTGTATGTAGGTCTTTGGTTATTCAGGTCTTCTCCCACGTAAAATTGGAAGTGTCTGCTCCTGGAAGCACGAAGCCGAGAACACCAGCCTGAAGATGACAAATGAGACTTCGTCGAAATGTCGCCAAGACACTTCCAATTTTACGTGGGAGAAGACCCGAATAACCAAAGACCTACATACAAACACCCGCGAAAACCTGAGAAAACAAATATATATATATATGTTTTTCTTACGTGTATGTCTCTTTAGACAGGTTCTACCTATGTAAACCAAGATATTATGCAGCCCTAGTTCAGTGAAATCACAATTCACTAGTTTCTGGGCTTTTTTTTTTTTTTCTTTTTCTGGCAGCCAGCAGACACTTTGCTGCCCATTGGGAGACTAAGATAGATCTAGTTCAGCCTTATAAGGCCTCATCAGTTAGCCACACCCTCATCTCATGTATCCTCCCTGTAAAGGTACAATATTTGTTTTTCTTTCTTTTTCGTAGGTTTTATGTGTATGTCTCTTTAGCCAGGTTCAAGGGTCTGCTGGCTGCCAGAAAAAAAAAAAAAAAAGCCCAGAAACTATTGAATTGTGATTTCACTGAACTAGGGCTGCATAATATCTTGGTTTAGGTAGGTAGAACCAATCAATCAATCAATCAATCAATCAATCAATCAGAATAGAGCTGGGATGGGACCTTGGAGGTCTTCTAGTCTTTTGCTCAAGCAAGAGATTGCTCTTCATTGTTTCACATCATTTATAGAGAGTTCTATAAGAAAACAATTCCGAAGTATTTCCTCAGTACATAAGGATTTCACATTAAGTGGGATAGAGAAAAGAAGAAATAAGAACACCACGAAAGAAAAAAAAAAGATTGGCTGAAGATGGACCAGATCACCAGGTCTATTTAGAATGGGAGTTTGTAATGTTCTCTTAGTTTTAAAATAAAAAATTACATATTGTGTGAACGATTGCGTTGGTGTTGATAGAATTGTGGAATTATTCCAGACATGGATGATTAAAACATTTTTTGGGGGGTGAATTATTCATCTTGTAACCTATGTGATCAAGCCAAAATTTTTAGCAAAGACTATGGACAGTGGTCTGTTAAATTAAGAACCATCGGCTCAATACACACCTAGAGAATGCATGCTATTTCCTATGTAAATATACAGATAACCTGTAATTAAAACAGAAGAATTATTGTAAATAACTGCAAAAACAAAAGATGAACCTCCTTCTTCCTGCTAGACTTCTAAAACACCAGAAAGGTACAGAAGAGCTTTCTGTAGGGATGATGGGATGATGATGACCTTAGATGATGTCAGCGATATTCCTGTATTATGGTGCTCTCTGAGCTTGGTTGTTTTCTTGTTGATGTTTCATTACCAGTACTTATCAGCACTGATGATGCTACCTAGTTTGGTTACTGAAATGTCAATAAAACAATCAAGCTCAGAGAGCATCAAGGGCTCTACAGTTCAACCCCGATTTACAAATATTCTCTTCTGATCAATGTATATTTGGAGTTTTTCTGGAAATACTCTGCATAAACACCCAAAACGGTTACCCCTTTTTTCGTATCTTGTTGTCTTTTATTTGACATTTTATGGTTACAAATAAATATGCCAAGAGCCTTGGTGGCACAGTGGTTAGAATGCAGTATTGCAGGCTAATTCTGCCGACTGCCAGCAGTTCGATCCTGACCGACTCAATGTTGACTCAGCCTTCCATCCTTCTGAGGTTGGTAAAATGAGGACCCAGATTGTTGGAGGCAATAGGCTGACTCTGTAAACCACTTAGAGAGGACTTGAAGTGGTATATAAGCCTAAATGCTATTGCTATTATTAGCAGCCCTGAATAGGTTATCAGCACTAAAATAATCATTATCATAAGTTTATTTTGTCAAGCATATATAAGATAACAGGTAAAAGTATAAACATAATTTGAATACGTGAAAAGAGTAAGTAAAAATGGAATATTAGGACAGGGACGGTAGGCACGCTGGCGCACTTATGCACGCTCCTTACAGACCTCTTAGGAATGGGGTGAGGGCAGTGGTGGGATTCAAGTAATTTAACAACCGGTTCTCTGCCCTAATGACTTCTCCCAACAACCAGTTTGCCAAACTACACAGAAAGTTAACCGGTTCTCCCGAAGTGGTGCGAACTGGCTGAATCCCACCACTGGGTGAGGTCAACAGTAGACAGTCTAAGATTAAAGTTTTGGGGGTTTGGGGAAGAAACTACAGAGTCAGGTAGTGCATTCCAGGCATTGACCACTCTGTTACTGAAGTCATATTTTCTGCAATCGAGTTTGGAGCGGTTTACCTTGAGTCTGTATCTATTATTTGCTCGTGTATTGTTGTGGTTGAAGCTGAAATAGTCATTGACAGGAAGGACATTGTGGCAGATAATTTTATGTACTATGCTTAGATCAGACTGAAGTCGGCGTAGTTCTAAGTTGTCTAAGCCCAAAATCTGAAGTCTGGTGGCATAAGGTATTTTATTGCGGTTAGAGGAATGGAAGACCCTTCTCGTAAAATATCTCTGGACTCTCTCGATTGTATTTATGTCTGATATGAAGTCGAGTTCCAGACAGACAAATATATGTGATCCAAATAATTGTGTACATAAATATGTCCTAACAAAGAAGGAATCAGAACAGAAAAATATGATGTGCTTCCTGACTTTCAAATCTACAATTCTAATATAAGGGTATGCACATATAAACAATTTAACACTACAAAGGGCATGTAAATCTATCTCCCATTTCTCCTATCCATACATGGCTGTGATGCCCATCTTTATCAACAACTGAGGAATATTGGAGGTGTACTCATGATGCATTGGAAGGTACTAGGTTGGGCTGAGTTGAGTCGGTCTTATTTATCAGCGTTCCGATATAGTCAGCTGGTGCCATCGCTGACTATTGGGGGTGAATCTCTGCCCCCCACAGAGAGGGCTCGCAATCTGGGTGTCCTCCTGGACACATGGCTGTCTTTAGAAGAGCATATGACAGCCGTGGCCAGGGGGGCTTTTTATCAGGTTCGCCTGATTCGCCAGTTGCAGCCCTTTCTGGACCGGGACGACTTGCACACGGTCACTCATGCCCTTGTCATCTCCCGGCTGGACTATTGTAATGCTCTCTACATGGGGCTCCCCTTGAAGAGCACTCGGAGGCTCCAGCTGGTCCAGAATGCGGCCGCGCGGGTGGTTATGGGTGCAACCCATTGTGCCCACGTGACACCCCTCCTGCGCGAGCTGCACTGGCTCCCAGTGGTCTTCTGGGTGCGATTCAAGGTGTTGGTCACCACCTTTAAAGCGCTCCATGGCATAGGACCTTCAAGACCGACTTCTGCCACCAACAGCCTCCCACCGGCCAGTTCGCTCCCACAGAGAGGGTCTCCTCAGGGTGCCATCAGCCAAGTTATGTCGGCTGGCGACACCCAGAGGGAGGGCCTTCTCTGTGGGAGCCCCTGCCTTGTGGAATGAACTGCCCCCGGAAATGCATAAGATCTCCGACCTCCGTGTATTCCGCTGTGCCCTCAAGACCCTGCTGTTCCGCCAAGCCGGGCTATCAATGTAATGATTTTTAAATTGGGTGTTTTAAATTTTGGGGGTTTTAAATCTGAGCCGAAATTATTTAATAATTTTAATTATTTTTAACTGATGTCTGTCTTTGTGCTTTTAATAGGCTGTACACCGCCCTGAGTCCTTCAGGAGAAAGGCGGTATAGAAATAAAATTATTTATGTATTTATTTATTTTTATTTCTTTGGGGGGATCCAGAGGGATTCTAGGTCGAGAGGTACATCCTTGCCTCTTCAGCACTGACATCTCAGTGCCTTCTCACCAAGACTGAAGTGAAGCCACCTGGGAAGCAATCTCATTCCCTGCCCTTGTTATCCTAGGCATTCTTGAAGTAGCAGGTAATAAGGTAGTGGTGAGTTTTTATAAAGACCGGGGCTATATACAGAAAAATAATAATAGGACACTTCAGGAACATGTTTGTCATTTCCAGAAACACCCATAATTCAGTTCAACTTGGATTCATTCCAGCTTGGTTATTAATCACACTGTTAATTTTTGCCTCTGTAATTAACTGCATGGGACTAACCTACACTGCAATTTAATGCATCTGAACAATATTTCTTTCTGTCTCTCTCTCTTTTTTCCCCATCTCTATCTTTTCCATTAACTGACGGAAGATGACCAAAAAAAAAATCCAGATTTACAAGTGTGTATCAGGTCCTTTCCTGTTTTAATGCACACATATATGCATATTTTGATAAAATGTGACAAATGTTTCACGCATTAGACACTTATTTTCTTGAAGAGGTATTGCTAAATTAGGAAAGAATTGGCAGTTGCAATCACTTATATATAAAAGGGTTGCAAATATTACAGGAGACTTGCCAGAAATTGACTGCTGCACCCAAGACCTCTGTTCTCTGCACTACTGTGCTTCTATGGAGAAGAAATGGAAATGCTTGAAGGACCCTCCTTGGATTCTCTGTATATTTCCTATCTTGTTCCTCTGTGTAGCAGGTGAGCATCTTTGCCCCACGTTATTTGGATCAAGTCATTTGGACTTTGCCAACAGTTGAGGAACATTTCAAAGTTTCAAAATTACTTGTGATGCTTGAGTTTTCACTCTCAATAGTGAAAATAGTGTCCCTTCATTGTTGGCAAGATCCAATGTTTCTTCACCGGGAGTCAGAATCCAGAAGAAGACACAGCTGTGAAAAGGTGGGAAGCAGTGGTGAAATCTGAACCGGTTTACTACCAGTTCGCTGGCTGCACATGCACAGTGCACACCATGCACCAAATGTGAGGTGCGCACACGCAGTGCATGCCAAAAGGAGGCATGTGATAAATAGAACAGCACACGAGGGGGGGGGTGATCAGCTGTGGCGCGTAATCTTTTTTTTTTACTTTTAAAAGCATTGCTTTTTAAAAAAATTTAAAAGTCTCTGATGATCGTGCTGCTCAGCTGGGATTGTCAGAGGCTTTTGAAAGTATTTTTTCTACAACCTCTTTGGCCAAAGAGGTTGTAAAAAAAATGCTTTTAAAAGGCCCTGACGATCCCAGCTGAGTTGCCTGATCGTCAGAGGCTTTTTTTTTCTTTTAAAAGCATTTTTTCTACTCAGCTGGGATCGCCAGAGCCTTTTAAAAGCGTTTTTTTTTACAACCTCTTTGGCCGAAGAGGTTGTAGAAAAAATGCTTTTAAAAGGTCTGACGATCCCAGCTGAGCTGTGCGATCATCAGAGGGTGTTTTGTTTTGTTTTTTTTTACTTTTAAAAGCATTTTTTCTACAACCTCTTCGGCCAAAGAAGTTGTAGAAAAAATGCTTTTAAAAGTAAAAAAAGCCTCTGATGACCGCACGGCTCAGCTGGGCATGGGCGGGGGAGGGGGGGCAGGGATTTTTGCTACCGGTTCTCCGAACTACCCGCCACCATTGCTACTGGATTGGGCGATCCAGTCCGAACTGGGAGCATTTCATCCCTGGTGGGAAGTTGAGAATTTCCAACAGAAAACAAAAAGTTCATGGTTAATTGAGCCCCTTGCTGCCATTTTGCCTGAATCTTTCCCTGCCTGAATGGATGACCATTGAAATTGTTTTAGCTTGGCAAAATGGATGAGAGAAAATGTATTTGATGAAAGATGTATTTCTACTCCAGAACTTACAGAACGGGGCCTCCTGAGTTGGCAAAAGGGCTATTTTATTGGAAATAGCTGAAGTGTAGAATTTCCTTCCTCAGCCTCTAGTGCCAAAATGAAATAATGGGAGGCATTTGAAGAAGGATAGATGGTTAGAATGAACCACCAGAGAGTCTCAGTTTGGGAGAGGTTGCTAATGAAGAAACTCTCTTTCCTTAGTGACTATCTGTAGATCTGGACAGAAGAGCCCTCACCTCATTTTCAAGTACACTAAACTCTAAAAAGCAGAGGCTGTTCATTTTTTTAAAGTTATAATTGTCAAGGGCTTCTGGTAATTCGATATTTCCTCAGCTCTCTTGGATGTTGACATTTGTGTGGTGGGATTCATCTCCAGGGGGGATGAGTCTGCCTATTGAGATGAGGTAGACCGGTTGCTTTTGTGGTGTGGAGACAATAACTTGGTCCTTAACACATTTATTTATTTATTTATTTATTTATTTATTTATTTATTTATTTATTTATTTATTTATTTATTTATTTATTTATTTATTTGTATGCCGCCCTTCTCCGGAGACTCAGGGCGGTTTACAATGCGTTAAGCAATAAGCAATAAGACCAAGGAGCTTATAGTGGACTATAGAAGGAATGGATCAGACATCCAGCCCTTGCTTATCAATGGAGACCGAGTGGAGCAAGTGGCCAGTTTTAAGTTTCTGGGCGTTATCACAAAAGAGGACCTGACCTGAGGCACTCACATTGCAGCACTGGTCAAAAGGGCCCAGCAGAGATTATACTACCTGAGACTTCTCGGGAAACAACTGAATGAAAAACTGCTGGTGACCTTCTACCACTGCACCATAGAGAATATTTTAATTTACTGCACCTGTCTATGGTTTTTCAGTTGCACAGTGGCAAATGGGACAGCACTCCAGAGGGTCAACGTCATTGCCCAGAGGATCATGGGTTGCCCTCTTCCCTCTTTGGAAGAGCTTTATAGCTCCCGCTGCCTTAAGAAAGTTCAAAACATTCTTAAAGATCCATCTCATCCTGGGCATTCTTTTTTTGAACTATTACCATCTGGCAGACAGTACCAAACAATAAAAACAAGGACAAATAGGCTGAAAAACAGCTTCTATCCCAGGGCAGTAACTATATTGAATTCTACTGCATAGTGCAATATTAATGCAATATTGGTTTCAATTCAATTGTATAGAATGTGAAGAAGGTGTGTTTGTGTTTTATTTTTTTATTATAATGTACACTGAAGACGGCATTTAATTTCATTGTACGAGGTGCAATGACAATAAAGTAAAGTAAATATTTCTGCTATACAAAAGGTTCAATATGCTCCTTCCATCTTTGGTCTTCTTTGGATCAGTTACTCCTAGGGATAACCCCATGCCAATAAACCAAAATCAAAAGGCTTAAAATCGCACCAAAACTTTATTTATAGTCCAAGACCAAATACAAGGCTTAAAAACAATCCTTGAGAACACAACAATAATGAGTAATGTTGATTTGGGACAAACGATATCCATTCCATTTTTGCTTTGCTTTTCCATTTTCCAGGTTCTCACCATCCACACACAGCCACAGGCTGTGAGGACAAGCCTCCTCAGGACTATGCTGGGCTTCAGAAGATTAATGCCACCCCTGCAACTTTGACTCCAGAAGCCATCCATAAAAAGATAACTTGCCCAACAACCACCCCCAGTTCAACAGCCACAATAAATGCCAATGAAACTTACAATGCCACAGAAAATGCACCAGAGGCCACTAATTTACCCTTCTACACCTCACCTAATAGCACTGGTAAGTCACTCAAATAGGTCTGAGTTGGAATTGTGATTTAAAATCCATTTTTGGTGGAAATAATGTTTGGTAGTATTCTCCTTCTCCTTAGAAGTATGGCCTTCTAAGTGCCATGGTTCAATTGATGGATGGAATTCTCACAAAACTCTCAGTTCCTTACAAACTACATTTTGCCATGGAGAAATATCAGACCTCATCTTTCCTCCTAGTCTGCAAGTTCTCATTCTACGTTATCTGGATGGAATAATTTGAATAATTCATGTGAACATGAATCTGTGATATGTGATGAGCAGAATATACTCAGTAAATAGTTAACACTGAAAAGGGAGTAAGACAAGGATGTATAGAATCCTTTCTGTTGTTGAATTTACTTATGGACAAATATATTAGGAAGCTGGTAGTGACATTAAGAGGTGTTTCAGCTAAGGACATGTGTATACCTTTATATATAGATGATGCCATGCTGATAGCTGAGAGTCTTAATTATTTGCAAGGAAAACTAGCTGAATTGTATGATACAACAAGAGTATAGATATGAAAATTAATGCATCATTAATGCATCAAAATCCAATTTAGTTGTCCTTTCAGAGAAAAATGAGTGAATGATTGCAAGTTATTAATAAGTGGAAAAACTAGCAAACAGATAAATTTGTAGACTTCTGTAGAATATTTATCATAGAGGAACATGGATGGAGAAAATTTAAGATGCAGAGATTCTGGTAGAATTTGTAGATAGTAGGTAATTGAAAGAAGCAAAATTGCTGTAAATAAAAATACGTTTCTATTCAGTTATATGGAAGTCAGAAATGGGTATGTGAAAAAGAATTAAAAAGTAAGTACAACGAAGTAAGAATGAGGTACTTAGAATGTGTGTTCTGAAACAAGAATAACCCTAGAACAAATAGGAAAAAAGAAGGAATTAGTCAACAGTATTTGTAGAGGAAGACAAAGTTTGACTGGATATTGTTGATAAGAATTTGAAAGGATTGATGAGAAGCTTAAAGAACATGAAAGTATGAAGCTGTGTATGAATATGCTTAAAAATGGTAGAAAGTTATGGAGAGATTTAAGGACTGAAATTGGTATACAATAGTTTTAGTTTTATTTCTTTTCTATATGCCTTTAATTTGCTTTGCTTACTATTTATGACTCTTTTTTTTTGCACTTCACATATCACTGATGGATTATAAATGATAACACCCATTTATTCCAGAAGTGATGGGTATTCCAGCAATTTGTGCATTATCTTTTAGATGCTCACAGAATGACTACTACATAACCTGGTGCAGAATCTTGCCTAATCTTGCCATGTATTGACTATATCCATCTGTCCATCTCCAATCATTTTGGCTCTCCCCAAGCAGTTGTTTTAAATATTGCAAGCAGGGGTTGTGAAAAGCTCAAACTCATCCGGGTCTCAAAATTCAATATTCTGGTATTCTCATTTATTTTGACTAGAGTTTCCTTCACCTTCTGCTTGGTCCATTTGGCCATGGTTGAACAGTCAACCAGTCAGAGGTTTCAAATTGAGCTGAAATATGAACTGAGCTCTGCTTTTTCTCTGTGATTGGTTAACATTTTGCTAAGCAGAAGATCTTTCCCTTCTAGAGACATCCTCCAAAGTCCTTATTTTTAGTTTCCTATAGAAATCCCATGGTTCAGCGGTTAAGATGCTGGTCTTTATTGGTTGGAAAGCTGGCAGCCCAGGTTCGAGACCCCAGCACTATGCAGCTGGGGTGAGCTCCTGTCTTTGCCCCAGCTCCTGCCAACCTAGCAGTTTGAAAGCATGCAAATGCAAGTAGAGAAATAGGTACCACTGGTGTGAAGGTAACGGCGCTCCATGAAGCCATGCTGGCCACATGACCATGGAAATGTCTTTGGACAGCTCTGGCCTTGAAATAGCCTTGAAATGGAGATGTGCACTGCCCCCTATAGTCCGTAATGACTAGTGGAGTAAGATCTGCAGGAACCCCTTGGCTTCTTTTTTTTATAGAAATCAAAACATACCAATGATTTTAACCTGCTTGATTTCTCCTTCCTTTTTGAAGCTATTCTACTGTATTCTTCCCCCCTTAAGTTTGCTCTTTTAAAGTTCCAGCTTAGTTATTCCACTGAGCACTTCACCATTATTGAATAGTTCTGTGAAAACTGGAGGAAGCAGAGCCACCTTGGCGGCATACAGATTTAAAATAAACAAACAAACAATGATTTGATACTATTGCTATATAGTTGACGTGGCTACCAAAATCATAGAATCATAGTAACTAAGTTGTGCAGGTGGGTGGTTTCTAGACTTCAGGAAGTAAAAAAAAGGAATGGACGATTTTTAAAATACATTGTTTTATTTCATTCTTTTGTTCCCTACAGACAGCAATGTGCCATCAAATCCTACCTGTTTGCAAGGCTGGGCCATTTTTCTTATCTTCTTATCTGCCCTATTGGCAATGGTCCTCCTAGCTGGTCTCCCAGTTATGGTAAGTGACCCACAAACACCTGCTCAAGAATATGCCTGGCTAGGTGGCTCAGTGGCTAAGACACTGAGTTTGTCGATCAGAAAGGTCGGCAGTTCAGCGGTTCGAATCCCTAGTATAGGTCTCCTGCGTGAGCAGGGGGTTGGACTAGATGACCTCCAAGGTCCCTTCCAACTCTGTTACTGTTATAATTTATTTATTAATTGCCTACACCATCCATCTCACTTGGGTGGTTTACAACAGCATCATAAAACAATATATAAACACCTGAATAAAAACCGAGTTAAAAAGAAGTTAAAATATTGAAGTTAGAAGTAAAAGTAAAAGTTAAAAATTCAGAAGGCTGAAAAGAAGATTAGCAAAGGAGCAGGAGTGCCCTCAAAAACTACCAGCCCATTCTAGGGTTACCCCATACTCTTACCGTGTTCCACTGAAAATAAGACCCTGTCTTATATTTTTTTTGAACCCTGAAATAAGCGCTTGGCCTTATTGTCATGTGCTCAAAAGCCCGATTGGGCTTATTATCAGGGGATGTCTTATTTTGGGGGAAACAGGGTAGATCCCCATGCTAATTGGTAGAGCCAGATCTTAATTTTTGTAATTTTAAATTTTAATTGTTTTTTAATCATTTAGCATTTTAAATTTGAATAATTTCTTGCTGCTGAGGTTAATGAGTTCCCACCATCATAATAACACAAATTAAAACTGTTTGGGTTTGTGTTCTCCAGCTCTGGTACTTCTTTCATCGCCGACACTTACGGGCTCAGCAACCGTGTGCCCGATATAACCACAAAGTCTATGTGGCTCCAGAGGAACAAAGCTTACCGCTAGAATGAAGAAGATCAAACCCCAAGATCTCCAGTGCGCCAACTATTTTATGACACAAACTAGACATTTGTTTTCAATTCATTGTTTTCAAGGCAACAACAACAAGACATGGAAGCTCAGGAAAGTAGACCTGTTTTTGCAGAAAGCTGATGTGGAGATGTCTTCAAGTCATTGGCACTTTGACTGTTGATGGAACCCATCAAGTACCAATCCCCGCCTATCTTCTGCTCCCTGTACGTGAACATAGAGGAAAAATCCATCCTAGTTCCTACACAGGAACTTTATCTTTATTTAAGATCAAAAATATTTCAGAAGTTGCCTCCCCTTATTTTTCTTCTTGATGATGGAATCAGGAGATCATGGCCGCCTTGCTGGGAAATGAGGCTGGGGACTGGGTGGAGAAGAAGAAACCTTAAATTTTGGGAGATCAAAAGATAAACAATATTGGGCAGATGGAGAAGGAAGCACGTACGGCATTTCTGCTCCCAAATGCAGTTATGTAAAGGGTAGGAATTTAGGATTAAAAGGCATTATTATTTCATACTCTAGGGGAGAATAACGGGAATGGGTAATCCTGTTCTTTTTGCACCTTGGAATTGGTGTTAATCAGAGGTGGTACTCAGCAGGTTCTGACCAGTTCTGGAGAACCGGTAGCAGAAATTTTGAGTAGTTTGGAGAACTGGTAAATACCACCTCTGACTGGCCCTGCCCCCATCTATTCTCTGCCTCCCGAGTCCCAGCTGATCAGGAGGAAATGGGGATTTTGCAGTATCCTTCCTCTGCTACACCCACCAAGCCACACCCACAGAACCGGTAGTAAACAAAAATTATCCCACCACTAACCACCCAAAACATGTGGTATTTTATAAAGCAAATGGAGCATCAACAATATATTTTGATCTTAATAAATCAATGTAAGAATTGTTTCCTCGATTAGAGGGATTTCACATCATTCCATCTAAAGCAAAGGCCAGCAGATTAAACCCAACACCAAAGCAATTCTATACCAAGGTTTTAAATTCAAAGATTTTCTTCTTCCAGGAAATCTGGTAGGATGGGGTATAGAATGGGACAATAAAAAGGTTTTTTTAAAAAAATTGAGCTTAACCCACCAAAAGACAAATAAACAACACAGAAAGTTATAAAGAAAGAAAGAAAAACAAAAGGGAACTCTCTATTGGTTGGATGGGCAGTATTATTGGGTAGGGCAGATCCTGTAACTTGTCAATGATTCATACACTTGGGTGGCATGTCCATGATTCCATTAAAGTGTGCCTTGTTGTTGTTTTTCTCAACCCCTCTAAAATGTGTCTTCAAACTTGCAAGATTCTGTTCCTATAACTTTACAATAAAAGTAATATTGACCTACATAACTTTGGTTTCCTAGTTTGGTCTACTTTGAAGGGTTGACAAAAACCCATCCATGAAAGGAACGTGATAGGTTTTTGCTTCCACAGCATGAATGAAATGGGTAAAGAAACAGGAGAATCCACCAATCAGTCTGAATGGATTACTTGGACATTGCTGTGGTCAAAGTGGAGGAAGAGTTTGAAATACAAAACAGATTTCTTCCACCAGGTTCATGTCTATCCCACCAGAGTCCATCAGCTTTGAGCTGCAATGCAAAAGTGCCTTCCATTTCTCACAGAAATATCCTATCAGACTGATACAAATCAAAAAATTCAGCAAAGCATTATCAACCAATCAAACAATAATCAATTACTGTCATAAGGACAGATAAAATAAAATATCTAATAATAGAACTGTTACTTAACTCTATATACAAGTGCCCTCAACTTATAACCATAATGGAGTCTGCCTATTATGGTCATATGTCGTGATGATTGTAAAACAGGTCATCATGCGGATGAGTTGAGGTGACACAGTGGTTAGGGTGCAGTACTGCAGCTACTTCAGCTGACTGCTAGATCAGCGGATCAAATCTCACCGGCTCAAGGTTGACTCAGCCTTCCATCCTTCCGAGGTGGATAAAATGAGGACCCAGATTGTTGGGGGCAATATGCTATTTAGTATACTGTCTTTGGTGTAAGCCGCCCAGAGTCCTCGGAGAGTGGGCGGCATAGAAATATGAATAATAAATAAATAAATAATAATAAATAATAAATAAATCATGCGACTAACCCAATGTCACAACCTTTTATTGCTGCGGTTGTTAAGCAAATCACCAGGGTGGTTCAGTGAATGTGCGGTTGTTAACGAAGCTATTGTTTGTTATGGGGCATTTTTGCCAAAAATTAGAAGTAAACACCAGTTTTCATCAAAAATATCATGAATCACGATTGTGTGACTGTGGGATGCTGCAAACAGCCATAACTGCACCCAAAATGCAGTCACATGACTGTGGGGGGGCATCATAACTTTGGAACCAGGGCATAAGTACCTATGTGGAACAGAGGTTTCAGCAGGTTCTGACCAGTTCTGGAGAACCGGTAGCAGAAATTCTGAGTAGTTCGGACAACCGGTAAATACCACCTCTGACTGGCCCCGCCCCCATCTATTCTCTGCCTCCCGAGTCCCAGCTGATTGGGAGGGAATGGGGATTTTACAGTATCCTTCCCCTGGAGTGGGATGGGAATGGAGATTTTGCAGTATCCTTCCCCTGCCATGCCCACCAAACCACGCCTACCAAGTCATGCCACGCCCACCAAGCCACAGCTACAGGACCGGTAGTAAAAATTTTTGAAACCCACCACTGATGTGGAGGGTCTGCCATAACTTCAAACAGTCACTTAGTGGTCGATCCTACATTGAAGACTACCTGTATATAACATTGCTTCTCAGTCTTCTCAGATCAAGAGTAGCATCAGGAAAGCAATCAATATTAAGAGAGAATTCAGAAGGCAGTTTTTGTTACCAAAGTCAGGATCCATGATATTGGTCACGAAAGGCTAACTAAGAAAGCCATACTAGAAATAATAGTTTCTATAGCTTGGAGTCCACCTAGTCAGGAGCAACAGTTAGTTCGGAGGGAGACAGAAAATGGGGAGAGCTTCAGCTAAAGAAAGGAAAAGGCTGTGGAGCAGGGGTGGGTTCTAAAAATTTTTACTACCGGTTCTGTGGGTGTGGCTTATTTTGTGAGCGTGGTTTGATGGTCATGTGACAATTCTTTAGGATTTAGCAGAGGTACTGGTCTACCAGGCTTTTAACTGCTTGCAGAGCTGTACCGGTCTACTCATTTGTTCTTGGAGCATTTCGGTCTACCCATTTGTTTCTGGAGGCACCGGTCTACCCATTTGTTTTTGGAGCATTCTGGTCTACCTATTTTTTTTTGGAGGCACCGGTCTACCCATTTGTTTCTGGAGGCACTGGTCTACCTATTTTTTTTTGGAGCACACCCGTCTACCAATTTGTTTTTCGAGCGCACTGGTCTACCACCACACTGCCTTTTAACACTGATCAGCTGTAGGGTGGCCCTTTGAAGCCCCGCGGCAAGAGTTTAAACAGGTTTTTTCCTTCTAGCCGATCAGCTGGGACTCGGGAGGCAGCAAATAGACTGGGGGCGGGGCAAAATAAAAGGTAAGAATAACATGGCGGCGGGCAGCTCCCGAACAAAGAGAACTGGTTCGGTGAGGTCATATCGTCACCGCTACCGGCTTGGCTGAACCGAGCCGAACCGGGAGGAACCCACCACTGCTGTGGAGTGAACCACAAATATAGAGTAAGGTACAGAATAAAAGAACTATCACATATGTAAAGAGGTATAGAATAAAATAATACAGGTAGTCCTCAACTTACAAAAGTTCACAATGTTTGAATATTCAAAAATTTGAATGCTCACTAAACGAAAAACTTCGTTTAGTGAACATTCAAAGCTAAAATGGCACTGAAAAAAGTGAGTTGTGACCATTTTTCACACTTATGACCTTTCCAGCATCCCTATGGTCACATGATCAAAGTTCAGACACTTGGCAATGAACTCATATTTATAATGGTTTCAGTGTCCTGGGGGGATCATGTGACCCCCTTTTGCAACCTTCTGACAAGCAAAGTCAATGGGGAAGCCAGATTCACTTTATAACTGCGTCAGTAATTTAACAATGGCACTGTCGCAGAAAGATCATGAAATGAGGCAAAAGTCACTTAAGAAAATGTCTTGTTTAGAAACAGAAATTATGGACTCTACTGTGGTCATAATTCGAGGACTGCCTGTATAGAATAAGATAGAATAGGGGTCAGCAACCTGCAGCTCTGGAGCCTCATGTGGCTCTTTCACCCCTCTGCTGCAGCTCCCTGTCACTCAAAATATGCGTCACAACTGCCAATGTGCAACATCTGCCGGCACGTAATTTATTGAGCTTTTCAACCCCCGGTAGGCCAACCATGGATAAATCCAAGAAAAGAAAAAAGTTTCAGAAGAAAACAGAATGTTTAATTCAACTACATATGCTAGTTTTGTGGCCGCTCAAGAAATAGTCAGGCACGGGAAGGGTTTTGTGGCTCCCGGTGTTTTCTTTTCTGTGGGAAACGGGTCCAAATGGCTCTTTGAGTTTTTAAGGTTGCAGACCCTGAGATAGAAGTATAGAATAAAAGATGGGCTGCAAACTTTCAGATTGCCACATGTGGGCTGCACATGTGGGCTGCAAACTTTCAGATTGCCACTAGTTGGCAACAAAGAGTTAATATTTTCCATCTCTCTCTTTGATGCTACCTGGTGGTCAACTGTTTTCTTGCAGTCCTAAAGTAGCCCCATTTCAAAAAGAGCTCTTGACTTATTCAATCAATTAAATCAAGGGTGTATCATAGGAACTTATGCCTCATAGTAACATTTGTCAGTCAGAAACGTTGCTACTAGAATCCAAATCTTTTGACCCCATAGGCTAACATGACTTTCCTCCTACACCAGTGTTTCCAAAAACTTGGTTAAATTACCCCAAATTGGGTGAAAGTGATTTTTCTTCGTGTAGCAAAACATTAACTCATTACCCGTCACTTCGGAGACATTTCGGTTGACTTAAAGATTGCCACGTGCACTAAAATATATTCACAAATCTCCCAAAGTATGCCTATTAAGGTGATAACTGAAGAAATTATCAATGATAATTTGTTGAAATGACATCAATGACATCATTCAATGATATTGTTTTTACGATACAAGTAGTCCTCAAGTTACGACCATTCTTTCATGGCTGGTTGGGGAATTCTGGGAGTTGAAGTCCATACGCTAAGTTGAGAACCACACCTGTATTCTAGTAAGACCACGCCTGGAATACTGCAATGAATTTTGGTCACCATACCGTACTACAAAGAAAATGTTGAGACTTTGGAAAAAGTTCAGAGAAGAGCAACTAAGATGATCAAAGGCCAGGAGACTAAAACGTATGAAGAACGACTGCAGGATTTGGTATGGCTAGCCTGGAGAAAAGAAGAATTAGTGGTGACATGATAGCAGTATTCCAGTATTTGAGAGACTGCCACAAAGAAGAGGGGGTCAAATTATACTACAAAGCACCAGAGGGCAGGACAAGAAACAATGGATGGAAACTAATCAAGGAGAGAAGCAACCTGGAATTAAGGAGAAATTTCCTAACAGTGAGGACAATTAACCAGTGGAACAGCTTGCCTCCAGAAATTGTGGGCACTCCATCACTGGAGGTTTTTAAGAGGAGATTGGACAGTCACTTGTCTGACATAGTGTAGGTTCTCCTGCGTGAGCAGGAGACTGGTCTAGAAGACCACCAAGATCCCTTCCAGCGCTATTCTATTCTAACACTAAATCAGAATTACCCAAAGCAAATTGCTTGTTAGATCCAATTAGAAATGTACATTTCCTTTTCCTCATCTCCTCTAAAATGGCAGGTTTCTACTATTTACATTGTAAAGTCCAGGCAGTACCCCAGGGGTCTCCAGACTGGCTGACTGAGGAATTCTGGGAGTTGAATCCTCAAGTCTTAAAGTTGCCAGGTTTGGAGACCCTTACAGTACCCAAAGAGCATTTGTCTCTGGTGATGGTGACCCAGATTGGATCTTTTCACCTCCATTTCTTAAACCCTTGCTCATGTGCAGGGATCCCATTTGTAGATGCCCATTTAATTGCATTCACCCTTTGTATTCATTCCTAGGTATGACATCACCAGGTTATTGGTGCTATATCCTAATGCTTCATTTACTATTCCTTGTTTTAGCCCCATGTGATGATTTAGTCTCATGGTTGAGACTCTTCCTTACCAAACCTCTGCTTGTGGGTTTAATTTAAGTAGTGCTTTTCTTATAAAAACCTGTGCATATTTGTCACATTAAAACGATTAGTGTTTCAAAAGATTCTTTATAAAATCTTTCCAAAACATCCCCATGGAGTAAAAAAATCTGCAAACATTGCAACATTGCTATCATCATTCAATAGTATAAATCATCTCTAGGCAGGATGGGCAACATACAAGATAGATAGATAGATAGATAGATAGATAGACCAATCAATAAATAAATACAAACACATGTGGAAGGTGCCAGGTCAGAGAAGTTGGAACTACTTCAAAGTCTAATAATATCTAGGGGTTATCATTATATGATGACCTCCTATGTGACATTCGTTCATTCCTTTATTCATTCTTTCATCACATTTTTATACTGTCTATCTCATCTAAGTGACCCTGGGCAGCTCAAAATAAAAACATGTCACAAAATATAAAAGCATAAATACGAACAAAGTTAAAAAACAGAATTAAAAGATAAGGTTACAGTAGGTATAGTAGGACAAGTAGGTTTTGAATAAGTCAATTTTTACTCAACCTGGCATTCTCCAGATGTGTTAGGATCACAGTTCCTAGAATATCCAGCTGGCCAAATCAAAAACAGTTCCCACATAATTCAATGCACCCCGCACATGCGCGCATGCCCCCCTGCTTTTAACACGTGATGGCACGGTGGGCACGGTAGGCCCATTTTTCACCCTCCCCAAGCTCCAGAGGTGTTCTAGGAGCCTGGGGAGGGCGAAAACGGCCTCCCCCCCCCCAGAGGCCTTCTGAAGGCGAGAAACAGCCCATTTCCCAACTTCAGGTGGGACCGGAAGGCCCAAAAATCAGCTGGCTGGCGCATGCATGCGTGCTGGAGCTGAGCTACGGCAATACTCACATGCCCACTGATATGACTTCGTGTGCCACCTGTGGCACCCATGCTATAGGTTCGCCATCACGGCCCTATACCATTTCAGACAAATGGTTGTCCAGTGTCTTCTTAAAAACTTCCAGTGTTGGAGCATTTACAACTTCTGGAGGCAAGTCGTCCCACTGTTTTATTGTTCTAACTATCAGGAAATTTCTCCTTAGTTCTAAGTTGCTTTTCTCCTTGATTAGTTTCTACCCATTGCTTCTTGTCCTGCCTTCAGGTGCTTTGGAGAATAGCTTGACCCCTTCTTTGTGGCAGCCCCTGAGATATCGGAACACTGCTATCATGTCACCCCTAGTCCTTCTTTTCATCAAACTAGACATACCCAATTCCAGCAACCATTCTTTATATGTTTTAGCCTCCAGTCCCCTAATCATCTTTGTTGCTCTTCTCTGTTCAGTACACTCTATAGCAAGAAGGTATCAAACAAATGGGAGCAGAATTGGCCATATTGGTTGAACTCCAGAATTGCAAAGCAGCACTTGGACCCAAGGACTGGAATTAATATTCAGATATCAAATGTCTGTGGGATGCGGTAGCTCAGTGACTAAGACGCTGAGCTTGTCGATCGAAAGGTCGGCAGTTCAGCAGTTCGAATCCCTAGTGCCGCATAATGGGGTGAGCTCCTGTTACTTGTCCCAGCTTCTGCCAACCTAGCAGCTAAAAGCACATACAAAATGCAAGTAGAAAAATAGGGACCTATAGGTGGGAAGGTAACAGCGTTCCGTGCACCTTTAGTGTTTAGTCATGCCGGCCACATGACCACAAAGACGTCTTCGGACAGCGCTGGCTCTTCTGGCTTTGAAATGGAGATGAGCACCGCCTCCTAGAGTCGGGAACAATTAGCACATATGTGCGAGGGGAACCTTTACCTTATTAATTGTCCATGTCAAATCCCATCCGTAGCCCCCCCCCAAATAAATCATGTCATCTTTAAGATGTACTTTATAATTATTTTGTGAGACGCCACATACAAGGATTTGATTTTTACAAGTGTTAATTGGCATGTTTCTGGGTGTACTAGTTGTTCTTCTTTGTGTGTTTAATACATCATTTCCCCACATTAATCCAGAATTATTTTTCTTAATCCCTGTGTCTACATGGAATTGTGTGTCAGTTTCCTGTGATAGGCACTTCTGGAATGAATAGACAGGGATTCTCTCTCCCTTCTTTTTTTGTTTTTCCTTACAAAAATACCAAAAGTTAGGAATCTTGTCAGGCAAAATGTATGTCAGCATCCCTGTCTTATGATAACAATCTGAACTGGTTACTTGGTGGTAGAGCCGCTTTATCCAGGATTATTTAAGGAAGGATAAAACTGGAGTCAGGGACAAGATCTGAAAGTAGGCATCTGGTAACCACCTGCCTTCTCTCTTTTCAACTCATTGGCCATGGGTCACCCCAAAAGATTCCTTTTCTTCTTCTCAACGCTGTGCCTCTGGATTGCTCTATGCCTTCAAGGGACATGTAAGTCTTTATTTCTTGCTAAACAGGGATCATATCTCTTTTGAAGGGAGGTCTGGTAGGACAAAAGTTTGTACATTTGTACTGCATCTCACTGCATCTTCTCTGAGTAGAGCTGGGAGTTCTCCCATAGCAAGAAAGGCTGCTGTGAGTTGGTCACACTTGCTTCATAATTCTTGTCTTATCATTCTAACCTTCCATGAAGCCTGCCATGTTCACTGCTACTAACACACAGTTCTGTGGTTTAAATCCTACATTAATCTACAAATACGTGGACAAATGTAGATGATAAACTATATAATAATGAATGTTCTTGCCGTCATTGTGCCTTTTCTTTTGTCAGTGGAGCTTCCATTCACCCTGTTTCCACCTAGCAAGTTCTCATTTTGGGTAGCAGAAATGTTCGGGATATGCAATTGAGAAAAATGTTATTTCAATAGTTAGGGTAAATTCCACTGAAGTGTATTTTATAATCTGATTAGATGGTCCATATGTTTCATTACTCTCTAACTACATTCTAGCCATTTTAGTTAGAGATGCCAATGAATGTGTAGATATCAACTCCCATAATTCCTCAGACCTTACTGAGAATTCTGGGAATGGAAATCAAGAGCCAGATATTTGGAAGCCATTCAAATTAAAGAAACTTGTCTCAAGAAGTAGATACAGTATTTTCCTTAAGTTCTACTTGCTCTTATCCAACATTCTGTTTCTAGAGTTATACAATTTCAAACCTGATTTATTCAGCATTATAAATATCTTGTGTGACCTATTTTATTTTTATTACTGTTACCGATCTGTAATTCATCTATTTAAATTTATATTCTGATAGTATATTTTACAGAATTAATCCTTATGTTTGCTTGGCATTTTTAATTGTATTTAGCATACATCCTTCCCTTCACTGTACTCTATCCATATTTACAGATTCTAACATACCATGCCCAATAGTTAAAATACCAGGTGCTTTAAGGCCAATGACATAAAATGAATATCTAAGATTTTTATGACAGCTTGTTCCAACTTGGTGAATTTTGGCTATATTAATGAGGAATTATTTTCTAGCCAAAATCCAAAATTTGATTGGACTGAAGAGTTGAGGAAGTTGATAGATAATTGCACCTGATCCTTATGCTTCTAATCCAGTGTTTCTCAACTTTGGTAACTTTAAGACATGTGGACTTCCACTCCCAGAATTCCCCAGCTAGATGTGCATCTAAAGTTACCACGGTTGAAAAACACTGTTCTAACTTAATTACATCATGATAAAGTGAGTCTTGATAGTCATGATTTTTGGCCCTGTAGGCATGTCACTTTCTGTTCTGATAATAACTGGGTAGATGACAAATGTGTCTGAGGGAATAACTAAACTGTGCGTATCATCATAAGATCTGATTCAATAATATGTCAGGGCTAAACAGGATCTTCTTCAGACTTTCACCTGACAGTATCATAATTCCTAGAACGTAATGTCCAGGCCTATATATATATTTTAAAAAAGGACAACCAGTATAGATGGCAAAGAGAACAATCAAATTTCAAGTGCTTGTGTGACTTACCTGTGGCACCAGCTCCCAGGTCCCAAATTTTTAATTATTTTCTTTCTTTTTAATCTGGGTACTGTTTCCATTCTTTTAAAGAAACAATATATGATCTATTTTTTTTTAAAAAAGAGTAGAAATGGATATGTGGCAAGAGAATGGGCCAGGTCCCCATTAGCCAAAATAAATCAGAAGCAATTCTGGATATTAGGGAAAGATAGTCAGTTCTTCAGCTCTTTCCCATGTTGGTTATTGTTATTTCCACTATAGAGAACAGACAGTATGGAGACAAAACAGTGCTTCCTATAGGGTCCCTGATTGGGTGAGATCACTTCAAGAAGGAAAATACACCAAGCAGCAATTGAGCTGAATATGCAAACAGTAGTGAAATGGGCTTGGAAAAACCTAGAAATTAAAGGAAATATTTCCATGAAATTCCTTCTTCTTCTAAAAAAAAGAGTATTTAGCTCTGAATTTTAAACTTCAGAAGACCTTTATCATTAGATGAGTGGAAAATTTTTTACTGGCCTTCCCCAAGTTGTATTGCAGTATATCTGCAAATATTGCCATGTTATCTGGGGCTGATTTTTTTTTAATTTGATACTCCAACCAAGTGATAAATGACCATTCTTGATCAAAATAGATATTTCCTGTCAGAGGCTTAGCAATGCCTCATTAATGGAACTAAAGCAAAAGAGGCCTACTCCATATTTGGAGTTTAACAAAATATTTGTTAAACAGCAGAGAAATAGGTTATTCCCATGATTCCTGCAAGCCCAAGGTTTTCTAAGTTGGTCTACCTATAATTTATTATAGTTGTTTTTTGCTTTGTTTTAATATATTTGTTGCTTTTGAGTGTGTCTAGGTGTTTTTGTTAATTTTGTGAACCACCCTACAGCATAGATGCAGTTCACATAGGTTGAAATAACTAAACAAAGCAAATATCCAGCCCATACTTAGTCACTTTTTAAACAATCTCAAGTAGTATTTTTTTTCTAACTGGTTAAAGCTTTAATTTTGGTTCGACTTTTGTTTATTTCAACTTTGCTAACACCCTGGATTTAAAAAAACAAACACAGGATGACATAAAGAACACAAAATATGAATTGCTTTTACTAAAACGAAACAACTGGCTCTGTTTGGTGTGGAGATAAAGCCAATTCCAAATTCCTCAGGAAAAAAAAAAGATTGAGCTATTTCCTCCCCTCACCCCAAATACAAACTGATTTAGAAAATAAACCGTGTGTTTCCAGCTGCATTCTTAGAGAATAAACTTGACTTCAATCAATCTGGCTGCTGGTTAAAAGTGATGAAATAAACTTTTAATTGAAGAAATTTTAAGGGAAAATTGCACGTTTTGAAAAGCAAACAGAAAAAATAAAGTAATAGGTAAGTAACAAAGAGAGAAAGGAAGGAAGGAAGGAAGGAAGGAAGGAAGGAAGGAAGGAAGGAAGGAAGGAAAATAGAAAAGAAGAAAAGAGGTTGTTTCCAAACTTTTTAACAGCAGTTGCAACTACATGTATATGTTACCTTCTTCCTAAGGTCACATTATAAGTTCCTTCTTTCCATCATCACCAAACCCATAAATCACAAGTTCATATTTTTTTCCAGTAAAAAGTCCATAAGGGGTTTCCAGTCACTCATAAATGTGTTTGTTGCTCTTTCCTTGACCAGACAAGTCAATTTTGCCATGTCTGCTAATTCTGTCATCTTCCATGGTTCTTTTTCCTTAACAGCTGCCCAACTCCTAGGAGGAGGAGGTGGTGGTGGATTGCTCTCCGGTACTGACCTTTCTCTGGGAGGAACACCAGTAGTTGGTGACGGTGGAATAGGAGGAGGAACCGGCGGTACAGGAGGAGGAACACCAATACTGGGAGGCGGTGGAACAGGAGGAACACCAATAGTAGGAGGTGGTGGAACAGGTGGTGGTGGACCAGGAGGTGGTGGAACAGGAGGTGGTGGAACAGGAGGTGTTGGAACAGGAGGAGGTGGAACAGGAGGTGGTGGAACAGGAGGTGTTCCTGTCACTACTACAACAACCACAAGAATGCCCGTCACTACCACTACCACTACCACCACCACCACCACCACTACCACCCCAGTGACAACAATGACAACTGGTAAGCATTCATCCATTTGTGGGACATCTGGGTAATAGCATCTGGTGGAAACCCCTGTAGGTTTTCGCCTTCATGCAACCACACATGATTATGGGGGCGACATGGTGCACTCATGCAACACCTCTCCTGCGCGAGCTGCACTGGCTCCCGGTGGTCTTCCGGGTGCGATTCAAGGTGTTGGTCACCATCTTTAAAGAGCTCCATGGCTTAGGACCTGGGTATGTACGAGATCGCCTTCTGCCACCGATAGCCTCCCACCGGCCAATACACTCCCACAGAGAGGGACTCCTCAGGGTGCCGTCGGCTAAACAATGTCGACTGGTGTCTCCCAGGGGGAGAGCCTTCTCTGTGGGGGCACCTGCCCTCTGGAATGCCCCCGGAGATCCGCATGATCCCCGACTTAGGTATCTTTCGCTGTGCCCTTAGGACTCTTTTGTTCCAACAGGCCGGGCTGGCTTAGAAAATGAATTTTAATTGGGTGTCTGTAGTTTTTAACATAAGGGCCAAATTTTTATATATTTTAAATTGTTTTTAAATTTTATGGGTATATGTTTGTTTTAATATGGCTGTACACCGCCCTGAGTCCTTTGGGAGAAGGGCGGTATAAAAATTTAATAAATAAATAAATAAATAAATAAATAAATAAATAAATAAATAAATAAATAAATAATGGAGGAGGAGATGTGATAGGGTGGTGAATCTTGTGATTTTCTTTCCTTTCCAGAGAATCTGGGACAGAGAACGAGACCAATTTTGTGCTACCGAAATACTCTAGTGGGGATGCAATTCAGTTTTACAGCTGTGCTCACAGCGAGCACTATAGGGATGGGAGGGGGGGTGATCTTTGGGAGCAGGGGCAAAATTGGCTACCATTATTACCATGCCATCTAGAATAGGAATGTCAAACTCAAGGCCCATGGGCCGTCCCAGAAACAGCGAAAGACTGGGCCACGGTGCCTCTGCCAGAGAAAATGAACTCCGTTTTCTCTGGCAGAGGGTTGCAGGAGGCTGTTGTGGCTGAAAAAGGAGCTTGGGAGCCCAATTTCACTGGTAGAGTGCTTGGGCCGCCACAGGCAGCCCCGACACAAGTGATGTGAAGCTGGCCACACCCCCTGGCCACCCCCCCACGCCCCCACCCCCCCGAGATCAAACACAACCCTGATGCGGCCCTCAATGAAATTGAGTTTGACACCCCTGATCTCTAGAAGATCTCATTTATTCCCCTCAGAAGCTCCTCCAAAGGATGCAACGGGAATGTTTTTTGAGGAGGTTTTAGAGAAGTAAAGATGGTGGTTTGGGCAAGGAATATTACTGTAACAAAACAACTTGCGGTTGTGAGCTTCAGTCTCTTTCATTTTAGTTGCAGAGATTATGGCAGTAATATTTCTTCTGATGGGGTCGTTTTTAGGGCTGTCGTTTGTAATTTGAACTAATCATCCAGTTATATATTTTTTTAGTATTTTCAACCCTGATTTGTTGTTCTCTCCTAGGAGCAACTGGGTGCCATACAACTTCTGCTACTCACAACGGTAAGATGCATATCGATGTAACTCGTAGATTCCATAGAGGTAGACAATCTCCAAATCTTTGCAGTCTTTGGGGCCCTTCTAATCATCATTGCCGAAAGCAATTCCGTTTCCTGCCCTGTTTTAGTAGAAGCCTACCATGAATATACAGGTAGTCCTCAACTTAACAACAATTCGTTTAGTCAGCGTTTGAAGTTATAACGGCACTAAAAAAAAAGATTTATGATGTTTTTCACATGTACACCCATTGCAATATCTTCATGGGCACGTGATCAAAATTCAGACACTTGGCAATTGCCTCATATTTATGATGGTTGCAGTATCTCAGGGTCACGTAATCATCATTTGTGACCTTCCGACAAGAAAAGTCAGTGGTGAAGCCAGATTCATTTAACAACGGTGTTACTAACTAAACAACTACAGCACTTCACTGTGACAAGAAAGTTCATAAAATGAGATAAAACTCACTTAACCACTGTCTCACTTAGCGGCAAAACATTTAGGCTCAGTTGTGGTCGTAAGTCAAGGACTATTCGTATTCCAGTTTCAAAATCTCCAGACTCCTCTCCAAAATGCAGCTAGGCCCATGTGCATGATATATCCCCAATTTCACTTTGAGGGTTTCGACCTCCAAAAATATCCCATCATGTGTATGGCCATCTGAAGTTTAACCCAGTTAGAATGATGGAGGAGGAGGAGGAGTAAGGAGTAAGGAATAGTAAAGAGACAAAAATTTATCACAGCCACAACATTCACTGGATGACTGGCCATTTCTTATGTTAACACAACTATGCGCAAAGATGAGATTGGGCAGAGGACCCAAAGAAAAAGATCTAATAAATCAAACAAAAGAAAGAAAGAAAAAAAAAGAAAAATCACAGATACGCCTCATGAGTTCTGACAGGATCACTCTTATTCCTGATCTCTATTTACTTTATATCCCTTTGAGATTAAATGTCTCAAAGATCTTCTTTGAGCAAGAAGTTTCAAATCTATATTTTCCAGGGGATCAAACAGATGTGCTTTAGAACATGAGAAGATCTGGTGTTTTCAGAGGCAGTTCCAAAAGAGACATAATATTGAGGAGCAGAATATCTCTAGATACTTCTGTAGACCTAGCATTCCATGTCAACTGAACCAGACTTGGTGTGTCTAGTCCATTTGCCTAAAAATTCGGCCCCATCTTCCTCTTATCACTTTCCTTCAAGCGCTCTTCATTTGAGCAGCCCCATCTAGAGTCAGGCTGTATTTTTTGATGTTGCAAAAAAAGTCAAAATATTTACGTACGCAGACAAGGCAATGCTTCTCAAAATCAGCCGAGACTAAATCCATGTCTCTCTTTTGGCTGCACCTCCTTTAGAATCGTAGAAGAACGGGCATAGTTTGCCTTTAAATTGAAGTTCTGTTTCCTTTTTGTTTCCTAACCCTTGACAGATGAAGTGACCCTCAGACCCTGGGAAATTGCGATGATTGTTCTGGGCTGTTTATTCGGAGGCATGATGCTCTTTGGATTGATATGCATGGTAAATATATGGTTATTTATATGTTTGTTTGTTGCTTCTGCACTGATCTCCAAGGGAAAATGGACCAAGATCTGACAATGAAAAAAAGGGATAAAAGCTTTTTCTTGAAAAATTTAATGTGTTAGATGCATAGATCAATTAGTCCCAGGGAGGCATGTAATTCCTTGAGATACTTTATTACAGGACTAGCTGCTATTTGCACTGTGGATTTCATGCTTAGGTTCTTGAGGGAGTGGACAAATGGGACAAACTTGTCAACGACAGAAGAACCATTTCCAGGGAGTTATAGAAAGACAAAATAGAAACAATGATGACCTCATGTTTACAAAGCCTTTCTTGTTTATTTTAGATCTGCTACTATCTGAAGAAAAGATGTCCAGTACAACAGAGTACCTGTGTAACAACAGGAAGTTACATCCCTCATTCTGTGCAATGTGGACGGTGTTGAGATGTTAAACAACGGAAAAGACATAATTGGAACTAATCATCTCTTCCTCTGCTGCTGTTCTGCAGTCACAGCAGTAGTTGTATTAGAAGGAGTGGTTGCCGAACTCACGGATACAGTATATATATTCAGGACATTTTTCTTCTTCCACATGTAGATGCAGATTATAAATAATTTAGAATATGGACTCTACATTGGCTCAGAAGCCAACCATGATGGTCTTTGATGGACATCTGTTGTTTGGTGTCAAAGTCATATTTCTTTCAGAGCATCTCACTTCTATTGGTGACTGTTATAGTTAATTAGTAATTCTTAGAATTTTTCTCCATCCATTGTCTGCTCCTGCTTACCACCTATCTACTTTCTGTTATGTAGTGCCCTCTTAAAAGAAGTAAAAAGTATTCTTAGATTGGAACGAGACAGAGAAGCTGATGATAGTTCTGTGACTATCTGTAAAGAAGGGAACCTGTGAAGTTCTGGGGGGAAACCATCTTTGGCTAACTAAATATCTCAAAAGTTTATTGATCAGTACTAAAGGTTTTACCTCATTCACGAAAATGCAAAGGCTAACGAGAGGGAACAAAAGAATGGTCTGAAGAGGTAGGATATGATGCAGATTTAGAGCATATCAAGAAGAGAGCGAGAGAGAGAAGAAAAAGAAAAGAGAGAAAGAAAGAAAAGAGAGGGAGAAAGAAAGAAAGATGACTTGCTAATGATTGCTATAAAATGGTAGTAAACTTGACAACTGTACTGACTTACAATGGAAATTTCAGTCTCAATTCTCCCAATTTCAGTCCCAATTGAGGATTACTGGTAAATGCTTTGGAATGCAAGAGCTTTGTAGGAATCTGAAACGTGAATTTTCTTCCTCCTGTAGTACATTAGTGCCAAATTACCTTTCCTGCTTGCTCCAATGGTAATTTGTCTCTACCTGCTTTGTATATTTGTAAATAAATAGATATTACATGGCAATGTACGTTTTTCTCTCTTCCTTTTTGGTCGCATGTATATATTTGTGCATCAGAATATTTTTATTATTATTTTAGTAGACATTTTAAAAATACAGTCAAGACAAAACACGTAACTAAAAAAAGAAAAAATAAGAGAGAAAAGAGATTGATAAGACTGATTAAGAATTTCAAAATAACATTAGGTTAGTGTTGCTCATTAAAATACATTATATCAATTTTAAATTCAAGGTAATAGTCAATAATTAATTAAACTAACCAGTATAATATAAATCAGGATGATAAATTAACAATTTTTTTGTCTCATGCAGGGGTTCTCAAACTTTCTTAGTTCATGGTACCCTTAGTACAGCAATAGCAATAGCAGTAGGACTTAGACCTATATACCACTTCATAGTGCTTTACAGCCCTCTCTAAGCAGTTTACAGAGTCAGCATATTGCCCCCAATAATCTGTGTCCTCATTTTACTGACCTCAGAAAGATGGAACGATGAGTCAACTTTGAGTCGGTGAGAATCAAACTGCTTACAGTCGGCAGAATTAGCCCGCAATACTGCATTCTAACCACTGTGCCATTATGACTCTTGGTAATTCTTTTACAGTGACATCTAGGCCAGCTAGTACTGTAGTTCATCCCATGTCTGAGATGTTGACTAGTACTGTGTTCCCCTCAAAAATTTAAAATATTCTGCAGTGCCCTGTCAGTTTGCTGTGGCAGCCTGCAGCACCGTGGCACACAGCTTGGGAAATGTGGGTCTAAACTAGTGTTTCTTAAATTTGGTAACTTCAAGATGTGTGGACTTCAATTCCCAGAATTCCCCAGCCAGCAGCCAGCATTGCCATAGCTGGCTGAGGAATTCTGGAAGTTGAAGTCCACTCATCTTAAAGTCACCAAGTTTGAGAACCACTGGTGTAATCTAAGAAGTTTACTCTTATTTAATAAAACAAACAAAACCTAATATATTAAAGCTTTATGTGAAGAAAAAGTGTAACTTTGAAAGCTGTACCATTCCCTAAGTGGAATCCCTAAGTGGTTTCTAAGTTGATTTACATTTTGTATGAAACATATTCCTCAAATATGAGGTTATTTTTGACACAGATGCAAAGACCCAAACAACATAGGAATAGGAACATCCATAAAATTTCTTTTGGAAATAGGGTTGCCAGGTCTGCTTCCAAAAAATAGCGGACAAGCGGGGTGGGGTGGGTGTTAAGTAGTAAAAAAAAAAAATTACAATTAAATTATATATTTTCTTACAAACATTTTAACACGTATTAAAATAATCACTTCAAAACTTTACTTAAAATTCAAAACATCAAATATATTATAATAATATGTAAAATATTAAATTACATTTTACTTTGCTGTCGTGTGTATTTTTTATTTGACTGCGCAGCTTTGATTAATTCTTTGTGTTTAAGGAATAATTCTTTAATTTCAGTACAACGTTGAGAAATATTAAAAAATATACAAAGTTCACTTCGAACTGATGGTACAAGCAGTCGGTTACGTTCATCAGTCCACAAATTTCCCATGACGCTGAAAATTCGTTCAACGTTTGCATTTGATACCGGAATTGATGCACAATACTGGAACAGTTTCAGTAAACTCGGGGCTGGCTCTTTCTTGAAAAAATACGTCCACTTATCAAGAGATGAATCGCCCTGCAGATGAACATAAACTTTGGTGCATTTGCACACTCCTCTTTTTCGTTTTAAAGAATTCGAAATCTCGCTGCTGTCACTCTCATCACTCAACGCCATTTTAGGTCAGTCGACACAAGCTACAATACATTTTAAAAATGTGAACTGTACATAATTTTATAATATATTTTTATTTTAATCTCATCATTAATTTTTTCAGAGAATCAAGTTCAATGGATATTCGATCTTTGTCTCATTCTAACTTATGAAAAAAAAGACAAAACGCGATTCTCCTATCCTTATTCTCTTAGACTGTACAGCTTTAGATTACGTACCATTTCATTATAAAGCTTTTGAATAAAAAAAATGTCCACTATTTTGTGAAAAAAAATAGTGAACATAATGTGAAAAAAGCGGACTGTCCGCTCAAATAGTGGACACCTGGCAACCCTATTTGGGAAAGAAACAGGATAGGCTTGTTTAAGTAATAAATTGCTGGGAATTCAATGTCATATAATTGTAATAAATTATTATTATTATTATTATTAATGTGCAAGAAAGCAAATTTAATCTTTCATTCATCCCAGCCTAGAGTTCTGGATGATTTGAATTCTTCCGAATGAAGAGATGCTTTCTGAATCTAAATTTCCACACAGCTTCTCTCTCTCTTTTTTTTTAACCACAAGAGAGATTGTGCTTTCCAAAAGAACTTAGAACTAGAGCTTGCTTAACTGACTCACCACCATTCAGACAACGCACTTCCTGTGTTAATTGTATGTAATTATTCTTACGTCAACTTGGATGTAAAGTTGTTATATGGCCTGGTCTGATCTGATGTAATGTCATACAGGTCCCATTTGCAGCATATAAACTGCTGGCCAGATTGGTCATCCACTGCCTACTTGCTATGACACAAATATGTCAACCATCAAAATTCATAATACTGCAAGGAATATAAATCCTTCCTTTCCCCACTATCCTGTCAGAGGTGAAGAAGCTTCTTGGATGAGAATTGAAACATCTTAAAAAAAAAAAAAAAAAACAAGAAAGGCCAGTTGCCTCCTGAAAAAACACATTTGGGACAACCATGACCTGAATGACTGAGAATCTCTACAGACATCAAAAACACACACACACACACACACACACACACACACTTATTGCCCAGCAAGGAATATGAGATACTACCAGAATTGCAATATTCAGCAACTGGTGTTTTTTTTTTTAATTTGATTTATATGCCGCCCTTCTCCGGAGACTTAGGGCAGCTTACAATGTGTTAAGCAATAGCCTTCATACTTTTGTATATTTATACAAAGTCATCTTATTGCCCCCACAAACTGGGTCCTCAATTTACCCACGTTAGAAAGGATGGAAGGCTGAGTCGACCTTGAGCTGGTGAGAATTGAACTCGCAGTAATTGCAGGCAGCTGGATGTTAAATGCTGCCTTAGGAGGCATTAGCCTCCTACGCCACTCAGGCTCAATGGGCACAAATCTAAAGAAAATCCTGGAGATTATGGGGCAAACATAGTATAATGAGCTGATCACACACTTCCTAACAAGAAGAATTATGGAGAGGATAAAAAGTATGGTTGTAGCTGTTCTTAGATCTCCTCTGTTTCCTCTCAGGAAACCTGACAGTCAAACTTGACATATCTTGGGAGCACCAATGATTTCTAATCCTGACTTCTGGGAGTGTCTCTGATTTTGTTAATTTTTAGATAGCTTCATGAGGAGTATCATTTTAAGGAGCAGGCCCTGGAACTCCATTTATATCTCATAAATGCAGCCAAGACAGGATATACAAGCAAGTCAGGGCGAGACCTAAGATTTTGGGATGAGTAAAGGAAATGAGCAACTATGGGAGAGGTCCATCTTGAAGTTTTTCACTGCAGTATCCCACTTACACAAAATATACTGGTCATTCAGATGATGCTAGTGTCATCTGTAGACTGATGTCTGGCTGTTGTCCCCTCCAGCCCAGGCAAATGCAGGAAGAAATGACACCATGTTGGCCATAATGTCCAGTTCTGGTCACCATCATACAAAAAAGAAGCTGAGACCCTAGAAAAATTGCAAAGAAGAGCAACAAAGATAATAAGGGGGGTCTGGAGGCTAAACTGTATGATGGACAATTGAAGGAACCAGATATGTCTAGTAGTCTAACGAAGAGAAGGACCATGGGTGAAATGAAAGCAGTTTTCTAGTATTTGAGGGGTTGTCACAGAGAAGAGGGGCAGGGAGGTTAATGTATTCTTCAAAGCACCTGAGAACAACAGGACAACAAATAGTAGATGGAAACTAACCAAGGAGAGAAGCAACCTGGAATTAAGGAGAAACTTCCTGATAGTGAGAATTATTAATCAGTGGAACTGCTTGCCTTCAGAAATTGTGGATGCTCCATCACTGGAGGCTTTTAAGAAGAAACCGGACAGACACTTCTCTGAAATGGTATAGGGTCTCCTACTTCAGCAGGAGGTTCATCGAGAAGGCCGCCAAGGTCCCCTCCAACTCTGTTAATTTATGTTCAAGGAAATTATGTGATTTCAGGTGATTACACAATGACCCATGTTGCATCTTCCTGGCTTGTACCAGATGACTGTTCTCCTCATTTCTTTCTATGCTATGACAATTGAAAAAAAACCAGCAGCATTCCATTCCATTCACTTCACCCTTCAAGTATCCAGACATTTCAACATTTCAAGCACACTTCACTCCTGCCGTTGAGCAATTAATCATCTGGCAGACTTCCAAACCTCTTGTGCTAGGTTTACAGTAATGAAATTACAGGGTTCCAGGAAAGAAACAAAATAATAGAATTTTTTAAAAAACAAATTTTAATTAAACCCAAGGTACAGTAATGGTTATCTGAAACAAAGGTAAGGCCTGCAGATAGCATGGCCAATTTTATCTGGGCAGCCTGGAGGGAAGTGAGAATGAGCACATAGTTGGATAATCAGAAAAAAATCTCCTAATATTTGGTCCCCACGAGTTAATGGAATGAGTGACATGATATGTATGTTACAATAATGGCAGAAGTCATGGAAAATATAATGCTAATGTCTACATATTTATGTGCAATATTATAGATTTGCTCATTAACAGGAGCCACACATTGGGAAAAGCCTTTGGATTTTCAGCCCAGCTATGAATCCTGATTACAGGAGCCGAGATGGCGCAGTGGTTAGAGTGCAGTACTGCAGCTACTTCAGCAGACTGCTAGTTCAGCAGATCAGCGGATCAAATCTCACCGGCTCAAGGTTGACTCAGCCTTCCAGCCTTCCAAGGTGGGTAAAATGAGGACCCAGATTGTTAGGGGGCAATATGCTATTTAGTATACTGTCGATTGTTGTAAGCCGCCCAGAGTCCTCGGAGAGTGGGCGGCATGGCATAGAAATATGATAAATAGATAGATAGATAGATAGATAGATAGATAGATAGATAGATAGATACATACATACATACATACATACATACATACATACAGTCTCCGTTTCCTTAAACAAAATCACGGGCCTATCAGACTTCTGGTCACTTAGCATGATCTTATCCAGGGATGGACCATCTCAGGTTTGAAGGTTCTATGAGAACATCCAAGATTCCCCCTCTCTGATTGGGATAGGGGATTTCTAAATTTGATAAATAAATAAATAAATATGGTGCTGTGAATAGCATTTGGCACATGCACACCCTGGCTATAAAGAAGAACTGCTGGTTAAACAGTTTGTTGTGAGAGCCAGAAGATAATGGAACTGTAGATCCCGGATCTGCGCACCTTCCGCCGTGCTCTTAAGACCCTTTTATTCCAGCAAGCCGGCCTGGCCTAATTTTTCTCCCCTTTCTTTTAAATTTTAAATCGCAATTTTAATTTGTTTTAAATTTATTGGGATTTTAATTGTCGTGGGCCAATATTATTTAATTTGGTTTTAAATTGTCTTTAACTTTTGTATTTCTGTATTTTATCCTGTGCCTGTTCACCGCCCTGAGTCCTTCAGGAGTAGGGCGGTATACAAATTTAATAAAACCTAAAACCTAAACCTAGATCTGCCACACAAAAATCCATTCTGATTGTTAAGCCATAAGAAACTTTTGCCGTTCTTGATGTAGCACTGGCCCTTGTCTGTTCCAGTCTTTCTGCTTCTGTTTATTAGGATTGCATGCAAAGAGTCCATACCACCATCTTGGGCACAAATTTTTGTACTGAAAATAGGAAGTCCCGAACCTACAATTTTCTTCATGTCAAGGATATGCTTTGGTACCAAACAGAGACACTTGACGTGATGACATCAATGTAACTCACGTTGAAACTCATATTAAACAGCAAATGAGCCTTTCTCTCGCTTGAAGTTTTGAATCTATTGAATATATACAGGTAGTCCTCATGACAACAACTGAGCCCAAAACTTACGTTGCTACCTGAGACATTTGTTAAATGGGTTTTGCCCCATTTTGCAACTTTTCTTACCACATTTGTTAAGAGAATCAGTGCAGTCATTAAATTAGTAACACGGTTGTTAAGCAAATCTGGTTTCCCCTGTTGACTTTGTTTGTCAGAAGTTTGCAAAAGGGGATCATATGACCCTGGGACACTGCAACCGTCATAAATATGAACCAGTTGTCAAGCAATGGAAATCACGCAACGGTGGGGATGCTGCAACAGTCATAAGTGTGAAAAATGATCAAAAGTCACTTTTTAAAAATGCCGTGGTAACTTCAAATGGTCACTAAGCGAACTGTTGTAACTTGAGGACTACCTGTAGCCTCGTCTATAAAATGCATCAGTGTCAGATGCTTCCGTCTGTTTTCTCAAAGCACAGAGGGTTAAAGGTCTCTTTGGCCTCCTTTGCAGTCAGAAATCCCTCTTTCCTAAAATGCTCCCAGCTGAAAGCCTCCAGTAAGAGCCAAATCACTGTCATTTCAAGTTCTGTCTAGCCATCGAGTTACCAAAATAATCTAATTATGTGTTTGTGTGTCAAAAAAAAGAAGAAGAGGAGGAAAGAAGCAGCTCCTCACCCTTTCTAAAATAGTACGATCCGTTTGTAGGTTCTGCTCTGCCTCTTCGGCCAAAGGTGCCATTTCCCAGCAGAATTTGGAGAAGTTCAGGGGTTTATTTTAAGCGGAGCCCAGCCTAACCGTTCCCCATTCCTTCGCATGGCTAGGAGTGAATATTCCAGTTTTCCTTGCAAAGGGATCTATTAGCCTCCTGGGGCAAGATGGAGCCGGCGGTACGGAGTTATTTTGTCAATGCTTCAAGAATCCCAGCAATTATAGTAATGGGCATCTGTCTTCAATTAGCAGGTAAGCATTTGGGTCTCTTTATAGTTCGGACATATTTGCCTGCCCATCCCCACCCTAATACAGTCTCTGTGAGCAATCATGCCTTCCGGAGAAACCAAACAGCCATCATTGGCTCAGGGAGCCCACCCAGAGTGTTATTTTACATGGTATATATAATAATGACACGTTCCTGTGGGCCAATTGGAACAGGGGTGGGCCATCCTTTTTCAGAGACCACATTGTTTTAGAAGGGAACCATGGGAGTGCTACGTATTAATGGTAGGCAGAGCTTAAGCAGGCAGTGGGTGGGCAGAGGCAAAAGCCCATCGCTGTCAGTTTCTGATCTGCCTGGCAATCTTATTTCTCTCTGTGTATATATTTCTACATTCTTCCAGACAAGTGTTAAAGAGTTCTCCGACAGTTTTTGAGGTAGCAGAAAAAAACATCCCAGCAGCAATTGTACTGACTTCTTTGGTGATCCCTACTTGGATGGAAAGGAGTATCGTACTTGCAATATTATCGGAAGCCAGATTAATAAAAAGAATTGGTAGATTCCACTGGTGGGATTGAAATAATTTAACAACTGGTTCTCTGCCCTAATGACCAGCTGGGTAGGCATGGCTCGGTGGTCATGTGACTGTATGGGCGTGGCCAACTCAACGTCACTCACGTCGATGGGGTCTTCGCCTTAGCTGTTACAATGTTATAAAGGTTAACCAGAGAGGCAGTTTCTGTAAGGAGGGCAATAAAGATTAGGCTAGAAACAACACCAGAATGTTTCCTTCCTGCCTTCCTTACAGGATTAGCCCTGTAAAGTGGGAAAAAACAAAATAAGATTTATTCCAACAACCGGTTCTCCGAACTGCTTAGAAAGTTAACAACCGGTTCTCCTGAATAGGTGCAAACTGGCTGAATCCCACCTCTGGTAGATTCCCTGGCTTCATTTCCCCTCCTGCCCATATGCCATGCCAGCAGTAAAGCAATTATGAAACTCTCTCTTTCATGTCAATTTTAGAGGCTCATAGAATAGTGTGTTTTGCCCTTTGCCAAGCTGCTCAACTCACAGGATAACAGAGCTGGAAGGGACCTTGGAGGTCTTCTAATCCAACCCCCTGCTCAAACAGGAGACCCTCTACCATTTCAGACAAATGGTTATCCAATCTCTTCTTAAAAACCTCCAATGTTGAAGCATCCACAACTTCTGGAAGCAAATCATTCCACTGATTATTTGTTCTGTCAGGAAATTTCTCCTTAGTTCTAAGTTGGTTCTCTCCTTGATTAGTTTCTCTCCATTGCTTTTTGTCCTGCCTTCAGGTGCTTTGGAGAATAGGTTACCCGCCCTCTTCTTTGTGGCAGCCCCTCAAATATTAGAATCCTGCTGTCATATTATCCCTAGTCCTTCTTTACACTACACTAGACATACCCAATTCCTGCAACTGTTCTTCATATGTTTTAGCCTCCAGTCACCTAATCATCTTTGTTTTTCTTCTCTGCAACTCTTTCTAGAATCTCAACATACTGCTGAGGAAAAGTACAGGGTGAAGTAGAAAGGTGTTTTCCTGATGTTCTTCCTAAGGCCCACCTTTGCATCTATTACATGTTAATTGAGGTATTTCTGAGCATGGTCCGAGTGACCTTTCAGAAGAGTGCCAAATGAGTACAGTCGGTCCTCGACTTATGACTGTAATGGTTCACGTCCGTTACGATTGTAAGTTGTGATGGTCATAAAACAAACCATCAGGTGGCGTACCTGATTTGGTGAACTTTTTTGTGGTTGTTAAGTGAGGCCATTGTTTGCCATGGGAACTTTTGGGCGAAAATCAGTAGTAAATGTTAGTTTTGGGGGAAAACTTCCTAAATCGCAGTTATGTGTCTGCAGGATGCTGCAATGCCATAAATGTGGGTGAGTTGCTGAGTGCCCGAAATCTAATCACATGACTGCAAAGGGGGAAGATATTGGAACTTTGAAACCAGGTCATAAGTACCTTGGGGGGGGGCTATTATAACTTTGAACAGTCATCAAGCAATGAGTTGTAAGTCAAGGACTACCTGTAGTTCAGCTGACAGGTAATTGGCATGGAAGACAGTGTGAGGAAAGTGAGGACAAATGCTTCTGATTCTTCTTCTCCATACCTGTGACCTGTTAGTCAGGCTATTTCTGAACATGGGCATAGTTCTCTTCTGAAAGAACCCTAAATTATGTTCAAGAGTAGCCTCTGGCTGTCAGTAAACAGGGCCAAAATAACAAGGTGGGGAGCGATTAATAATTATCAAGGTCCATCTTTGACATGCTGCAAGAGAATGGCACTACTGACCGCTATGATCAGGAGATCGCAATCCTGACCCTGTGACTGGAAGGACCTGGAGGTAACCAGTGGACAGCTATGGAAAAATGCAATTAGCCTCCAAGTAGGAACAGCAGTGAACACTTTCTATGGCTCAGTACTGCAGGGGTAACTCACTACTAACTCCAGGAGTTCAATTTTGAGCGACTCAAGGTTGACTCAGCCTTCTAAGTGATGTTGCTATTGCTCTGTCTGTCTGTCTGTCTGTCTGTCTGTCTGTCTGTCTGTCTGTGTCTCTCTGTGTGTGTGTGTGTCTGTCTGTCTCTGTCTCTGTCTCTGTCTGTCTCTGTCTGTCTCTCTGTGTCTCTCTCTCTCTGTCTCTGTCTCTGTCTCTCTCTGTCTCTCTCTCTCTCTCTCTGTCTCTCTCTCTCTGTCTCTGTCTCTGTGTCTCTCTCTGTGTGTCTCTCTCTCTGTCTCTCTCTCTCTCTGTCTCTCTGTGTGTGTCTCTCTCTCTCTGTCTCTGTGTCTCTCTCTGTCTCTGTCTCTGTCTCTGTCTCTGTCTCTCTCTCTCTCTCTCTGTCTCTGTGTCTGTGTCTCTCTCTGTGTCTCTCTCTCTCTGTCTCTCTCTCTGTCTGTCTCTGTCTCTCTCTGTCTCTGTCTCTGTCTCTCTATCTCTCTGTCTCCCTCTGTCTCTCTCTCTCTGTCTGTCTGTCTCTCTCTCTCTGTTTCTCTCTCTCTCTCTCTCTCTCTCTGTTGCTCTCTCTCAGTCTCTTTCTGTCTCTCTCTCTCTCTGTTGCTCACTCTTTCCCTCTCTCCCTATCTCTGTTAAAACGAATTTATATGGCTGCCCAACTTACCCACAGTGACTCTGGGCAGCTTACAACATTAAAAACCCACAAGATAAAACCCATAAAACCTCACCTCTCCCTGTGGCAGCAGCAAATATACTCACACTAGCCACTTGCCTGGCTCCATATCACCCTGGGGTCCCCATACCCGCTTGATAGAACCACATCTTCAGGACCTTCCAGAAAAGTAATAATATGGGAGCCGATCTTATCTCCAAGGGAATGATATTGCATACAAAGGGACACTAACCTTTAATAGGTCCAATGATAACACACATACTTAATACTGTAATACATAGCTGGCAAAATCCAGTTTTCCTTCTTAGGCTAAATTTATTTTGGAATGCTTCTCTTATTCAATGCTTTTCAAGAATGACACAGAAATTTGGCTGGGCAAGAAACAGAAGGCACAATAGTTATGTTTGTATGTTCACATTTGTTATTTTCTGCCAGGGTCTCAAACAATTCCTTTGGACAACATTTTACCTCCTATCAAGAATGCTACTGGGAATATTTCTATTTCTATCATTTCTACTGGAAGTACAGATGCCAGCAGATCTGAAGATCCCAGCACTGCTGCCCAGACTTTAGTTCCTTGGGTCACCACCAGATATGATGATGCAAATACTTTCCATCTTGAAGATGCTTCCATCACTGAAAGAAACATGACTTCAACAACTAGTACGATCTTCACCCCTCCCGTCATTCAGAGCACAGATGCCTCCATCCCCACATCAGAAGCTTCCAGGAAAAATGAAGCAATCTCTACTTTTGTATCTGATGTTACCACTGTGGGGAGTATAACTCAACACTTTGTTAGAATCCCAACCAAAGAGAACATCCAACAGGAAGCAATCACCATTTCTTTGGATTCAAAAACTAATACTATGGTCACTATGCTTGTGAATTCTACTAGAGGTATTGCCACAGAAACCACTGTTGTGATGACACCCAGAAGCAATGATAAAACATTTACTTCAATGACTACTGAATCTGCCACCAAAAGCTCCATTAACAAAACACTCAGCGATGTAGGCTCAACTGGAACCATTTTTCTTGAGATAGTGAATGGCAGTACCACATTTACACAATCCAGTTCTGGAACCAAAACTTCCATTTCCAAAGCTCCTGATAATGGGGATAAAATTTCCACTTCTATGGCCACTATCACTGCTTCAGAGACCACCTCAGGTAGAAAAACCATCATTTCTCCAGGTTCAAGGGCTCACACAGAAACATTTGTGGCATCCAGTTCTGTTGCAGTGTCCTCCAAAAATACTGTCCGACCTTTTCTTTTGGCTAACTCCCCTACCACATTATCATCCATCTCGGCCACTTCTGAGACTTTGACTAGTTTGGACTTCATCAAGGGCATTGAAGTATCCATCTCTGAAGCTTCCATTACTGAAGCAACTGTTCCTACACCCAACATCACTAGCACAGAATCCTCTCTTCTGAAAATACTATTTCCTGTTTCAGATACCAGTACTACAAAGGCTACTTCTCCTGGTAGCACTTCACCCACCTTGGCTTCTACAACTAACTATGAATATACCATTTCTCTGGATTCCAACAGTGAAGGTGATGTCTCCACTCCTACCATTCCTGGAAATGATGATGAAACATCTCTACCGTTTGCTGATATCACTGCCTTTGGAAGCATCATACCTGAAACGGAGTCTTCCAAAAGAAAAAGGCCCATTATCACAACTGTTGGAAGTACTGTTGAAATACCTTCTATTTTGACTAATGTCACTAGAGCTGAAGAAAGTGTAGAAGAGCACTCTAGTTTTGTGGCTATAGGAAATAGTCCTGAGCCTACTTCTTCTGCAAGTTCCAACGCAGTACCTGAAACACCCACTCCTGTGCCTTCCATAAGAGTTACTAACACATCAAATTCCTCATCTAACATTGCAGTTACTGAAACTTCCACTTCTATACTACTCAATACTAATACAGAAATCTTTTTGGTTTCCAAAACTGACGCCAGAACCCAGATTTCCATCGGGCCTGAAATTTCTAGTTCATTACCTTCCAGAAGTGATCCTGAAAACTCTATTACTACAGATAGCACTACTCAAACTTCCATTCTTTCCAGGACAACTTATACAACCATGGGCACAATTTATTTGGCTCCGAAGGTAGCAATAACTTCTGAAACTCACACAACTGACTCAAATCCCATTCTCTCTAGAGAGATTCTGGAAGCTGCTACTGGAACCAATGTGACCTCTGTGACAAATGTGACACCTCAAGTCCCTATCCCAAAGGCAATCCCTGCCCCTACTATTATGACCTCCACCATGACTTCAGGTAAGATTATCAACTGTATTGATAGAAGAGAATATTTGTAACTCAGGGTGGAACTGGGGTAATGAAATGTTCATTACCCCAGTTCCACCCTGAGCTATAAATATTCTCAGCCACATCATCAGTGCACTGAAGATACCAACTAGTTGGGTAATGAAACCTCTCCAGGAAAACCAACAAGCTCAGAAAGCACCAAGGCCCCCAGATTATCAACTGTGTTTTCAAAGGCAGGGTGAAATATGTTAGAGAGCATTCTTTACTTGGTAAAATGTTTTCCAATTAGGCTTTTGTAATGTGAATTGGGAGTGTGTTGCGAGAAAACACACTCCCACGTAACACCATTGCCATTTGGATATACATAGGAATAGGAGGCATGGAATTGGGAGAAGTCATGGGATAAAATAGGCTACCTACTTCGGTATGATTAATGTGTGCCCAGACATCCAGAAAAATCTTGGAATCTCATTAATTTCCATATACATCTAAAAAAATTGGGGAGAGATAAATATTATTTGAATGTAATTCCTGTTCTTATCCATTTTATTATCTGTCATTTTCTTTAGGTTCTGCTGGGCTGCCCTTATGGGCTATTATCTCAATCTGCCTGACTACGGGATTAGCCCTGTTGCTTCTTCTAAGCCTTCCTTTTTTGGTAAGTAATCCAATCAACAGGGCCATTTATTTGGTGAGCCATTGGTGAGTTCAACCATTGATCAAATGTGTGTTGTTATGAACAACCCATCATATGGAATTCATGAACACTTTATGAACATTCCATCATAAACCAACTGCTCAGCAGGCAGGACCCTGGGAGCCAGGGATGTCCACAGAGTATGGTCCAAAAAAATCAAGTGGACATAAATTTAAGCATGCGTAGTGGCAGCTCAAAATTGGCAGCTCAAAAAATGGCTTAGGGCCAGGGTATTTATGAGACCGCCTCCTGCTACCGATAACCTCCCACCGGCCAATACGCTCTCACAGAGAGGGCCTCCTCAGGGTGCCGCCGGTCAAGCAATGTCGGCTGGCGGCCCCCAGGGGAGAGCCTTCTCTGTGGGGGCACCCGCCCTCTGGAATGAGCTCCCTCCCGGAATACGACTGATCCCGGATCTCCGCACTTTCCGTAAGGCCCTGAAGACGTTTTTATTTCAGCAAGCCGGCCTAGCCTAATTAGGTTTTTTATGGGTTAGTTTTTAATTGTATAGCTTTGGGGTTTTAAATTGGGGGCCGATTGATTTAATTTATTTTAGCTATCTTAACTTTTATATTGTATGTATTTTAATTTCGGCTGTTCACCGCCCTGAGTCCCTAGGGGGAGAAGGGCGGTATATAAATTCAAATATAAATAAAATAAATAAATAAATAAAAATTGTCAAGGAATCTTGGATTTTAGTCCCATGAAGTAAGGATGGAAACTCGTCTTTTTTTCAGATTCTTGGATTGCCTTTTCCACGATTGGCCCAACCAAGGACGTATGTTGCTCGCCATTTAATCTGGGAGTCAGATCTTGGAATAGAGTTGGAAAGTGGAGTAGAGAATCATGGAAGAAGTACGATGTGAAAGAGGAAATGCTGAGCAAGGATGCACATTGTGTGTTTGGATGATGCAACTAAGACCAAATCTAGCTATTCTTGCATGCAGGCCTGATAACTATTTTACAGAATACAGAATAACAGAGTTGGAAGGGACTTTGGAAGTCTTTTAATCCAATCCCCTGCTCAGGCAGGAGATCCTATACCAGTGATGGTGAACCTTTTTGGCACTGAGTGCCCAAACTGGAACGTACATACATGTGTGTGCGCCGGAGCACCAGAAACCCGAAGACCAGCTGGCTGGCACATGCATGCCTGTTTTTTGGCCATTTTTGGCTGGGTTTTTGGCCGTTTTCAGGCTGTTTTTTGGCCATTTTCAGGCTGGGTTTTTTGGCCATTTTCAGGCTGTTTTCAGGCTGTTTTTGGCCTGAAAATGGCCAAAAAATGGCCTGGAAAATGGCCCGAAAAACGGCCTGTTTTGGGCCATTTTTGGGCTGTCTTCAAGCCTTTTTTGGGCTGTTTTTTGGGCCATTTTCAGGCCATTTTTTGGGCCATTCAGAAAACAACTAGAAAATGTCCTAGAAAGTGGCCGGAAAAACGTCCCAAAAAAGGCCCAAAAAACTGCCTGTTTTGGGGCATTTTGGGGGCATTTTCAGGCTGCTTTCCAGCGTTCTGCACCCGCGAAGACCAGCTGGCCAGCGCACATGCACGCCAAAAACCAGAAGAGCAGCTGGTGAAGGCACGCATGCCCACAGAGAGGGCTCTGTGTACCACCTCTGGCACGCATGCCATAGGTTCGCCATCATGATCCTATACCATTACAGACAAATAGCTGTCTAATCTTTTCTTAAGAACCCCTACAGATGAAGCACAGAATGAATTTCTACAAACCTCTTATTCATGGGTTCTTTGAATTTCCTGTCGAGCAGATGTAATATGAAGGATTTATTGGGCTGGAAGAAGGCAGGAAAAAATCTCTAAAACAAGGGATGCACAACATTTGATGGGGAGGGAGTGGAAGTTACATTTGGCCTCTTTGTGTTATGCCAGAGATACATTTTCAGAAAGCCAGGGACAAAAACCCTCACTTAAATTAAATTCAATGAATAAATGATTAAATATATTAATTAAATTTTTTGTTTAATTTAAATTTGAAATAATTAAATTAATGAAAATTCAAATTGAAATTACATTTGAGCAATGATGGTGCAGTGGTTAGAATGTAGTATTGCAGGCTAACTCACTGCTCACAGCCCAAAGTTCGACCCTGACCGGCTCAAGATTGATTCAGCTTTCCATCCTTCTGAGGTTGGTAAAATGAGGGCCTAGATTGTTGGGGGCAATAGGCTGACATTCGTAAACCACTCAGAGAGTTCTGTAAAGCACTATGGAGTGGGATATAAGTGCTATTGCTACTGTCTATGATTATTACAATTTATTTTATGATGTGAGTTGATGCCATCTTACACTTTAACCATTGGTCCCTTTTGACATGTTAAATCTTATCATTGAGCAGGAAAGATATTGATCAAATTAAGCTATGGAATTTATTAGAAGATATGATAAGATACGAGAATACAGGTAGTCCTCTACTTACAACTGTAAAGGAGCCTGCCCATTACATTGTAAAGTGGGTGACCTATATGGCCAACCTGATCTTTTTGCTGCAGTCATTGCGCAAACCAGTGGTGAGATTCAAGTAATTTAACAACCAGTTCTCTGCCCTAATAATTTCTTCCAGCAACCAGTTCACCAAACTGCTCAGAAAGTTAACAACCGGTTCTCCTGAAATGGTGCGAACCGGCTGAATCCCACCACTGATGCAAACCCATTGTTCGCTATGCTGAAAACTGGAAGTAAACATTTTTGGCAAAAACATCACAAATTGCATCCATCAACCACAGGGCACTGCATATGGCCATAAATGCAGGCTGTTTTGCCAAGCACCCAAAATGAGGTCATGTGACCATGGGAGGGGGGTGACCATTGGAATCTCAGAACTGGGTCGTAAGGACCTTTTGGGGATCCGTCAAAACTTTGAGCCTTTGAAGGTTCAGGACTACCTGCAAACAGTATCTTGGATGGTTTTAAAGACAAACTATAAACCTGGATGGAGAACTATCAGCCTTTAAGGTTCAATGTTCCCACAGTTTTGGGGCAGCCAGTCTCCAAATCCCAGTTGCTGAGGAACAACTGCAGGAGACAGATATGGCTCAATCTCCTGCTCATAAAACACCCAAGAGGCATCTGATTGGCTACTGTAAGAAAACAAATAAGAGACTAAGATGAGACTTGGCCTGAGGTAAAAATATTTTAAAAACAAAGATACCCGTCCTCCAGTGGAGGGATTCAATTTTTTTTACTACCGATTCTGTGGGCGTGGCATGGCTTGGTGGGCGTGGTTTGGTGGGCGTGGTTTGGTGGGCAAGGCAGGGGAAGGATACTGCAAAATCTCCATTCCCACCCCAATCCAGGGGAAGGATACTGTAAAGTCTCCATTCCCACCCCACTCCAGGGGAAGGATACTGTAAAACAGTGGTGAAATCCAAATTTTTTTACTACCGGTTCTGTGGGCATGGCTTGGTGGGCATGGCAGGGGAAGGATACTGCAAAAATCTCCATTTCCACCCCACTCTGGGGCCAGCCAGAGGTGGTATTTGCCGGTTCTCTGAACTGCTCAAAATTTTTGCTACTGGTCCTCCAGAACCTGTCAGAACCTGCTGGATTTCACCCTTGCTGTAAAATCTCCATTCCCTCCTGACTCCAGGGGAAGGTTATTGCAAAATCTCCATTTCCTCCCGATCAGCTGGGACTCAGGAGGCAGAGGATAGATGGGGTGGGGCCAGTCAGAGGTGGTATTTACCGGTTCTCCGAACTACTCAAAATTTCTACTACTGGTTCTCCAGAACTGGTCAGAACCTGCTGAAACCCACCTCTGCCCTCCTCCCTACAACTTCCAGTCCTGTCCAAACCCTAAGCTAAGATTGCACCTATAGGCTTATTTCTTTACTCACTGCAAGCTTGGGAAGTGGACAATAGCATTTTTATTTTTTTGCCTCTTTTCTGCAAATTTGTCCATTGGCTAATTTTCTCACATGTTGGGATGAAGGAGGAGAACAGCAGGTAAAGGCAATCCGCCAGAAGCCAGTGTGATGCAGCAATAGTTATAAAGTAGTTCCACACCAAGGTAGGAAGGGAAGAAATATTATAAGAAATAGTATAAGACCCTGCGTACTATAAGATGCATCTACCTTTTTTGGGGAGGAAAACAAGAAAAAAAAATCTGCCTCTGCCTTTGCCTCCCAACAATTTGCCTCTTTGCAGCAAACAGCAGCTTGTTTCAGTTTCAGTTTCAGCACAGCCTAGTTAGCACAAGGGAAAAAAAATCTGCCTCTGCCTCCCAGCAATTTGTCTCCTTGCAGCAAACAGCAAACAGCAGAGGCCAAAAATGGGGTGCGCGGAGGAGGCAATAGGCAATGGCAATCTCTGCAGCCTGAAACAGCTGATGGTCGGGAGGCCAATCCAACCAACAATCAGCTGTTTGTGCCAATCAGGCTGTGCTGCAGCTGAAACTGAAACGGGCTGTTTGCTGTTTGCTGCAAGGAGGCAAATTGCTGGGAGGCAGAGGCCAAAGAGTAGGGGCCGGTGGGTGGGTGGGGTTACATTCGGTGTATAAGACGCACCCAAATTTTCACCCTCTTTTGGGGGGGGGAAGTGCATCTTATACTCTGAAAAATACGGTAATTGCCCTGCCCACCAGCTATGGGTCTGAAGGATCATCTTGATGCCTTATATTTGTCAAGGGACCTCAAAGGCAGCCAGAGATTCTCGCATGAAACAGCTATGGATGAGCAAACTCTTGAGATCCATTGCTCAAAAGTGCAAAGAAGAGCAACTAAGATGATTACGGGCCTGGAGACAAAAACAGATAAAGAACGGTTGTAGGAACGGAGTATGACCAGTCCAGAGAAAAGAAGGACTAGAGGCTACATGACAGCAGTATTCCAGTATTTGAGGGGCTGCCATAAAGAAGAGGGAGTCAAGCTATTCTCCAAAGCACCAGAAGGCAAGACAAGAAACCATGGATGGCAACTAATCCAGGAGAGAAGCAACCTGGAATTAAGGAGAAACTTAACCATGAGGACAATTAGCCAGCAGAACAGTTGCCTTTAGAAATTGTAGGTGCATAGCCTACAATTTGCATAATCCCAGATGAAAAATGATAGTTCTGAAAAAAGATAATTGGGGACTAATTGTTATTTTACAGTAGGGGCTGGAACACAATATTTCATAAAGGCTGTGAGGCAGCTTTTTGAATCGGGACACCTTGGACTACAATTCCCACCATTCCCGGAAATGGGTTGTGCTAGATCAAGGGTGGGGAACGATGGCCCTTTTATGTCTTGTGGACTTCAACTCCCAGAATTCTTGGAGTTGAAGTTCACAAGTTGTAAAGGGGCCATCATTCCCTACCTCTGTTCTAGATGGTGAAGTAGCCACTGTGGTCCACTATTTAACAGAATGACAGAGTTGGGAGGGCTCTTGGAAGTCTTCTACCAGGTTGGAGAATGTTCCACCTCCATCCACCACAAGTGAAGAGTAAGTCAATTTGTGCCCAATCAATGAATGCCACAAATCAATACATCAATAAATGAATGAAGTCAATCGATGCCACAAATGTTTGTTTCAGGGCTTCTCACCATTTAATCATACTGGCTTCCTTCACGTTTTTATTTATAAAACATACTCACATTTGTCATGATTCATACTCATGATCCTTGTTGCATAAACAAAAAGCTGTCATGGCAAGGCAGGATTCGGTCCACTAGGAACGTCTTTTCATTCAAAGGCTACTCAAATCCATTACGGTATATCTGGCATATTTCTCCACCCATTTTCTAATACAATTCATCCTGATTTACAGCCAACCTCATTGTTTGCCATGATACACAAACCAACATTGGTAAGAGCCCGTTCTTTGTCATGTGTTGCTCACGAAATTCGCCAGCCTTCTTTCAATTAATTACCAAAGCAAACATATCTAAAAATAATAATGTAACTTGTCAGGAAGCAGATCGCTAATGCCATGCATTTCCCAGATCTGCCCCCACCCCTGCATTCCATTTTGCACATAATATGACTTAGGTCAAGTGAGCCACACCTTCCCTTCCAAACAAGATATTATAGCTTCAAAATGACATTTATGAGTTCGAAATAAGCCCTTTTTCAAGTCTTTCGGAAGCTATAAAAGGGAGATGGATGTTTTCAGTGCATTAGACATTCAACTCAAGCCACAATGGGTAGAATACAAAGGCACTTCCTGGTTGCATTGTGGATTATGCTTGCTCTGAATACTCATGTGAGGACACAAGGTAAGATTTTTCATGTTTTGTGGATCCATTTCCAGATTGTATTCAAGTAGGATGGGTCAAGTGGAATTTGGGAATCATTTGTAGATCAGTTTTGGATGCCATGGTAAATAACTTGAAGGACTACAGGAGAAGTAGTTAGATCATACTATAACTGGGAAGGGGGAAATATAAAGCTGAATATTGTTCTGCTTTCATATAACTGCTTCTAGCATGATTTCTCTTGATACAAATATAGGCAGCCCTCTCTTAACAACCACATTTGAGGTTGGCAATGCCATTGCTAAGCAACATGGCCATTAAGCGAGACAACATGGGACTGTGGTGAATTTACATCACTTCCTCGTGGTAGTTAAATGCGTGACCTCTGCTTGTTAAGCGAGACATCCCATGACTAAACTTATGGCTTCTCTGTTGACTCTGCTTGTCAAAAGCTAGTGGTGAAGTGCACCAGTTGTGGTCATGAATACCTGCCAGTTGGGAATCTCAATTATGTAACTGCTGGGATGCAGCGATAGTTATAAGTGTGAAGCTAATTCTGCTGACTGCCAGGAGTTCAATTCTGACCCTCTCAAGGTTGACTCAGTCTTCCAACCTTCCAAGGTCGGTTGCCCAGATTGTTGGGGGCAATATGCTGACTCTGTAAACTGCTTAGAGAGGGCAGTAAAGTACTATGAAGCAGTATATAAGTCTAAATGCTACTGCTATTGTAACTTTTTTTTATTGCCATTGCAACTCTGAATGCTTAATAGAATAGTTGTTAAACAAAGACCACTTGCACTGATTTGGCAGTTCTGGAAAGATTCAACTTCTATCAGAAAAGATCAGACCATAGTACATTGCCTTTTAATGTATATATACTGGTCAAAAAAATAAAGGGAACACAAGCAGAAGACATCCGAGATCTGAATGAATGAAATAGCCTTATTAAATACTTTGTTCTTTACATACAGTAGTTTATACACTGCTCAAATAATTAAAGGGAACACAAAACTACTGTATGTAACGAACAAAGTATTTAATAAGGCTATTTCATTCATTCAGATCTCGGATGTCTTCTGCTTGTGTTCCCTTTATTTTTTTGAGCAGTGTATATATCATTTTTATTATTTTTTTCTTAATATAAAATGAAAATAAAAGTAAAGACAATGGGAAAAATAGATAAAGGAAAAGGAGCGATGTGAGGGGAAAGCAAAGCAAAGCAGTGACTTCCAACTTTTTTCGATGCAGTAAATTACATAGTAAATTTATAATCTCAACTTTTTACTTCTGTATAGTTAATGAATACTAGCGATTTCTATAATACTGTGTTTCCCTGAAAATAAGACCCTGTCTTATATTTTTTTGAACCCTGAAATAAGCGCTTGGCCTTATTGCCATGTGTTCAAAAGCCCAATTGGGTTTATTATCTTATTTTGGAGAAAACAGGGTAGCAACCTATTTTAATCATCAAAACCCAAAGTTTCATTTTTCCCCCCATCTCTTTTAATCAGGACGTCCAGAAACAGTTTCCAAGTGGAAGCAAAGCTAGCTACAGTCTTTTTCCCCTAATTAAAATAGTTAATTTCGCCATCTCTGCCAGTTCCATCATGTTTTTTTCTATCCATTCGTCTATTGTGGAAGTTGACACATTTTTATAAAGTTCTCACTGTGGTCAGCATATATAGTAACAAAGTTGTAACTTTTTTTTTCAAGATCTTTATCAAATAATCTTAAAAAAAACATTTCTGATTTCATTGTATGTTTGTTTGAGGATCATCTAGATTAAAAGATAAATCTGGGCCCAGTCTTTCTTTACTTTTATCCTTGATTTTTTTTAAAAAATCCTTCTTTACATTTGCACTTCCAATAGACACTTGAAATGTCTTTATATATCTTTGACAATTTATCAAGTATTAAATACCAATGATACATTATTTTATAAAAATCCACATATTTACACGTGTTTTAATGTTTGAATTAAATCCACATATTTTAATGTTTTAACTTTCCACATCCAATGTTTTAACGTTTTTAAGCTTTTGTTTTATACTGGTATTTATGAGATTGTAATCTGCTCAGTGTCGCTTGATAATGAGATGGGCAAACTATAAATTTAATAAATAAAAATATTTTCCCGTTGCTCAAGCATTATATTACAACTAGTTTTTTTGCTCATTGAATCATACAATATTTAATATATATTGATTTTCCAGATTCAACTTCAGCAACCTTTTACAAACCTTGGCTACAAGGTTTATTAGCACACAATAGAGTTTCAAATTCATTTTTAACAGATTCAAAATCATGACTTTTCTCATTTAAATTAAATCTTTCTTTCCGTTGTAAGTATGAAAGCCAGTGACAAACCTTCTGACTCCAAACCTTCTTTTGGCTTGAGATTAGGTTCACCTTGAGTAAAAGCTATTATTTAACCGTAAATCCATCAATGTGGTTTACTGTCATTTCCTTTCTAAAGCCTTCTGGGGTGACACCCAAAGAAGTATTTTAGAAGGCAGTCTTGTTTTATACCATATTTGTTCCAAATTATTAAGATGGCATGTGACTCTTAAAGTCTGCATTCATTTTAATCTTATCATACCATAAATAGGTATGCCATCCAAATCTCAGTTCATGGCCCTCTGAATTTTTATAGTCACCCATTCTTTCATCTAGAATTAAACTCACCCTTCCTCTTTTTTAAGTATCGTACAACAATTTATAGTTAATTCCTTGTCCCCCCCCCTTGCCATATAATGTCATCAAGGTTTGGAGTCTTTTATTTTGGAACCTGGCATATAAATTTAGAAATATCCTTTTGTTATGGTTTGAATGCAAGAGAAGTCAACAATATCAGTAGTATCTAAAATAAAAACAACATTTTTTGGTAAAACATTCATTCTGGTTATAAAAATCCTATCCAACAAAGATAATTGCAATTCATCCCATGCCTCCAAGAATCAACCAACATTCAGTTGTCCAACAAAGGCTTTCAGGTATTTTGCCTTGAGAGGATTTTATCCCTTTAATTGATCTTCTATCAAAAGCTAGAGAGATTGCTCCATTTTGATTATCCAATAGACACCAATTTTCATATGAAAGGTGTGACACCTGAACAGTTAAGTATTTAAAGAATTTCACTTCACGTTCATTTGGTACATAAATTTCAACTAGTATTGCTTTTATCCCATTCAGCTCCAATTCTATTGCTACAAACCTATCATATTAATCTGATATTAATAATTTAGATTTGAGCTATGGTTTTGCATGTAATACAACTCCATTTATCTTTTTTAGGCTGAGCTGAAATGAATTCTTCTCCTAGTCTTTTATTACTCACATATTTCTGTCCTTCATTTTAATATGTAAGCTAATTATATTTGTATTTAATTTCCTCAAATAATGGAATATCATCTTCCATTTTGATGGGGCATTGGCCCCATTAATATTCCATGTTAAATATTTTTATTCCATTTTTATGAAAATTGTGTTGTCAAAGTGTCGTGCTGTTTGCTCCTTCAGTCTCTTCTTGTTTTTCTCAGTCAGGTAGCTGAATTTGATCTGATTTATTTTCTGTTTCCATCATTTCTTGTATCCCATCCAAAGTCAGTGTTTGAGCAAAAAGTCATTCACTTTTTCTATAGAATTTACTGTGAACCTTCATTCTTGGTACATGAGGATCGTCCCCTTCAATTTATCCCAACAGAATGGGATCTTTCTCTTTTTCAGAATGTCTGTCAAGAAGGTATATGCTTTTCTTTTCCTCAAGATTCTGACAGGAATTTCTTTTAAAGTATTATATTCCCATTGTCAATCTTCAGTTTGATATTAAAATGGCAGTGCAGGATTTGTCTCTTGTTTGTTTCCTTAAAAAGTTGATTAGCACACCGCTCAAGATTATTCTAATTGTGAGATAATGGGAGTTTATTCTATATAGTTTGTCCACTTCCAAGTCCATTTTTTTCCCCTCACAACTTTTTAATTACACCAAAACTTGAATCGTCTTTCTCCTTTGTCTTTCCCAACAGCCACAGGGATGGCTTGGAACCTTAGATGTAATTCTTTCTTGTGTAGTTCCATCAAGGCAATATTGTTTAGATCACCTTTGTATTATATGTCCCTGTTGTCCATTGTGTTCTAAAAAGTCCACTTTATCATTTACCAGTTTGACATCTCCTGCAATTTGATGCATCTCCTCATGGAGTACCTTACCTAGGGTATATTTCCCACTTTTGTCTTTATAGCTTGAATTGTTTTGGCTAAATAGTATTCCAACATAGCTCTCATGCAGTGCAATTAGAAGTTTCCAAACAAAAAAAGAATTGGTTGGTCAGGAATTAACATCTAACGAACTATTGCCTTGCTGTGTACAATTGATTTAAATATTGTGGTAACTACAAGAGGAAACTACTCTGCTAAATTGGTTGTTTGAATCAGATTTGACCTTTAGCACGAGAGGGAAACAAAGACTACAGTACTGAATTTAGTGTTAGGAAATATACCTTTTGCTTGGATTCATTATTTTACCACATGAGGGAGCCAAAAACCCTTGGTTTTTGGTATTGTTTTATAAAAAATATTAATTTTTAGGATAGTTGTTAAATTATAGAAATGACTACAAGATGTAAGCTGGTAAATAATTGGAACAGGAGATTCTCTCACAAAGTCACAATATATAAATCCAAAGAGATAAGCAAAAATTTTAAGAAGAAAACAAGTTCACAAAAAATGTTTAAAGCCACAAGTTTCCTATAAATTTGAAAAGGAAGAGAAAAAAACAACCAACTTTCTTTGCTGGCATGACTCTCCTCTCCTCACTCCCCTCTCCTCCTATTTTAATGAAGCTTCAAAATAATGCAGTTCAACAAAAGGAAAAAAAAGTAATGGCAGCCCCCCAAAAGCCTGTTTTACAACTCCAAGATAAGTAGGCAATTTAAGAACTAGCAGGGAAACTTTATTGTCCTATTTAAGTAAAGAAACAGCTGATTTTTCCAAGGGAACATGGAATACTTGTCCCACCTCCTAGCTGGACTCACCTGGAAGCTTCTTAGCACTTTGCACAAGCTACAGCTATCCGGAGGATCCAGGGGGTTGATTTGCCAGACTTTCCCTATTTCAGAAAAGTTCCTTGGTTTAAAAAAAAAAAAAAGGAAAATAGCTCAGCCCCAAAAAACCTGGATCTCCAAGTTTTGCTGAAACTGGTGCTCAAATGGCCATGTCTACCAAAAGTCCCAATAATGAAGCCATCTCAAAGAAGATATTTTGCAATAGCAGTAGCAATAGCACTTAGATTTATATACCACTTCACAATGCTTTACAGCCCTCTCTAAGCGGTTTACAGAGTCAGCATACTGTCCCCAACAATTTGGGTCCTCATTTTATCCACCTCAGAAGGATGGAAGACTGAGTCAACCTTGATCCTGGTGAGATTTGAACTGGCAAATTGCAGGCAGCCGGCAGTCAGTAGAAGTAGCCTGCAGTACTGCACTCTAACCACTGTGCCACTGGGGCTCAATAGCCATGGCTCAATAGTCAATAGAATACAGTTTTAAGACCATGGCAGTCTTTTATATGTTGCAGGCACATACACACTCACTCACTCACACACACACACACACACACACACACACACACACGTACAGAAATAGTGTTGAAGGTATGTATCCACATGCAGAAATCTGATTGTTTTAGGAACAGTAATAACTTTTATGAATATTAACACAAGAGTGATTTTACACGGTATCAGATTCTTCCTCTTGTTTGGCTCTTGATTCAACATAGTCCAGAATCAGTTTCCTTTATTTTAATGATTATATTGGGAACCAGAGAGAATGCAAACTCTGTAGAGTCTCTTGTAACACTGCTTTATCCCAAGCACCAATGGGAAGAAGAATCTCCAGTCAAGCTGCAGAAAGGAACAAAACTCCCAGATATGAGGGCTCCCTTTACTGTATTGGAATGGGACAACTCACCACAGCCAACTCAATGTGGCCAACTTGCCATGACCAACTCAATGTGGCCAACTTGCCACAACCAACTCACCATGGCCAACTTGCCGTGGCCAATTCACCATGGTCAACTCACCACAAGATAACTTCCCATAGCCATCTCGCCTCAATACAGGACAATTCAGCAGCCACAAAAGTTAAATTAATTTTGATGGAACCATGGCCAATAATAATAAAATAAAGTCAATCCAGAAAAAACAAAGAGTTATAATAATTTCAATGAAAAATATGGTCACCAATAATAAAAGTAACTGAATGAAATGATTAATGCACCGTTGAATCGTCCTGTTAGTTGTGGTGAGTTGGCCATGATGAGTTGGCCGCAGAAAGTTGTCTTAGACCACGGGTGTCAAACTCGATTACGTCACATGACATATCATGACATTTTTTTTGCCTTTGTGGAGACAGGGTGGGTGTGGCCTGCATGTGATGCCCATTTTGGCCCAGTTTGACAGGCCTGTCTTAGACCCTTACCACAGGGGTGAAATGCTCCCGGTTTGGACCAGATTGCCTGCTCCGGTAGCGATGGCAGCAGGTGGTTCAGAGAACCGGTAGCAAAAATCCCTGCCCCCCCCCCCACCCATGCCCAGCTGAACCGTGCAATCATCAGAGGCTTTTTTTCCCCTTTTAAAAGCATTTTTTCTACAACCTCTTCGCACACAGCCCCGCTGCGAACCGGTAGTAAAGATAAATAGAACCCACCCCTGTTCTGCACCATGAAATCACTATTGACTCTTAGTGACCAGATATGTAGATTTTTATCCGTGATAGTCTGCTTCTCATTCTTCATGTCTGCTAATGATGCCCTATTATTGCTATAATTTTTCAACCTCTTTCTAAAGAGATAGTAATTTCCTCCCCAGAAACCTCATCTGCATCACCTGATACCACAGAAACTTCACCCCCAGAAACCTCAGAGACGTCATCTACAGAGTCCTCTTCCAGTCCTCTTCCAACCACCTCAGAGACTCTATCTTCTGAAAGCCCATCAAGTGCACCTTCAGAGGCTCCATCAAGTGCTCCAACATCAACCTCAGGGACTCAATCTTCTGAAAGTCCATCAAGTGTACCTTCAGAGGCCCCTTCAAGTGCCTCTACATCAACCGCAGGAACTGTACCTCCAGATCCCTCTACTACTCTTCCTCCAAAAACCTCCAAGAAACCTTCTTCTGAGAGCTCTTCAACTCCTCCTCCATCAACCTCTGAGCCTGCATCTCCAAAATCTACTTCGGCAACAGGTAAGAACGCTGTAGCTTCTTTTACTATTACTTCTTTTTTACACAATTCAAATTACGGAAAGGGGACCGTGTCTGAGAAAACATCCCTTTTATGAACAGACTACGGCAAGATGGGTAGCAAACAAATGTAATAAAGAAATAAATTGCAGATTCTCTTGGCATTCTAATATCCTGCCTTGTTTGGTATTCAGTCTGATGTTATTGGCAGTGCCCATAGTATGAATATAGTTATCCTGATGATCAGGTTTTTTCAAAATGTTTAGCCAACACTTATTTAAAATCTTTATCTCGGAGAAGATTACGTTCAAGCACAGCGATGTCTCCTGGAAAAAGGCATTGCTAAGCAATTGATTAAAAAACATTTTAAAATGGATTGCATTATAAATACATAGTATTTGAATTCTATCTTTTCTATTTTGAAGGAAGCAAAAGCTTTAACTCATCAACATCTTCATTTATTTTTCCACCTTCCTAATGCTCCTATTGCTTATCAATCACTTTTTGAAGCAATAGTATCACATATTGTTTTAAAAACTTCCTTTGCCATTCCATTGGCAACCTTCAGTCTCAAAAGACTACGGTATCGTGCTCTAGAAAGAGTTCCTAAAACAACATCTGGTGTGACTAAAAAGGCCAATTCGAGAGTGGCAATCCCTTCCACACTGAGGGCAGATACATTCTGTCCCCTGCCCAACCCCAGATGGTTCCGGGACTGCCTCTTTGCCTCAGCCTGCCGAACAAGTGTCTCTTCGAATTGGAGAAGGCCATGCTGCGTCTTTAGCCTTGTCAGATGTAAATGCCTTATTCTCCAATGTGTAAATAATGTATATATGGAACATCAGAGGTTAACTTATTCTTTGGACTTTAATGTATTCATAACTTACCACTCCCATTCCTAGCTCCACCCCTTGTATATATAAGGAGCCACCCTCACCATTCTCACTGCTTCTACCTTGAATATTCAGTGAATATAGAATGCCTATCATAATTAAAAAGAAATATATTTAAAGCTCTAACTCCTATTATCTTTATTGAGTCTGATCCTGAAAATATTGCAACAAGCTGGTAGCAGAGGATGGTTAATTGACTCAATAAGTAATTAAAAATGTCCAAGAAAGATAGGCCCAACACCAGGGCCTACAGCAAAGAAATAGAAACTGATCAAGAGATGACCAACGAATCCACCAATGCGATTTCGAGAGAATCCGAAGAATACACCACTGAAGAAGAAGAACTAATGAGTGAAAATAATGACCAGAAAGAAATCGAAATAGAAAATAACGAACTCAGGTCAGAGATATTAAAGATACTAAAAAGCCAAAAGAATGATGAAAATCTCATCGCGGACCTCCAGGAGATGCTGAAGAACAGCGGAGCAGCGAGAGAGAAAAACGTCATTAAAGAAAAACCCAAAGATCAAAAAACCGTAAGTGAGATGACTACTGAGAAAATAGTTGTTAAAAAGAAAAGATGTGATCCCGCGTGAAATTTTGAATGGCAGCCATCTTGGTTTCAACGAACTTCAAAAGAGAATGGAGCAGAGCCAATCAAAACGCTCAGTTCAAAATTTCTGGCGCGAAAAACACTATCAGACGAAGAAAGTGAGAAAGAAGTCTCAAACTCTTCAGATGATTCAAAATCAGAAAATGAAGACGATTTAACAAAATCTCAAGTAAAATCAGCAATGAAAACGCTTTTTGCTGCTTTTGGGCCAAGACTGAAAATTACCAAGACATCTACGAAGAAGCAAGAAATCAAACCGGCGACTCAAGACCTGCACGCTCCCATCCTGACTTCGAAAGCGACGACGCCCGAGCCCAGAGAGCCATGCCGATTTCGCCCTACACCACAGACAAGATCGAATGCCAACGCACACAAAAAGAAGAAAAGAACCGTCGCCACCACCAGAACCCCAAAAACCGAGCCAGAGACCGACTCATCTGAGGAGGAGCGGATCGAGAGAGCTGAAAGGGAGAGAACCTTCCACGACGCCACCAAAGAAGAAATGAGCAACGCGCATGTGCGAAACTACGTAGACGACCCAGAAGGACTTGAACTGGCCAGAGAACCGCGCAGACTCATTGCAAGCATCCCAATGCCGTTCTGTAATTTCCTGCACTTGAGAGATCACGGACTGCCCCAGGTTGTAAGTAATGGACAGAATAATGTAGGTAACTTACCCAGTGACTTCCCAAAACTTAGAATTGATGGCATTAATTTACAAGAGTGGTATCAACAGCTTCAGGTTATTTTCATGAAAGAAAATTTACTATTCTTTATAACTAGCCCTCCAAGAAGACCTTGGACCTTAAAAATAGATTGTTTACATCATAGAGCATTTTTCATAATAATATCTAGCGTGTCTCCTGCAATGTATCATAGCATCAAACCAAACCTAACAGTATCAGAAATAATTCAATGCATGTTTAATCTATTTCACAGCGATAGCGTAGCTACAACCACAAGAATGTCTAAGGATTTCTTTTCCTCTAGAGTAAAACCAGGGGTTTCTATAAGTGAGCATTTGATAAATCTAAACAAAATAAGAGCTGAGCTACAATTGAGGGGGGAAGTGATTTCAGATCAAACAATGAAAAGTGTTATTATCAATTCACTTGATCCATCATGGGATAGCTTTATGTCACACTTAGATACCATTAATTTGGGATATTTATCCATAGAAAGCCTATCTAACAAATTGATAGCAGAAGACAATTCAAGAAAAAATCGATCCAGTAACCAAACAGACCACAAACCTTTTAGGAAAGTAGTCTTTCAAGATAAACATAATGAGGCCTTTAGATGCTACAATTGTGGATCCAGGGAACATAGTAGAAGAGACTGCCCCAAAGTCTCAAGAGAGAGACATAGGCCAGAATATAAGAGCAAATATAATTACAGACAATCTTCCACAGATAGACACAAATATAGAAGTCCACCAAATTACAAAGAAGGTAGAGGGGGTAGAGAAAATTCAAAAGAGAGGAAATCTGGGTCGCTGAATGGGCTAAATAAACAAGACAGCACCAGAACACAGCAGGATGAGAATAACAATTGGCTTATTGATTCTGGTGCAACAAATCACACCACCAACAACAAAAGTATATTATCTTCATTTATAGAAGATAAGTTTGTGATAAAGGTAGCTAATCAAGAAAAGGTTCAAGTACTAGGCAAAGGAAATGTGACCTTGCCTGGTCTAGGGAAAATAGAGGGGGTATTATTAATCCCAGAAATACCTCACAACATACTAAGTGCCATAAAATTAAGCAGAGAATCTGATATCAATATAGTTTTCTCAAAGGGGAAAGCAACTATAGAAAAGAACAAAACAAATGTAGGTACTGTAATGATAAAAGGAGGTCTACCCTATCTGATAACTAAAGAAAGATGTTTACATAACATTGATTCAAATATGGAAGATTGTATTGAAGCAGATGATGAAAATGTCAGTAACAGTGACAATGATGAGTGTAGAATAACTCATGATCACAAAAATACATACAAGGAAAAGAAACCAAAAATAGGTAAACCAATTCATGATGAGTGTGCTCACATCTTACACAGGAAGTTAGGACATGCAAGCTTTCCTGTAGTACAAAAAATGACTGAACACGCAGAAGGTGTCAAAATAAAAAATTGTGAAAATTATTTGGAATGCTCAGTATGTAAATCCACCAAACTAAAAACCAGTCCCAGACCAAAAAAATCTAACAGATCAACTAACAATATTTTTGATTTGGTACATATGGACTTAGTTGGTCCATTAAGTCCCTCAATTACCTATAGAAAACGTTACTTCCTAACAATAGTGGATGACTACAGCCGATATGGTTTTGTTTACACATTAAAGCACAAGGATGAAACATTTCAGAAATTTAAGGAATTCTACAAACGTATAGAAACACAACATAATATCAGAATAAAGCAAATTATGACTGATAGGGGATGTGAGTTCATGTCTAAAGAATTCTCCCAATGGTTAAAGGATAGAGGAATATTACATTTCACGTCCAATCCTTTTTCTGCATTTCAAAATGGAGTTGCAGAGAGGAAAAATTCCACACTACAAACCATGATTAGGTGCACATTAGAGGATGCTGGTTTAGGCAAACAATTTTGGTCAGAGGCATTACATTATTCAAATTACACTCAAAATAGAACCTGGTCCAGTATTGTGAATAAGACACCATATGAGGTGATGTACAATAGAAAACCCAAATTATCACACATGCACATATTTGGAGTCACTGCAGACGTACACATACCTAAACAATTGAGGAGAAAGGGAGAAAACGTATCCAGGAGATTAAGATTCATGGGATACGAAACTGGAACCAAAGGGTACAGATTCATTGATGGTAATAACAAATTTATAGTATCCAGAACAGCTGTGTTCCATGAACAGGCCAATTGGTCAAAATTGCACCTTAATGAAATATTTCCTAATAAATGTAAAGATACGATATCTTGCGAGGAAGGAACAACAGAAAATCAAAATATTAACAAAAGTAAGAACAAAACCAAAACTTGGACTAATAGTCAGCATAAAATAAAGACAGACACATTAACAAAAAAGGAAGCTAGATATTTGCATGATAACCATAGCAAGCCTGAAAGAACTATTAGAAACAATAGAAACCAAATACCAAATAAATACAAAGATTACATAATGCATATGAATGGAGAACAAATAACACCTAATACATATGAAGAAGTATTGAAACTTCCACATGAAGAAAGAGAAAAATGGGAACTAGCTATGGAAAAAGAGATGGAAAGTTTACAAGGATTGAATGTATTCACACCTGCGATCGCACCTAAGGATAAAACAATTATAGGTACCAGGTGGATTTATAAAATTAAGAACTTAGAAGGAGGCAATACCTTATACAAGGCTAGACTAGTTGCACAAGGCTATGCACAAAAATATCCAGAAGACTATACTGATACATATTCACCCACAGTGAGAACAGAGAGTGTCAAAACAGCCCTTGTAGTAGCATCTGCACTCAATCTGGACGTATTCCAATATGACATACAGACCGCATACTTACATGCAAAATTAGATAAGGAAATATATGTAAGAGCACCACACAGTCAATACACTAATAAGAACGAAATTTGGTTATTAAATAAGAGTCTGTACGGATTAAAGCAATCCGGCAAAAGATGGTACGATTGCTTGGTAAAAGTACTTAAGACCATGGATTTCAACGCCACCACTGCCGATAACTGTTTCTTTGTAAAAAAGAGTAATGATCATATTGAATTTGTATTAATTTACGTGGACGATATTTTATACATTGGAAAGCATAAAGAGAGCAGGGAAATCTTTGTAAATAAGTTAAATGAACACTTCTCACTGAAATCCCTGGGTAAAGTGAATAAATACCTTGGTGTGCAAATTAACAAAACTAAAAGGGGATTCAAACTTACACAGAAAGATAAAATCATCGAACTCCTAAACAAATGTAACTTAAATAATGCCAAAACCTGTGACACCCCTATGCAAACTGATTTTCTTAGAAACACTGATGAATCTTCCCCTGAGTTTAAAGACAACACATTTTACAGATCAGTTATAGGTTCACTCCTCTATATATCTAATTGGACTAGGCCAGATATTGCATTACCTCTCAATCTATTGTCAAGATATGTTAGTAAACCAACCTTGTATCATTGGGAAGCTGTCAAAAGAATTCTAAGATATCTGAAGGGTACATTAGATTTTTGTTTAATGTTGGAACCCAATAATGACAGAGAACCAAAAATTACTTGTTATGCTGATGCAGATTGGGCTGGTGATACATCATGCAGAAAGAGTACTTCTGGTTATGTTTTTCTATTGAATGATTGTCCAGTTTACTGGTATACTGGTAAACAAGAACTAGTAGCCACTTCTACTACAGAAGCGGAATATGTTTGTTTGTCCAAGGCTGCAAATAACCTTGTATGGTTCAATGATCTGATCACTGATATTTGGAAGAAACCCACTTTACCATTTATTATGCATGAAGACAATAAAGCGGCCATTGAAATATCCAGATCCGATGCAATTGGACAAAGGTCCAGGCATATTGATATAAAGTTTAAGCATGTGAGACAACTGTCCCAAGACGGATTCATTAAAGCAATACATTGCGATACTTCTGAACAATTAGCTGATATATTAACAAAACCCTTACCTTCTAAACAACACAAATATTTAACTTCTAAATTATATGTATTATATTGTCCTGAATCAGAATGTAATTGGTGTTGTGTAACGAACCGGCATTTAGAGGGGGATTTGTCAGATGTAAATGCCTTATTCTCCAATGTGTAAATAATGTATATATGGAACATCAGAGGTTAACTTATTCTTTGGACTTTAATGTATTCATAACTTACCACTCCCATTCCTAGCTCCACCCCTTGTATATATAAGGAGCCACCCTCACCATTCTCACTGCTTCTACCTTGAATATTCAGTGAATATAGAATGCCTATCATAATTAAAAAGAAATATATTTAAAGCTCTAACTCCTATTATCTTTATTGAGTCTGATCCTGAAAATATTGCAACAAGCCTCCTAGCTGAACGATCGGAGGTGAAGGTTTCCCAGGTGTTAATGTCCATTCCCAGGGCCTTTAGGTCCCTCTTGCAGATATCCTTATATCCAGGGGTGGGTTCTAAATTTTTTACTACCGGTTCTGTGGGTGTGGCTTATTTTGTGGGTGTGGCTTGGAGGTCATGTGACTAGGTGGGCGTGGCTAGATGGTCAGTGTCGTTTCTGGAAGGTCCTCGCACTTACGACCAGTCCTCGCACTTACGACCCAACTCATTTGTTTGCTTTTAATACTGATCAGCTGTAGGATGGCCCTTTGAAACCCCGCAGCAAGAATTTAAACAGTTTTTTTCCCTCTAGTCATCAGCTGGGACTCAGGAGGCAGCAATAGATTGGGGGTGGGACCAAATAAAAGGTAAGAATAATGTGGGGGGGTGGGGGTGGGAGGGCGGGGGGGAGAATTCGTTCGGTGACGTCATATCGTCACCGCTACTGGCTCGGCCGAACCGGACCGAACCAGGAGGAACCCACCACTGCTTATATCACAGCTGTGGTCTCCCTCTGAGGCGCTTTCCCTGCACTAATTCTCCATACAGGAGATCTTTCGGAATCCGACCATCAGCCATTCTCACAACATGCCCAAGTTTTAAAAACTAGACTAAGTTAAAATGCTACAATAGAAAAAGAGAAGTAATCCATCACTCTCAATCCATGACACTTCCAAAATCGTATCTCTGGAATCTACATTCATTTTCTGATGGTAGGGTTGTGCTATTTTTTCCCCCCTCCACTTGATTTTTGTGTCACACTCCACAAAGTAACAATGAAAAACAAAATCTTGATTTTGTTTACCTTTACATTCATATAAGACACCGTGCTAGAAACCAGGACTCAGTGAGTTCTAGTCCTGCATGAAAGCCAGCTGAGTGACTTTGGGCCAGTCACTCTTTCTCAGTCCAACACCACTCGTGTTGGTGTTGTGGGGAAAATTGGAGGCGGAAGGAACATTAAATATTTTCGCCCCCTTGAGTTATTTGTAACAATAATAAAGTCAGCATAATAATAAATAAGAGTTCAAATTTGCTTTTTAATGCACCGTATCAGTGACCGTATGTGGTTCCTGGTCACCACACCTGCCTCTGTAACTTTTTCAATAGTTTTTTTTCCCTGAAGATATTGTCAAAGGTTGCTTAAAACAGTGGTCCCCAACCTTTGTGGCTTGGGAGCCTGGCTTTGGGGAGGGGGAGAGGGGGGAGGGGGAACCAGGCCCTGTGAGCAACTACATGCATGCACATGTGTGCCGGCCCACCACTCACGTGGCCCAGTTGCAAATAGGGCACAGCCTGGTAGCCCATGATCCAGGGGGTGGGGATAGCTAGTGTTCTGCCCCAGCTATGGACCCCAAAGAACGCAGCACACACAAAATCTATACAAAGCTTATTTTACTCAAATAACTCAGTCTTTTTCAACCAAAGGCTGTTAATAAACTGTCTTAACAGCCTACAAGAATTCTAAGATAAGGTAATCACAGTCTTACTAGGGTTGGCAGAAAGCCCGGAAGCAATTTTGCAGAGAATCCAGATGAGAAGGAGAGTGAACTAAAGTTGTTCCCTACAGCTTGCTGCAATCGGCGTTCCTCCTTAAATAGGCTAAGGGAGTGGCCAATTAGCCCCAAGCCTTACTCTCGAGGAGACCTCCTCCTGAGGAACCACTCCTGCCTTTTGGCAGCTCTGCGCACCCGTGCATTGAGAAGAGGCTCCTCCTCTTTGTCCTCTTCACTTAAAGGAGCTTCTGGAGGTTCTGAAGGCCCTGGCTGAATCCGTGCCTCTGGCACCACATCTTCTCCAGCCTCCTCACTGTCTGACTCAAGCACCAGCTGCACAGGCTGCTGGCGCAGCACCACACCAGCCTCCTCGTTGTCGGAATCAGCTACAATCTGCACAGGCCGCTGACAGGCCACAACGCCTAGCTTAAAGTCAATGAAAGCTATATCTAGGTAGACCTTCTTTTTGATATGTATTTATTCACTAAATCAGTAGTCCCCAACCTTTCTGGCTTGGTGGACCAGTAGATGTGGTGGTGGCAGTGAGGGTGGAGAGGAGATGATTTTGCGCTCTCACATGTCTCACTTTCACAAATTCAGCTTTGTGTGAGCCTGCATACACACACGTTCTCACCAGGGGTGAAATCCAGCAGGTTCTGACAGAGCAGTTCGGAGAACCAGGAAATACCACCTCTGGCTGGCTCCAGTGGGGTGGAAATGGAGATTTTGCAATATCCTTCCCCTAGGAGTGGGGAGGGAATGGGGATTTTATAGTATCCTTCCCCTGGAGCGGGGTGGGAATGGAGATTTTGCAGTATCCTTCTCCTGCCACGCCCACCAAGCCACACCCACAGAACCGGTAGTATAAAAACTTGGATTTCACCACTGGTGCTCACCCATCACTTCTGTGGCCCGGTTTCTAACAGGCTGTGTCCTGGCACTGCGCCACAGACTAGGGGTTGAAGATCCCTGCACTAAATGACTCAAAACCAGCCCTTGTTCTATTGTACTATCGCTTTCTCTTAAATTTCATCTCTTCAGGAACAAATATATTTTCTGTTGCCATCTTGTGTCAAAAATTCCAGTATAAAAATTCTGCAAAAAAAAACCCCTTATTTATAAAGCTTAGTAAACAGGCACCAGTAACCTCGGAGATATTTCTTTCTATGACAAGTAAGTGAGATGAATGCAAAACACAGTAAATAACTTCAGAATTTCTTTATTCAAAACAGCTGCTACTACCTCTCTGGAAATTTCTCGGACTGAACCCACAACTGTCATGATGACTAGCAGAACAATTTTATCCACAATGAATTCATCTTCTCAAACCATCACCTCAGGCACATCCACTAAGACATCAGAAAAAGTGACAACTAGAGCTGAGAATCCAACCTCAGCTCTGTCTCCTGTAGCTACTAATATCAAAACCACAAATGTCAAAGCCACAGTCACTCCTGCCTTGGTCACCACTTCCAAAACCACGGTGACCCCTAAAAAAGAGACAACTTCTACAAGTAGCACCTCCATCATAACCAGAAGTACAGTGCTTTCCAGCACTGTGGTTTCTTCTGAAACAACTCAGCAAAACACTACGATGAGTGGTAAGTTTATCTGACTTCATTCAGACCTAGCAATTGAGTTACACAAGTCACAGGAATGTCCATCTATCTCAACAAAATCCACAGCCACATCCAGGCTAGCCAGTTTGTTGTCTTTTCCCAGGTGTGAGAATAGTCTAAGCCTAGGACACAATAAATGACATTGTTTACATTAGAAGGTGCAAGTATCAGTAGAAACAGTGATATCAGTAGATATCACATCAGTAGAAACTGTGATATCAGTAGATATCACAAGGAAGTACCCCAGGTTCTTATTACATTCCAGCTATACATTCCAGGAGTGGGCTGCTGGGGGTTCGAAGGGGTTCCGGAGAACCTCTAGCTATGATTCTGGGCAGTTTGGAGAACCCCCAAATCCCACTCCTGGCTGACCCTGCCCACTCCGCCCTGCCCCTCCCAGGAGTCCCCACGCAGCCTGTTTTGGATGCAGGTAAATGCAGGGTGTGCACGGAGGCTCAGGGAGGGTGAAAAACGGGCCTACCGGAAGTTCAGGAAGGCAGGCCTCCAAAGGGCCTCTGGAGCCTGGGGAGGCCATTTTCGCCCTCCTGGAGGCTCGAGGAAAGCCTCTGGAGCCCAGGGAGGAAAAAATATGCCCCCCCTGCCGTGGTGCAGGAGGCAGACCAGGCCACGCCCACCATGGCCACGCCCACCCAGCAACCGGGCAGAGAACCCTTTGCTAAAATTTTTGAAGCTCACCTCTTCATAAAGGACATGTTATAATTTACATTGACCTTTGTAATTCTTGTGTATTGTTTCAGGGGGTATGTAACCTGTAACCTGGTGGCTTCAGGGCTCTTTTGATAAGGAGCAACATGATGATGATGATAGCTGTGCAGGCCAATAAAAGACATCTATTTCCAAACACCTTAGTTCCTTTTTTAAGTGGGCATTTCCTCCACAAAACCATAGCATAGATCCTGTCCAAAGTGCCTGTGTTTCATCCCTTCTTTTTTCCTCAACTTTGCAGGAGACAAATATCCAAAATGGGCTTTTATCCTCCTCCTTTGCACGACAGTCACAATGTCTTTCCTGTTCCTGATGTGTCTTGGCTGCTTGGTAAGGATGGGAAAACCTGCTCTTTGCAGCGGGCAAAGGGCACAAAGAGCTACCCTTACAGAAGCATCAACAAATCCAGTTGAACCTTAGAGAGCTTCCAAGGGATGCTCGAAAGGGGTTGACTCACCATCTTGGGATGCAATGGACATAACACCAGGTAATCCTGGTTTGTGAATGACACATGTCCCAAATCAAATTGCTGATCAATCATTCAAATAGCCTTGTGAATTCTGTAGGGTGAGGAATCCCTACATCCCAAACAATCATATTTTTTGGAGTATAAGACGCACCAGAGTATAACACGCGGTTTAGTTTTTGGGGAGGAAAATAGAGGGGAAAAAATCTGCCTACCAGGTATTCATCTGGCTAGCATCCTTAGTCTGGTCAGCTTCAGCACATTAGTTTGCTGTTTTTTTATCCCCTGCTTAGGGATAAAAAACAGCTTCTAAGGCACAGCTGAGAGGAATCAGCCATGAGAAAAGAAGGCAAAGCACGGGGAGATCGATTCACTCGGCTAGCACCTAGTTAGGTCTGAAAAAAAGCTTCTAAAGAACAGCTGAGAGTTGGAGCAAAGCATGGAGATCGCTTCACTCGCTAGCGCCTCATTAAAGCACAGTGGAGAGTTGAGGGAGCAGGCAAAGCTGGGAAGATAGCTTCACTTGCTAGTGCATCGTTAGCACCTCCTTAGGGCTGAAAAAAAGCTTTGAAAAAGCTACATTCGGAGTATAAGACGCACCCATATTTTCAGCCTCTTTTAGGGGGGAAAAAGGTGTGTCTTATATTCCGAAAAATATGGTATATTGTGATCCCTACAGCTATGAGTTTGTCTTCTTATAGAGGGCATGTATCAGTTTGGGAGAAGTTCTCTGAGTCAACCTTTGATCTTTTGGAGAACTGCTGTCAGTCTGGTTAACCACTGGGCTGACTTTATATAAAACATCTTCACATGTTCCAAAAGCTCAAAAGATCAGGTGAGCTCTTGCCTAAAACCTTAAGATAGCCATTGTTAGTTAAAGTATGGAATACAATACTCAACTTGGAGAACCAACCATCTGATCCAGGACAATATAAGTGGATTTTAGGCAAGAGAACCCTATGGAACCTCCATGATTATATTTACATAATTACAGATGCTAAGGTTATGTTACTTGATTAACAGATGCAAGTTGTAGCTCCCCCAATTGACATCATCCCAGCTCAAGGGGGTGGATCCACCACAACTGCTTTATATTCTTCTGAAGTCAGAAGAGTTGCCACTAAAATGATGTCAATTCTGTGGGGTCTTTGGTGCTCTCTGAGCTTTGTTGTTTTCTCGTAGACATTTCATCATGAAATGTTCAGAGATCACTAAGGTTCCCAAAGTTCCACCCTCAGCCATAAATATTCTCTTCTATATCCATCTCACTTCTGTTTTCTATTTGGTCTCATTCTCTCTTATTCCCAAACTCCTGCAGGTTGCCCGTTGTGTGAAATCTGCCTCGTGTGTTCCTGAACCTGAGAATGTGTACAGAAGTCATGCTGTGCTCCAGAGTTTTCGGAATCTTAGTTGTGAAAGGAATCCACAGATGCCCAGAGACAATAACCAAGAGATGCTGTAAAATAATCACCAACAGATGTTTCAGACCTCCCAGGATTGATAGCAACTTACAACAGAATGGATTTCTTCCCAATCTATTTTTGACATATATATATATATATTTTGCCAAAACATTTACCTTTCCCCCATCATCTCATACATGATGTGAATGGACTTAATTGCTGTTCTCCAGATTAATATACAGATGCTGTATTTCAGGGGTCTCCAAACTTGGTAACTTTAAGACTTGGGGACTTCAACTTCCAGAGTTCCTCAGCCAGGCTGAGGAACTCTGGAAGTTGAAGTCCCCAAGTCTTAAAGTTGCCAAGTTTGGAGACTCCTGCTCTATTTATTCTTCAGGTTGCATTCCTCTGAATGCCAGTGCAGCCTTTAGTTCATAAGTTAAATCAATGTTCCCTCGGATCAAGGTTCAGTTTTGATGATTTCATGGATATGTCTTTGTCATTTTCTTGGCCACAGAATGGAATAATTAGCTTCTGTCTCCTTTCTATTTTATTTTTCCTCTTTCCAAATTCCAGCATAGACTACAGCCATAATATTTCATAGTCATCTCGCATCCAAGTACTGTACTAATCAAATTTCACTCTGCTTCACTGCTTGAAATCTCTGAAAATCACCTTGTTCAATATTAAAATATATGTATTGAGGGTCAGTTTTGTGTGGGGGTTAAGGCATCAGGCTAGAAACTGGGAGACTGTGAGTTCTAATTCCTCCTTGGGCATGAAGCCAGTAGGTGAACTTCTGAATCTCTTCTGAAAAACTTTGCCAAGAAAACTGCAGGAATTTGTCCTAGCAGTCTCTGAGAATAAGACATGATTGAATTAAAAAGGAGGGGAAAAAATAATTGATTAGGAAAGGTTGGGGAAAACTGTACAAAGCAACTGCAAATCTTCGTATGATACTTCTTGATACAAAAAATGAATCAGTTTTTGGACTGAATAGACTTTAAGTGTGCACAAAGCAGAAAAAGGTGAAATTTATCTGCTTCTTAAAAATAAGACTTGGACTCAACAAATCAACGCTTTTGAACTGCCTCTGGATGGCAGAAACAATGGCTCATTGTACAAGTAGTCCTCACTTAACAACTGGTCCAGAGGTGGCATTCAGCAGGTTCTGACCAGTTCTGGAGAACCGGTAGCGGAAATTTTGATTAGTTCAGAGAACTGGTAAATACCACCTCGGACTGGCCCCACCCCCATCTATTCTCTGCCTCCTGATCCCAGCTGATTAGGAGGAAATGGGGATTTTTCAGTAACCTTCCCCTGGAGTGGGGAGGGAATGGAGATTTTACAGTATCCTTCCCCTGCCATGCCCACCAAGCCATGCCTACCAAGCCACACCCACAGAACCGATAGTAAAAAAATTTGAATCCCACCACTGAACTGGTTGCAGTTACAATGGCCTCAGAAAGGATGATTTATGGCCCATAAAGCACTTCTGTTTTATGGATTTCTGTAAAACAATCTGTGTCCCCCCACTCCCCATGGAGTCACATGACCAGGTGGCTTTTCTGGCAGAAAACGATGAAAAATGCCCATTGGATATGCTCAATTTGTTTATCATCCACATGGTTTCCTTAATCACCGTATGATTCACTTAAGGACTGCCCTGTCTCGTTGTACAACCATCATAAAACAGTTGTAAAATTGACTATTAATCCATGGTTACCTATTTAATGACCACTTGACTTGCAACCAAGCTTTTGGGCCCAATTGTGATTGTTAAGTGAAGACTACCTCTATTCCTGCACCGAGACCCATATCTTCAAACTTTTTCCTTCTTCCATTCAGTGGTGTTTGATTCTTTGAGACTGCTGAGTCTGCAGCAACATGATTGGTTTTTTTCTTACTTTTTCCCTTTTGCAACATATCCCAGAAGTAGTTCTGGTTATCAGCTGTGATCTGCCAACCTTGTATTTCCAGAGGTGTCAAGAATTACATGCTGGGTTAAGATTCTGGAAGCAGCTTTAGAAGTCTCCACATTGAGAGAGAGATGGTAGTCTACTGCCTTGCTAGAATCATGCACTATGTTGATTTCATTTCCATTGAGGTGTTTCTAAAATAGAAACATGTTTCCTTACAACTACACACTGGCAAGTTTCCATTTTGTACTCCTCCACTGGAGGAAAAACAATGTATTGCATTTTATTTGTCTCCAAATAAATCACGGCATCCAGGTTGTTCTTAGGGAAATGACACATCTAAAATCTAGCACTGACCGTTTGGACCCTTAAGTATGTAACTTGTATAATTGTAAATAAATAGATATTAGAAAAATGCACAACTCTCTGGTCACTTCCTTCTCATGGCAAAATTAACGCCATCAAAAATAGCAATAGCACTTAGACTTACATTCCGCTTCACGGAGCTTTGCAGCCCTCTCTAAGCAGTTTACTGAGTCAGCATATTTTCCCCAACAATCTGGGTCCTCGTTTTACCAAACTCAAAATGATGGAAGACTGAATCAACCTTGAGTCCATCAGGATTGAACTCCAGACTGTGGACAGAGCTTGCCTGCAATGCAGTTGCACCACCGGGCTCCTTGAATATGTTTTTATTGCAGGGATGGGAAACCTAAGGCCCCAGTACTATAGTGGGGTCACACCAGTGGTGGGTTTCTATCAGTTCACCCTGGTTCGGGCGAACCAGTAGCAGCAGTGGCTGGAGGCTCTGCCCACCCGCCCAGTTGTCATCAAAAGCGCCGCATGTTCGCAAAGTGAGTGCACCCACGCGCTACCGATAGCGAACCACTAGCGCCAGGATTTTTTTATTATTATTAAAAAGTTTTATCAAGTGTTACAACAATTTTTCCCCATCCCTCCTCCCTCCCTTCCCTTCCACCATATTTTTATCCAAAATGCCTTAATTTTTTTACATGTCCAACATATATGATAATACGTGGCATCATCACATTCACATCTCCAACACTTAGGTTGCACATTTGGATACATACAGGCTAGCTTTTTAGGATCTAGATGCCATCTATAAAACATTTTATAAAAATTCTCTCTTAAGTTTTGGGCTTGCGTAAACTTCACATTTCACACTTCACATTTCTAGCCCATTTTTTTCCCACGTTTCCATCATTATTGGTTCTTCAATATTTTGTGCCCACTTTATCATACAATCCTTAATACGTGACTTTTAAAAGTCTTATCCACTTTCTTATCATATAATAAATAAGCATGCCACCCGTAAACCAAATCATATCCCTCAATATTCAATATTCTTTCTTCTGTTGAGTTCATCCAATCACTCATTGCTGATAGGGCAGCTGCCTCATAATATAAGTAGGGTTGCCAGGTCTGCTTCCAAAAAATAGCGGACAAGCGGGGGAGGGGGTTAAATAGTAAAAAAAAAATACAATTAAATTATATATTTTCTTACAAACATTTTAACACGTATTAAAATAATCACTTCAAAATTTACTTAAAATTGAAAACATCAAATATATTATAATAATATGTAAAATATTAAATTACATTTTACTTTGCTATCGTGTGTATTTTTTATCTGACTGTGCAGCTTTGATAAATTCTTTGTGTTTAAGGAATAATTCTTTAATTTCAGTACAACGTTGAGAAATATTAAAAAATATACAAAGTTCACTTCGAACTGATGGTACAAGCAGTCAGTTACATTCGTCAGTCCACAAATTTCCTGTGACGCTGAAAATTCGTTCAACGTTTGCATTTGATACCGGAATTGATGCACAATACTGGAAGAGTTTCAGTAAACTCGGAGCTGGCTCTTTCTTGAAAAAGTACGTCCACTTATCAAGGGATGAATCGCCCTGCAGATGAACATAAACTTCTTCTAAGGCAGAAATTTCATCGAAGAGAGTGTTGGGTGGAAATTCTTCTCGCCATGGTGATAATAACCAAATGTTTGTCATTTCTTCTAAAGTTGGAGGATTATTGCGATCAATTAAATTGAAACAACTTAGCCTCTCATACACTGAATCGGTTAAATTATACCACTTTTCTAGGTATGCAATGGCTCTTTGATACACGTTGATGGCTTCTTTCTTGAACTTTTGCACGGCATTCTCAGGCAAATGTTTTTTTACGTAAGGCAAATAAAACTTTCATTCCAAAAAACTGCTCATCGTATTTTTTTTGCAAAGAATCACGCAGCTTACACATGATTTTTACACTGGATTTTTTATGTTTGATCTCTATCTCCTTGTGCTGCTGGCTAGTTTATTCCTGCCGCCCGATTTCCACCTTTAGATCTTGGCTCGGGGGAAGAGAGATTGCAGGCTGGAGGGAAGAGCTGAGAGTCCAGGTCAAGGACTGCTGTTCCATCTGCAGGGAGAGAGTGACTATTGTTGGCCTTTGACATCCAGCCACTGTGAGAGAACGGCTGTGGCCATCCGCCTGCACTGCAACTATCTGATCTGGTCACCCCCATCACTGTGAGAGAGTGAAGGGGCTCCAGCTTCATCCTGGCCAGCCTTTTTTGCCATCTCTCACCTCAATGACTATCTTTAATATCGCTGACATCCAAAGTTCCCCTTTTCCATCTCATCATACTTGTATGGCTTATACCTCGGCAGATTTGCTCGCGCTGCGAGATGCCCCCCTCTCGCGGCGATGGCCTTCCACTTTATCGAAGGCCTACCTTAAGGACGGGCTTTGGAGCCCCGAGAGGTGGCATGTTTTAAAGCGGGGATTGAGGGGTTTTTTAATTAGGGTTTTTAATAATCTTTTAAGGGGAACTGGGAGGGCGACCAAAGGAGATGGGGGGGGGGTAATCCACCTAGGTCAGGGCCCAGCCCGGCACAGGGTAACGGTTTGGAGGGCGCCGGACGAGGGATTGGGGATATCATCAGCACGGTGGATGGGAGGGGCAGATATGGCGGGAGCAGAGGACTTTATCTTGTGCCGGGGGTGTGCACTCGCTACTTGAGAGCGATTGCGCGCCCCGGTCCTCAAGGAGAGGACCGGGGCCTTGGTAGGACAGGGGTTTAAGGCACCCTGTTATTAAGCTGGTTATTAAGACCAGCTGCCTGCAATTACTGCAGGGTTCGAATCTCGCCAAGGCTCAAGGTTGACTCAGCCTTCCATCCTTTCTAAGGTAGGTAAATTGAGGACCCAGTTGTGGGGGCAATAAGCTGACTTTGTATAAATATACAAAAGGATGAAGGCTATTGCTGAGCACATTGTAAGCCGCCCTGAGTCTTCGGAGAAGGGCGGCATATAAATCAAATTTAAAAAAAAAAAAAGGCTCCCCTCGGATACTAGGTGGCTCAGATACTCAGGACCTGGGCCTCCGGCTGATGCTGTGCAACGCCAAGTCCGTGGTAAATAAGTCCCCCCTCATTTACGATCTTATTCAAGAGGGGGGAGCGGACCTGGCAGGTAATACGGAGACCTGGTTGGGCCCGGAGGGAGGGGTCCCTCTGGTTGAGATGTGCCCACCAGGCTTCAGAGCATTCCATCAGCCGAGGGCCCAGGGGAGGGGTGGGGGGGTGGCGGTTATTATTAAAGAAGGTCTTGGTCCGAGGGAGACCACTATGCCACAGATTGCCGGATGTGAGTCCCTCTTTGTGAGATGGGGTCATGGGGTTCAGATGGGCTTGCTGCTTACGTACCTGGCTCCCTGCCGCGTGACAACGGCCCTGCCTGAGCTACTCGACGTGATAGCCATGGTGGCAGTTGATACACCCAGGCTTATGGTCATGGGTGATTTCAACCTGCCGTCCGTTGGTGAAACGTCGGAGATGGCTCGGGAGTTCATGGCTTCCATGACGGCCATGGACCTGACCCAGTTAGTTCATGGCCCCACTCACAGGGGGGGACACACGCTGGACCTGATTTTTGTCTCTGGCCAGTGGTTGAGTCGTCTTATTATAGGGGATATAGACATGAAACCCTTGTCATGGTCAGATCACTCACTCCTTCATCTGGACCTTTGAACCGCTACACCCTGCTGCAGGGAGGCGGACCCAATTAGATGGATCTGTCCCAGGCGCCTGATGGATCCTGATAGGTTCCAGATGGAGCTTGGGCCAATTCCTGAAGATCTGGCACACGACTCGGCCGAGGACCTGGTAGCCGCCTGGGATTGGGCGGCTGGTGGGGCCTTGGATTGAGTCGTGCCTTTGCGGCCTCTGACCCGGTGTCGATCCCTCGCGGCTCCTTGGTTCACTGAGGAGCTGAGGGAGATGAAACGCTGGAAAAGACGCCTAGAGAGCAGTTGGAGGGCCAGTCTCGCTGAATCTGACCGAACACTGGTAAGATCGCATATTAAGGCCTACCTAGTGGCGATAAAGACGGCAAAGTTTAATTACTTTTCCGCCTCTATTGCGTCATCAGGGAATCGTCCGGCCACCCTGTTCAGGGTAACCCACTCCCTGCTCCATCCGGGAGCGTGGGAGGATCCCTTGGAAGGCAGGGTGGAGGATTTCGGACAATACCTGTATGACAAAATTGCTCAGATCCGGGGGAATTTGGACTCTGATGGGTAGATCAGGGCAGGGTGATGAGGAATAGTCTTGAGAATGTTACCTGGGAGGAGTTTGATGCTATGACTCCCGATGATGTGGACAGGATTTTGGGGAGACTTAGTGCGGCCACATGTTTACTGGACCCGTGTCCCTCCTGGTTGGTACTGGCTTCCCGGGAGGTTACACGAGGATGGCTCCAGGGTGTTATCAACGCTTTGCTGAGTGAGGGTCACTTCCCCGCCGCCTTGAAAGAGGCGGTGGTGAGGCCTCTCCTCAAGAAGCCATCCCTGGATCCGGCAATATTGGCCAACTACCGTCCTGTCTCCAACCTTCGCTTCCTGGCGAAGGTTGTTGAGAGTGTGGTCGCGCGACAGTTTCCGCAATTCCTGGAGGAAACATCCTATCTAGATCCGTTCCAGTCGGGTTTCAGGCCCAGGCACAGCACGGAAACGGCATTGGTCACGTTGGTTGATGATCTCTGGAGGGCTCGGGACAGGGGTTGCTCCTCTGTTCTGGTCCTGTTAGACCTCTCAGCAGCTTTTGATACTATCAACCATGGTATCATGCTGCACCGGTTGGAAGAGTTGGGGATGGGGGGGCACTGTGTTACGGTGGTTCTCCTCCTTTCTCTCCGACCGGTCGCAGTTCGTGTTGGCAGGGGGCAGAGGTTGACCTCGAGGTCTCTTATATGTGGAGTGCCTCAGGGGTCGGTCCTCTCGCCCCTCCTGTTCAACATTTATGTGAAGCCGCTGGGCGAGATCATCCGTGGCTTTGGGGTGAGATACCACCAGTTCGCTGATGACACCCAGCTGTACATCTCCACCCCAGGCCACCCCAACGATGCCCTTGAAGTGATGTCCCAGTGCCTGGAGGCTGTGCGGATCTGGATGGGGAGGAACAGGCTCAAGCTCAACCCTTCCAAGACTGAGTGGCTGTGGCTCTCGGCATCCTGATATAGTCAGTTGACTCCATCACTGACTATTGGGGGCGAGTCGTTGGCCCCCACAGAGAGGGCTCGCAATCTGGGAGTCCTCCTGGATACGCAGCTGTCCTTGGAGGAACATCTGATGACTGTAACTAGGGGGACCTTTTGTCAGGTTCGCCTGATTCACCAGTTGCGGCCCTTTCTTGATCGGGATTCCCTGTGCACAGTCACTCATGCCCTCGTCACCTCTTGCCTTGATTACTGCAACGCTCTCTACATGGGGCTCCCCTTGAAGAGCACCCGGAGGCTCCAGCTGGTCCAGAACGCAGCAGCGCGGGTAGTGACAGGAGCAGCATGGCACTCCCATTTAACACCGCTCCTGCGTGAGCTGCACTGGCTCCCGGTGGTCTTCCGGGTGCGCTTCAAGGTGTTGGTTATCACCTTTAAAGCGCTCCATGGCATAGGGCCTAGCTATCTTCGAGATCGCCTGCTGCCACCGACGACCTCCCATCGACCCGTGCGCTCCCACAGAGAAGGCCTCCTCGGGGTGCCATCAGCCAAACAGTGCAGGCTGGTGACCCCCAGGGGGAGGGCCTTCTCTGTGGGGGCACCTACCCTCTGGAATCAATTGCCCCCAGAGATAAGGAGAATCCAAGACCTCAGTGCCTTCCGCCGTGCCCTTAAAACTTTCCTTTTCCAGCAAGCCGGGCTGGCCTAATTTTTTAAAGTGTTTTTAATTGTTTTGTTTATCGTTTTTAATTAATGGGGCCAAATTTATATATATTTTTAATTGTATTTTAATATTTGTACTTGATGTTTTTACTTGGCTGTTCACCGCCCTGAGTCCTCAGGGAGAAGGGCGGTATACAAATTCAAAATAAAATAAATAAAATAAAAATAAATAATGTGAAGATCACATGCAAGAATTTTCTTGTTTTCAGCTTCAGTAGGATGTCTTGCATTATTGACATGAAGAAGTGTGTGAAATATAAATACAATTCTGAAATTGTTGGTTCATCGTCCTTTGCAAGTTCATTTTCCTGATCCGAAATAAGGTTCCAGATAACCTTATGGCACTCATCAGATCCAAGAGAAATAAAATACGATTTTAGAGGTATCCAGTTTAAAAGAAGTCTTTCGACCGCTTTAAACAAACTTAACCAACGTGTTGGAACATGGCGCAAAACTTCATGGAATTCTGACTCGCAAAACTCAAAAAATGATTTCAACTCTTCTCGTTTCTTCGCAGATTTCGAAAATTCGGCAAAAACCTTCAGCACTACATTTTCGATATCAAAAGATAACTGCTTTAATGCATTTTTTGCGCTCTTGTGTAAAACGTGATTATTGCAATGAGCATTTAGTTTAGTTTAGTTTATTTGATTTGTATACCGCCCTACTCCCGAAGGACTCAGGGCGGTGAACAGCCAAACAATAAAATACATAGATACAAAAAATTTAAAAACCAGATAAAATCAAATTAAATCATTTTGGTCCAGACAGATTAAAACACCCCAATAATTTAAAAACAGATTAAAATTTACACATTTAAAAAAGGGAAGAGATTAGGCCAAGCCCGCCTGATGGAATAAAAAGGTCTTCACAGCGCGGCGGAATAAATTTTTTACATTCTTTTACATTTTCCTCATATCTAAACAGATTTTCATTTAACCTCCAAGACCTCTTAAATCCCATTCCATACTCTAGTTCCATCCAAACTGGACTATGATCCGTTAAAACTCTTGGACAAATCTTCGTCTTCCTCACCCTAGAAAAAAGATCATTAGTAATTAATATGAAGTCAATCCTAGAGAAAGATTGATGTCTATCAGAAAAAAAAGTAAAGTCTTTTTCTTCAGAGTTCCTCTCTTGCCAGATATCTCTCAACTCCATATCATCCATCATTTCAAAAAACTATTTTGGCAATCTAGCACGCGTTGAGATATTTTGCAAGAGTAATTTTTTTTTCTATAATAGAGGCTTGTGTTTTAAGGGCTTCCTGCAACATTTCAAGTGTTAATATTGGTGGTTCCATTGGAACAGAGAGAGATTGCAATTTGGACGTTTGAACTGCTGAGCTCCCAGCACTTTTAGGAACAATAGTTTTTATTTGTTTTGAAGCCATTTTTAGTTTCCAATTTAAATTTATTCAGCAACCAGAACAACAAATCCACTCCTGGGAACAGGAGTGAGAGAATAGAAATAGCTGGGGACTTGTAGCGAAAAGAAAATTATTTCTCCTGTGAACCAAGGATGTTCCCACCAGGTGTTGGGGAGGTGTGGACTCAGTGGTGAAATTCAATTTTTTTTTACTACCGGTTCTGTGGGCGTGGCTTGGTGGGTGTGGCATGGCTTGGTGGGTGTGGCAGGGGAATGATATGCAAAAACCCCATTCCCTCCCCACTCCTGGGGGAAGGATATTGCAAAATCTCCATTCCCACCCCACTCTGGGGCCAGCCAGAGGTGGCATTTGCCGGTTCTCCGAACTACTCAAAATTTCCACTACTGGTTCTCCAAACTACTCAAAATTTCCACTACCGGTTCTCCGAACTACTCAAAATTTCCGCTACTGGTTCTCCAAACTACTCAAAATTTCCGCTACCAGTTCTCTAAACTACTCAAAATTTCTGCTACCGGTTCTCCAAACTACTCAAAATTTCCACTACTGGTTCTCCAAACTACTCAAAATTTCCGCTACTGGTTCTCCAAACTACTCAAAATTTCCGCTACTGGTTCTCCAAACTACTCAAAATTTCCGCAACTGGTTCTCCAGAATCCATCAGAACCTACTGGATTTCACCCCTGCGTGGACTGAAGCCAACTGGAGTTGGGGCTGTGACCTGATTGGACCATGTGATGGACGTGTGGACTGGGGGAAAGAACTTAGGGTTTGATTTGGGTGGAGAAAACCCAGTGGCAAAAGGCACTTACCTTTGCTACCGGATCGGAAATGTGAGCACGCGTGCCTCTTCTGTGCATGTGCAGAGCCTTTTGCACATGCACAGAGGGTAACAAACGGGATGTAATGACATCCTGGCAGATGGGCAGAGCCTCCCACCACTGGCCCTACCACCTCGCCCAAGCTGGATAGATCCGGCCAGATTTCACCACTGGGAAAACCTCGGGTCTTTCAGAGTCGGGTTTTCATCAGCTGTGCCAATATGACATTCCTAATAAATTCTTACTTTGAGGCCTCAGAATTTTGATTGAGTTGGGTCTGTTACTTTAAACCCTGACACACCTATTTTATGCATGATTTACTTCCAGTCTAATATGGTAAGGCAGCATTTGGAAAAGAACTTAATGAGATAAAGGAGTATGTTATCATAGCCTCAAAGCAAGTCCATCTACTCAGAATCTGGCAGGTGATAATCATGGAAGAAATATATTTTCTAGTGTCAAGTAGGCTTCCATTCCATATAGTAAGAGTTTTTAATTTATGACCTCAGTCCTGGATTAGTCCTTGATTTATGAGCAGAACTGGGACTGGGACTTCCATTGCTAAGCATTGTGGTGATTAAGTGAATTGTGATTTTATAATTATAATTTTTTTTTGGCCTTGCCAGTTAAATGAATCTGTCTTTTCTTATTGACTCTGCTTGTCAGAAGCGCCAGGGAAGGTTGCAAATGACAACCATATATCTCTGAGACATTGCAAATGTTGTAAATGCATCACAGTTGCCAAGTATCCAAATGTTGATGACATGACCGTGGGGATGCTGTGATAGTAATAAACGCGAGGACTGGGTGAGACTTCTCCCCAAGATGGCCGCTGAAGGGTAAGGGACTTTCTTTCACTTACCCACCGTCAGCTGTGTTTGCTGCCAGAGCTGGTTCTTTGGCAGTTCTGCCCCCTGGGTTTGAATGGGCACTTAGGAATGACCCAATATGACTTTTGGATGGTTATGGACCGGGGTGGGTTCTAAATTTTTTTACTACCGGTTCTGTGGGCATGGCTTATTTTGTGGGCGTGGCTTGATGATCATGTGACAATTCTTTAGGATTTAGCAGAGGTACTGGTCTACCAGGCTTTTAACTGCTTGCAGAGCTGTACCGGTATACTCATTTTGTTTTTGGAGGCACTGGTCTACCTATTTATTTTTGCAGGCACTGGTCTACCTATTTATTTTTGCAGGCACTGGTCTACCCATTTATTTTTACAGGCACCGGTCTACTCATTTGTTTTCTTTTACCACTGATCAGCTGTAGGGAGGCCCTTTGAAGCCCTGCGGCAAGAGTTTAAACAGTTTTTTTCCCTCTAGCTGATAGCTGGGACTCAGGAGGCAGCAATAGATTGGGGGTGGGGCCAAATAAAAGGTAAGAATAATGCAGGGGCAGTGGGGGGGCTGGGGGGGCAGAACTGGTTCGGTGATATCATATCGTCACCGCTACTGGCTCGGCCAAACCGGGCCGAACCAGGAGGAACCCACCACTGTTATGGACCCACCTGGGAAGGGGAATCTTGAAGATTGGAGCTCCCTATGGGAGCAGCTGGAAAGTTTAATGGTCTTTTCAACATCTCTTCCTACCAGCACAACATTTTCGAAAGCACGCCTAGGACTTTTAACTTCATTTTTTGAGCTTTTGTTTTTGTTCTTTGTCTCTTAAATGTTAATTGGCTGGCTAAATGCTGATTTATTTCAACCCCCTGCTGGACTCTATCTGTTTCTTCTGCTTTCTTTTTTCATTTATTTGGCTTTTTTAGAATCAACTTCTGCTTTTCCATATGGAAACACAACACTTGCCTCTGGATGGTGAAAGTGTTTATATTTGAATTATATATTCCTGAATATTCAGTGCAGGGAATCTGTATTTTATTAACATGCATTAAGTTTTTCGATCAAAATAGTCAGAAAATATCTTATCTGTTTATTCCCTGCTCTACTGGTGTGCACATGAAGAGACTGTTTGGCAACATGCAGTCTTTAGCTGAATTCTTTCCTAAAAAGTTTGATAAACTCATAAAGACTGTGGAAAACATTCTGAAGAAACTGAACCTAAATACTTTAAACCTACAAAAGGAACTTGTTTTCAAAGCAGTAGATTCATTGGGAAGAAATATGGACTCAGAAACAACACAGACTACAGAAAATATTCAGAGCCAATACAAATGTGAGTTCCCAGCAATAAATTGGCTGGGAAGAAACATGGACTCAGAAATAACAGAGTCCACTTCATGCATACTTTTATACTTCAATATATTTTTATTTTTATTATTATTGTTTTTCCTGTTAACTATTTTGTTATTAATATGGTATATAGAGGACAGGCTAATAATTTGTAAACAGATTTAGTAGTTTAAAATTCTTTTGGCCTGTTTTGCAAGAGGTGGGAAATTAACATTGTTCTATTATATTAATCAGCATTCAATTAGGGAGGATATTATGTGTATATGTGTTAGTCTTTTTTAAGACACTTTTTTCTTTTTCATGTTTGTTGTGTTTTTTCTATTTTTGTCCATTTAAAAAATAGTTTGGTATTTTGTATTTTAACTTTCTTTGAATAAACTAAGTATTATACAGGATAAATGCAAGGACTGGTCATAAGACTTTTTTCAGTCTTCAAATGATCATTAAATGAATGATCATAAGTCAAGGATTACCTGAAAGTTCTTGCCATGTTCACAGATGAAAGGAATAACTGAACAAAAATCTAGAACTTGTCATATTGTTGTGGATCAGGCTCAGTTGAATTCAGATTACACAGACTCCATCTAAAATCCCTTCCTCAAAATTATGAGCTTAAAAAGTCTTAGTCAAAGCAAATGTTTGGAGCATCAGCTGTTAGTCCTTCCCTTCCCCACCAAAAAAACCCTAAGAAAGCCATGTGGCAGTTCTTCTAAGTAGATTTCTTTATTGTTTCATACCCATAGACAGAATCTTGCTAAACTGAAGCACTCTGCTATCTTCACCCAGTGCATAATCTGAGAACTATTAAGGAGGAGCTGTCTTCTTTCTCTCACACAAACCTTTTGAACTGAGATGCCTCTTATTCATCTGGAATGCACCCCCTCCCTCCTGGGAATCCAGACTACATTCCATCACATCAACCTATTATTGGAGGAAATTTATAGTACTTCATTGAGGGCTAGATTCACACCAGGCCACTTTCTGCAGTTAGGATCCCAACCTCACAGCAGGACAACTTTTGAGCCTATTCGATCCACTTTCAAAAAAAATTGGAACCTGGTATGCCAAGTTACCATTATATGTCTCCCATAAAGCACCACAAAAGTACTTTAAGTCCTGAAAATCTCAGAGAAATTAATTAACATGCACCTTAGAGCAAATAGGTTGTCACTGCTTAGAGAGCAGTTATTTTGGCCTGTTGCCACCAAGTGATTCTCCTAACTCTTCTTTCTCTGAATGTCACCTCATCCTCCTTTCTGCCAGGAAGATGCATCACTGGCAACACACAGCTTTGGATGAAAAATGACAGTCCTGAAAAGAGATAATTAGGGACTAATTGTTATTTTATAGGAGGAGCAGGAAAAAAAGATAATTGGGGACTAATTGTTATTTTATAGGAGCAGCAGTTATAAAGCATTTGCACATTTCTTGCAAATGTAAAAGCAAATTTCTTGATCTTGTGGCATCTTTCAGATGCCTTGGATTACAGCTCTCACCATCTCCAGCCAATAGAAATGGTTTGTGCTAGATGGCAAAGTAGCTGCTGTGGTCCAATAATTGGAAAATACCAGGCCTGAGACTGTTCCAGCTCCACTACATGTGAAGAGAAGTAACTTTGTGTATGTTCACTGGATCAATAATGGGCGCTTAATGATGGTTGCTCTCTCTCACCACCTAGACATCCTGTCTTTTAATATATTTTTAGATAAAACACATGCATGTTTGTCATGATTGATTACATGTTTAGAAACTTTTCACCACTTGGCAAATTCTCAGTTCATTGTTAAGAATGTCTTTTCATCTGAAATCTATCCAAATATATTATACCTGCTCACCCCACGCTGTTTTAAAAATACAATTTCTGTTGAATGGCAACTAGAGATTCCTTGTCTTTGTATCCTTCCTTCCTTCCTTCTTTCCTTCCTTCCTTCCTTCCTTCGTTCCTTCCCTTCCCTTCCTTCCCTCCATCCCTCCCTCCCTTATAACTTGCCCCAATCCAAAAAATGTTCAATATTAGCAAAAAGAAAAATAATGTAGGCAAATTAGAACAATACAAAAAAAAAACCCCACCATAATCACAAGACCAAGATATATAGCTAATATATCACTCCTTTGACAAATGAACTTCTCTCAATTATTTACCAAAGAAGATATATCTAAAAATAATAATGTAACCCGTCAGGTAGGAGCTAGCTAATGCAATGTGTAGATTTCTCATTTTCCAAGGCCCACCCTCACCCCATGCACACCATTTTGCACATGATATGACTGAGGGCCACACCTACTATTCCAAACAAGGTATTATGGCTTCAAAATGACACCTGTGAATTTGATATAAGCTATATTTCAAGTCCTTCAGAAGCTATAAAAGGGAGATGGATGTTCTCAGTGCATTAGACATTCAACTCAAGCCACAATGGTTAGAATACAAAGACACTTCCTGGTTGCATTGTGGATTATGCTTGCTCTGAGTGCCTATGTGAGGACACAAGGTAGGATTTTCATATTTTGTGGATCTATTATTTCTAGATTGTATTAATGCTCCCGTAAATAGCATGGGTCAGTTGAAATTCAGGATCATTCGTAGATCAATTTTGGATGGGATGGTGCTTTGGTCAGCATCGACTGTGTTTCCTCAAAAATAAGCCCCAGCCTGGTTTTACGTGTGCGCCTAATATAAACCCTATCACAAAAATAACCCCTAGTGAAGGGGGTGGGCATGGCCAGCATAGGAGGCAGCAAGGCGTGCGGGCCAATGTGTCTGGCAGTAGGTGCAGCCCACACAGCACAGGTGAGTTGAGTACCTGTGCAAGCAGCATGCAGAAGCAGAGGTGGGGGGGAAGCAGGCAATCTGGATACACCATGCAGGCCATGGGAAAGCCAAGTGTCGGTGGGCTGGAGCAGCGGCAGCTTGTCTTCATGCGGCAACACCGGGAGCAGACAGAGGCAGAGATGCAAAGGGGAGGCAGGTGATCTAGATGTATCACGCGGGCCACGGGAAAGACGAATGGTGGTGGCCCACAGTGGCAGGCGGCTGCGTGAGGCTCATCTTCGTGTCTCTCAGCTTGCCTGCAGCCCATGTGATGCATCAGGATCATTTCCCTTCCGCTCTGTGCATTGGGATCGCCTGCCTTCCGCTACATGCCTTCCACTCTGTGCAGCCCCAGAATGCACCAGCCAAGAACCAGCAGGCTGGTTGCCAGATACCATCGGTCCCCCACACTTGCCGGGTTTTGTGTGTGCACCGGGGGGGGGGCACTCAGCTGGGATCATCACTCTGAAATTGTGTTTTAATTGAAACACAATTGAAATCAACCCTACTGCTTATTTTGGGGCCCAAAAGAAAATAAAACTAGGTCTTATTTTCAAGGAAACATGGTAGTCTGGCTTGGGGAGGATGTTGAGAAAGGAAAGACAAGGACTCATCCTAAATAAGTCCTGTTGTCACTGCCTTGTTTTGCGTGATGGATTAGATCTCCAACTGAAAGAATCAAGTTGGAGATCATGGGGAACATCCCACCCTATGTCCTTGAAGCAGCCGTCACCAGACTCCAAGACGCAATCTGACTCCGTAAATGGTAATTTGGTGTATTTAAGAAAAATAAGCAAAGCCATTCAGGATAATACAAGTAGTCCTCACTTAATGACCACCATTGGGATCAGCAACTTCATTGCTAAATTTCACAGTCATTAAGCAAGATATCACACGGCTGTGACTTGGGATTTTAACTGCTGGCTTCTGCATTAGTTGTGCTTGTCAGAAACCAGCTGTGAAATGTGCAAATGATGTCCACATAACTGCAGGGATTCTGCAATGGTCACATCTGCATAGGCTAGTCTTAAAAGTTATTGTTTCAGCAGTCATGTAAGTTCGAGCAAATATTATACGGGGCAGTTGTTAAGTTAGGATTACTGGCAAATCTAACAAATCAGTAAACTTTAATAATGGGATTTGAAAACTTAAAAGAAGTACAGGTTTGATTTACAACCATTTAGTGACTATTCAAAGTTACAGTGGTACTGAGAAAAGTGAGTTATGACCGTTTTTAACACTTACAACCGTTGCTGCATTCCCATGGCCACATGATCAACACTTGGACGCTTGGCAACTGGCTCATATTGATGACAGTTGCAGTGTCCCGGGGTCATGTGATCAGCTTTTGCCACCTTCTGACAAGTAAAATCAATGGGGAAGACAGATTCACTTAACAACCATGTAACTAACTTAACAACTGCTGTGATTCACTTAACAACCATGGCAAGAAAGGTAACAAAATGGGCAAAACGAATTTAACAAGTGTCTCACTTAGCGACATAAATTTTGGGCTCAGTTGTAGTCGTAAGTCAAGAACTCCCTGTATGCTTCTTCCAAAAAAAAAAAAAAAATGAGGAAAAAAATTCTAGTGAGGTCAATTTTATAAATAAATAATAAGTCCATATCATTACTCAAATCAGGAGAGAAAATGTATCAATAGAAGACAGAGTCCCTTTGGAGTTGGGCAGCATAGAAATGTGATTAATTAAATTAAATTAAATTAAATTAAATAATATTTATCACTCAGGGTTGAACTGTGGCAGAGGTGGGTTTCAGCAGGTTCTGACCAGTTCTGGAGAACTGGTAGCGGAAATTTTGAGTAGTTCGGAGGACCGGTAAATACCACCTCTGACTGGCCCCACCGCCATCTATTCTCTGCCTCCCGAGTCCCAGCTGATCGGGAGGAAATTGGGATTTTGCAGTAACCTTCCTCTGCAGTGGGGAGGGAATGGAGATTTTACAGTATCCTTCCCCTGCCACACCCACCAAGCCACACCCACAGAATCGGTAGTAATAAATTTTTTGAAACCCACCACTGAACTGTGAGTTTATGATGCTCCCTGAGCTTTGTTGTTTACTTGCAGATTTTTCATTATCCAACTAGGTAACATCATTAGTACTGGAAGGGAATGGGATTTGCAAACCCCACTCCTTTCTAGCACTTTTGCTGTTACTAGTTGGGTAATGTTGAGAAATGCCCCACTCCCTTCTAGCACTGATGATGTTATCCGGTCTGCAAGAGAACAACCAAGTTCAAAGAGCACCCCAGATCCCACAGAGAAAAAAAATAACAATTTATACATACTTTTCCTAACAAATAGAAATTGCTGGATGTAACTTTTAAAGAAAGTTGGTTCAAATGCAACTTTATACAAATTAACCTGCTTCAATTCTTAAGTATATTGTATTTCTTTATGACAAGCATTGAAAAAGTGTGTCACTAACATCTGTGTTGCGATGAAACAAAATCACCCAAATTCACCACGAATAAAATTTATGAGATATGAACAAGATATGAGTCAACGCATTCAGATGTTGTTCTGTCCAGCGACTGGATGAAAAAGCAAGATTTTTCTCATTCATTCTGTTTAGCCACTAAGTCACAGCCACGCCTGACAATTTGGGAGGTGTGTTCCTCTTAAAAATAAGCTCAGGATATCATTAACGTAACACATAAATCAATTACTTCCAGAAAAGGGCAGAAGATGCTTCACAATAATATACTGGTTTATGTACACACAAAGTGTTTCTAAGGGAACACTGTACAGAATGTACAGAAATGAAGTGTTTTTGAGGTAATTTATACACTTATTTATACGCTTATGTAATATTTATATTATGCTTCTGTTAGTTATTTATACACTTAGGTCGGTCTGACCTAAGCGGAGTACATAAAATTATTCGCTACCTGTCAATGATTACTTCAGCTTCAACCACAACAATACAAGAGCACACAATAGATACAAACTTAAGGTTAACCGCTCCAAACCTGATTGCAGGAAATACAACTTCAGCAACAGAGTGGTCACTGTCTGGAATGCACTACCTGACTCTGTGGTTTCTTCCCCAAACCAATGATGGGTTCCTCCTGGTTCCGCCTGGTTCCGCCAAGCCGGCAGCGGTGATGATATGATGTCACCGAACCAGTTCTGCCCCCCCACCCCCCCACCCCCGCGTTATTCTTACCTTTTATTTGGCCCCACCCCCAATCTATTGCTGCCTCCTGAGTCCCAGCTGATGGGCTATAAGGAAAAACTGTTTAAACTCTTGCCACGGGGCTTCAAAGGGCCGCCCTACAGCTGATCAGTGGTAAAAGGCAGTTTGGTGGTAGACCGGTGTCTGCAAAAATAAATGGGTAGACCGGTACAGCTCTGCAAGCAGTTAAAAGCCTGGTAGACCAATACCTCTGCTAAATCCTAAAGAATTGTCACATGACCATCAAGCCACACCCACAAAATAAGCCACGCCCACAGAACCGGTAGTAAAAAAAATTAGAACCCACCCCTGCCCCAAACCCCCAAAACTTTAACCTTAGACTATCTTCTGTCGACCTCACCCCATTTCTAAGAGGTCTGTAAGGGGCATGCATAAGCACACCAATGTGCCTACCGTCCCTGTCCTAATGTTCCCTTATATGTATTCATTTCATGTATTCAAACCATGTATATATTATCTAATACGTGCTCGACAAACTAAATAAATAAATAAAATAAATAAAAATAAAATACACATCTAGAAACATGTTGTATTTCTGGAATGGAGATTACCTTTATACGTAAAAAGCACAAGGGTGAATTTGCCTGGCTGTATCAGACTCTTCCTGTTCGACAAACACATTTTAAGGCCAGCTCCCTTTACTTTAATTAAAGATAGTCCTTGAATTTATGACCACAACTGAGCCCAAAATTTCTGTTGCTAGGGAAGAGAGTAGTTAAGTGAGTTTTGCCCCACCTTTCTTGGCCCAGTTGTTAAGTGAATCACTGCAGTTCTTAAGTTAGTAACACAGTTGTTAAATAAATCTGGCTTCCCCATCGACTTTGTTCGTCAGAAGGTCGCAAAAGGTGATTGTGACTGCAGGGCACTGCAGCTGTCATAAATACATCCCAGCTGCCAAGTGTCAGAATTTTGATCACGTGACGTTGGGGGTGCTACAATGGTTGCTATGTGAAAAATGGTCATAAGTCCCCTTTTTCGGTGCCGTTGAAATTTCAAACAGTCACTAAATGAATGTCTGTTATTTTAGGACTTCCTGTATTATATTGATAGACAGAGTGATTCCAAACTCTGTAGTCTGTTCCAACACGAGTTCATCTGGTGGCGCAGTGGTTAGAATGCAGTATTGCAGGCTAATTCTGCCAACTGCAAGCAGTTCGATCCTGAACCTGCTCAAGGTTGACACAGCCTTCCATCCTTCGGAGGTGTGTAAAATGAGGACCCAGATTGTTGTGGGCAACAGGCTGACTCTGTAAACTGCTTAGAGAGGGCTGAAAAGCACTATGAAGCGGTATATAAATCTAAATCAGGGGTGAAATGCTCCCGGATTGGACCGGATTGCCCGATCCAGTAGTGATTTGTCTCTGTGGTTCAGCGATCCGGTAGCGATTGCTGCCTGGGTGTCATTACTTCCTGGTTTTAACACGCATGATGCGTGCGTGTGCTTCCGAAACGGTAAGGAAGGTAAATAGATTTCACCCCTGGTCTAAGTGCTATTGCTATTGCTATCTGAAGCACCAACAAGAAAAAAAGAGTCTGCAGACAGGCTCAAAAAGGAACAAGAACTCCTAACTTATGGGCTCTTTGACATTGACTCATCTAATACAGAGATGGAGATGGGAAGTTGGGTCGCTGCCCTTCGCTAACCTTTGGCCCCTTGTGATCCCAAACTGGCTTTGCAGGAAGAGGGAGGAGATTACTAAAACTGAGTAACAGCTGCCTCATTTGTCTCCTCCCATTTCTTCTCCTGACACTGAGAATAGGGCGGTGGAGCATCACGTACTATCTGTAGCCGGATTTACCAGAGCCTTAGTGCAGGTCCTGTTGTGCAGAATAACTCAGTGAGAGAGATATTTGGATGGTTTTTTTCCTTTTTAACTAATTATTCACCATCGGAGGCACGGGGGCTCAGTGGCTTAATGATGCTGGAGATGGTCTCCGGTCCAGCGGTTCAAGTCCTAGCACTTTGTGTGGGGGTGAATGCCCATCACTCACCTCAGCTTCTGTCCACCTAACAGTTCAAATGCATGTTCTATGCAAGTAGTTAAATAGGTGCCACTTTAGTGAGGAGATGAGTTGATGCTCCATGCAGGCAGTCAGATTCCTGCTGGATGTGAAGCTTCCTGTTGCTGGCACCCATTTGCAAGGTGCCTCTGGGGAGGGAAGGGGGCTAGGAAGATGCAGAAGGAAGAGCTGCTTGTCTTTCTGTCAGGTGCAAAGCCAGCTTGTCCCCCTGTGGTGCACCTTGGGAAACACATGAGGGTTTCCTAAAACAGAGCTGCTACATTGGCAGCCAAACTTCTATTCTCCAATAGCATTGTGGTCTTCTGGCTAATGTAACAATGCATGACACTAATAATTATAATTATACACCACAAAGTTGATTATATTCCACAATTGTGATGGAATTTGTAGCTAAAGCAGGATGGAGAAAAGAGATCGGCTAGCTTGGAATGCCTACAGGGGAGGAAGCCACAGAGACCTGATTACCTCCAACTCCCAAATCCCTGAATCTCTTATCCGACTGTTCCCAAGGGAGTGTAGTGGTGAGATACTTATAAATAAGTTACTACCAATAGAGAAATTTCTGTAATCAAACAAGGGAATAGAATAGAATAGAATAGAATAGAATAGAATAGAATAGAATAGAATAGAATAGAATAGAATAGAATAGAATAGAATAGAATAGAATTCTTGATTGGCCAAGTGTGACTGGACACACAAGGAATTTCTCTTGGTGCATTGCTCTCAGTGTACATAAAAGAAAAGATACATTTGTCAAGAATCATAAGTTACAACACTTAATGATAGTCATAGGGAACAAATAAGCAATCAAATCATATTAGGAAACAGTCAATATAAATCGACAGGATACCAGCAACCAGGTTACAGTCATACAGTCATAAGTGGGGGGAGATGGGTGATAAGAATGATGAGAAGATTAATAGTAGTGCAAACTTAGTAAATAGTTCTACAGTGTTGTGGGAATTATTTGTTTAGCAGAGTAATGGCGTTCGGGGAAAAACTGTTCTTGTGTCTAGTTCTGGTGTGAAGTGCTCTATAGCGTCGTTTTGAGGGTAGGAGTTGAAACAGTTCATGTCCAGGATGCAAGGGGTCTGTAAATATTTTCACAACCCTATTTTTGACTTGTGCAGTATACAGGTCCTAAATGGAAGGCAGTTTGGTAGTAATTGTTTTTTCTGCAGTTCTAATTATCCTCCGAAGTCTGTGTCTGTCCTGTTGGGTTGCAGAACCAAAGCAGACAGTTATATAGGTGATGATATTCTGGTTGATTTGGTCTGATATAACTATCAACTTTTTTCCCCCTCCCCCATGTTTTATTTGTTTTATTTATAAACATTCAATTTTACTCAAACACTGTCTGTTCTGGGTACAATTATTTATTTTTATTATTTTAATTTATTTTATTTGTCAAACAAGTATAAGATAACAATCAGATGTCTCAACAGTAATCTCTGGGACACCATCTTCTGAAACCACTTCAAGTTCACCTTCAGGATCAACATGGCCACCGGATTCTTCATCAAGTCACCCAACAGCAATCTCTGCAACACCATCTCCTGAAACCACTTCAAGTGCATCCCCAACAGTGTCAGGAAAAATGGATGCTTCATCAAGGGTCCCAAATGCAACCTCTTGGACACCACCTTCTGAAAGTACTTCAAGTGGACCATCAGGAACACCGGATACTTCAACACATCTCCCAGCACCAACATCTAGGGGATCATCCTCTGATACCACTTCAAGTGCAAGTTCGGCATCAACAATGCCTTCAGACGGTTCAAGAACTTGGGAAAGATCAATGTCTATGACACCATCTCCTGAAACCACTTCAAGTGCACCTCCTGCAGCCACAGATACACCAGATTCTTCATCAAGTCTCCCAAGTGCAACCTATGGGACACTATCTGCTGAAACCACTTCAAGTTCAGCTTCAGGAGCAACAGAGCCAAGACAGAGTACAAGAACTCTGATAACTTCTAGAACACTATCTTCTGATACCACTAAAAGTGCACGTTCAGGATCAACAGCGCCATCAGACAGTTCAAGAAGTTTGCTAACAGCAATGTCCAAGACACCATCTTCTGAAACCACTGAACTTGCACCTCCAGGAGCCACAGGTACCCCTGATGCCTCCTGGACACCGTCTCCTGAAACCATCTCAAGTGCACCTCCTGCAGCCACAGCTACACCGGATTCTTCATCAAGTCTCCCAAGTGCAACTGATGGGACACCCTCTTCTGAAACCACTTCAAGTTTACCTTCAGGATCAACAGGACTACCAGAAAGTTCGAGTAGTCTGCTGACAGCAACGTCTAGGACACCATCTTCTGAAACCACTGCACGTGCACCTACTGGTGCCACAGGTACAAATAATTCTTCAACTAGCCTCCCAAAACCAACCACTTGGACACTATCTGCTGAAACCACTTCAAGTTCAGCTTCAGTACCAACACGGCCAAGAGACAGTACAAGAAGTCTGATGACGTCTCAGACCCCATCTCCTGAAACCACCTCAAGTGCACCTCCTGCGGCCGCAGCTACACCGGATTCTTCATCAAGTCTCCCAAGTGCAACCTATGGGACACTATCTGCTGAAACCACTTCAAGTTCAGCTTCCGGAGCAACAGAGCCAAGAGAGAGTACAAGAAGTCTGATAACATCTAGGACACCATCTTCTGATATCACTACAAGTGCACGTTCAGGATCAACAGCGCCACCAGACAGTTCAAGAAGTTTGCTAACAGCAATGTCCAGGATACCATCTTCTGAAACAACTGAACTTGCACCTCCAGGAGCCACAGGTACCCCTGATGCCTCCTGGACACCGTCTCCTGAAACCATCTCAAGTGCACCTCCTGCAGCCACAGCTACACCAGATTCTTCACCAAGTCTCCCAAGTGCAACTGATGGGACACCCTCTTCTGAAACCACTTCAAGTTCACCTTCAGGATCAACAGGACTACCAGAGAGTTCGAGTAGTCTGCTGACAGCAACGTCTAGGACACCATCTTCTGAAACCACTGTACATGCACCTACTGGGGCCACAGGTACAAATGATTCTTCAACGAGCCTCCCAAAAGCAGCCACTTGGACACTATCTGCTGAAACCACTTCAAGTTCAGCTTCAGTACCAACACGGCCAAGAGACAGTACAAGAAGTCTGATGACGTCTCGGACACCATCTCCTGAAACCACCTCAAGTGCACCTCCTGCAGCAACAGCTACACCGGATTCTTCATCAAGTCTCCCAATTGCAACCTATGGGACACTATCTGCTGAAACCACTTCAAGTTTAGCGTCCGGAGCAACAGAGCCAAGAGAGAGTACAAGAAGTCTGATAACATCTAGGACACCATCTTCTGATATCACTACACATGCACGTTCAGGATCAACAGGACTACCAGAGAGTTCGAGTAGTCTGCTGACAGCAACGTCAAGGACACCACCTTCTGAAACCACTGTACGTGAACCTACTGGCGCCACAGGTACAAATGATTCTTCAACTAGCCTCCCAAAAGCAGCCACTTGGACACTATCTGCTGAAACCACTTCAAGTTCAGCGTCCGGAGCAACAGAGCCAAGAGAGAGTACAAGAAGTATGATAACATCTAAGACACCATCTTCTGATATCACTACAAGTGCACGTTCAGGATCAACAGCACCACCAGACAGTTCAAGAAGTTTGCTAACAGCAATGTCCAGGATACCATCTTCTGAAACAACTGAACTTGCACCTCCAGGAGCCACAGGTACCCCTGATGCCTCCTGGACACCGTCTCCTGAAACCATCTCAAGTGCACGTCCTGCAGCCACAGCTACACCGGATTCTTCATCAAGTCTCCCAAGTGCAACTGATGGGACACCCTCTTCTGAAACCACTTCAAGTTTACCTTCAGGATCAACAGGACTACCAGAGAGTTCGAGTAGTCTGCTGGCAGCAACGTCTAGGACACCATCTTCTGAAACCACTGCACGTGCACCTACTGGCGCCACAGGTACAAATGATTCTTCAACTAGCCTCCCAAAAGCAGCCACTTGGACACTATCTGCTGAAACCACTTCAAGTTCAGCTTCAGTAGCAACACGGCCAAGAGACAGTACAAGAAGTCTGATGACGTCTCGGACACCATCTCCTGAAACCACCTCAAGTGAACCTCCTGCAGCAACAGCTACACCGGATTCTTCATCAAGTCTCCCAAGTGCAACCTATGGGACACTATCTGCTGAAACCACTTCAAGTTCAGCGTCCGGAGCAACAGAGCCAAGACAGAGTACAAGAAGTCTGATAACATCTAGGACACCATCTTCTGATATCACTACAAGTGCACGTTCAGGATCAACAGCACCACCAGACAGTTCAAGAAGTTTGCTAACAGCAATGTCCAGGACACCATCTTCTGAAACCACTGAACTTGCACCTCCAGGAGCCACAGGTACCCCTGATGTCTCCTGGACACCGTCTCCTGAAACCATCTCAAGTGCACCTCCTGCAGCCACAGCTACACCGGATTCTTCATCAAGTCTCCCAAGTGAAACTGATGGGTCACCCTCTTCTGAAACCACTTCAAGTTTACCTTCAGGATCAACAGGACTACCAGAGAGTTCGAGTAGTCTGCTGACAGCAACGTCTAGGACACCATCTTCTGAAACCACTGCACTTGCACCTACTGGCGCCACAGGTACAAATGATTCTTCAACTAGCCTCCCAAAAGCAGCCACTTGGACACTATCTGCTGAAACCACTTCAAGTTCAGCTTCAGTACCAACATGGCCAAGAGACAGTACAAGAAGTCTGATGACGTCTCGGACACCATCTCCTGAAACCACCTCAAGTGCACCTCCTGCGGCCACAGCTACACCGGATTCTTCATCAAGTCTCCCAAGTGCAACCTATGGGACACTATCTGCTGAAACCACTTCAAGTTCAGCGTCCGGAGCAACAGAGCCAAGAGAGAGTACAAGAAGTCTGATAACATCTAGGACACCATCTTCTGATATCACTACAAGTGCACGTTCAGGATCAACAGCACCACCAGACAGTTCAAGAAGTTTGCTGACAGCAACGTCTAGGACACCATCTTCTGAAACCACTGTACGTGCACCTACTGGCGCCACAGGTACAAATGATTCTTCAACTAGCCTCCCAAAAGCAGCCACTTGGACACTATCTGCTGAAACCACTTCAAGTTCAGCTTCAGTACCAACATGGCCAAGAGACAGTACAAGAAGTCTGATGACGTCTCGGACACCATCTCCTGAAACCACCTCAAGTGCACCTCCTGCGGCCACAGCTACACCGGATTCTTCATCAAGTCTCCCAAGTGCAACCTATGGGAAACTATCTGCTGAAAACACTTCAAGTTCAGCGTCCGGAGCAACAGAGCCAAGAGAGAGTACAAGAAGTCTGATAACATCTAGGACACCATCTTCTGATATCACTACAAGTGCACGTTCAGGATCAACAGCACCACCAGACAGTTCAAGAAGTTTGCTAACAGCAATGTCCAGGACACCATCTTCTGAAACCACTGAACTTGCACCTCCAGGAGCCACAGGTACCCCTGATGTCTCCTGGACACCGTCTCCTGAAACCATCTCAAGTGCACCTCCTGCAGCCACAGCTACACCGGATTCTTCATCAAGTCTCCCAAGTGAAACTGATGGGTCACCCTCTTCTGAAACCACTTCAAGTTTACCTTCAGGATCAACAGGACTACCAGAGAGTTCGAGTAGTCTGCTGACAGCAACGTCTAGGACACCATCTTCTGAAACCACTGCACTTGCACCTACTGGCGCCACAGGTACAAATGATTCTTCAACTAGCCTCCCAAAAGCAGCCACTTGGACACTATCTGCTGAAACCACTTCAAGTTCAGCTTCAGTACCAACATGGCCAAGAGACAGTACAAGAAGTCTGATGACGTCTCGGACACCATCTCCTGAAACCACCTCAAGTGCACCTCCTGCGGCCACAGCTACACCGGATTCTTCATCAAGTCTCCCAAGTGCAACCTATGGGACACTATCTGCTGAAACCACTTCAAGTTCAGCGTCCGGAGCAACAGAGCCAAGAGAGAGTACAAGAAGTCTGATAACATCTAGGACACCATCTTCTGATATCACTACAAGTGCACGTTCAGGATCAACAGCACCACCAGACAGTTCAAGAAGTTTGCTGACAGCAACGTCTAGGACACCATCTTCTGAAACCACTGTACGTGCACCTACTGGCGCCACAGGTACAAATGATTCTTCAACTAGCCTCCCAAAAGCAGCCACTTGGACACTATCTGCTGAAACCACTTCAAGTTCAGCTTCAGTACCAACATGGCCAAGAGACAGTACAAGAAGTCTGATGACGTCTCGGACACCATCTCCTGAAACCACCTCAAGTGCACCTCCTGTGGCCACAGCTACACCGGATTCTTCATCAAGTCTCCCAAGTGCAACCTATGGGAAACTATCTGCTGAAACCACTTCAAGTTCAGCGTCCGGAGCAACAGAGCCAAGAGAGAGTACAAGAAGTCTGATAACATCTAGGACACCATCTTCTGATATCACTACAAGTGCACGTTCAGGATCAACAGCACCACCAGACAGTTCAAGAAGTTTGCTAACAGCAATGTCCAGGACACCATCTTCTGAAACCACTGAACTTGCACCTCCAGGAGCCACAGGTACCCCTGATGCCTCCTGGACACCGTCTCCTGAAACCATCTCAAGTGCACCTCCTGCAGCCACAGCTACACCGGATTCTACATCAAGTCTCCCAAGTGCAACTGATGGGACACCCTCTTCTGAAACCACTTCAAGTTTACCTTCAGGATCAACAGGACTACCAGAGAGTTCGAGTAGTCTGCTGACAGCAATGTCTAGGACACCATCTTCTGAAACCACTGCACGTGCACCTACTGGCGCCACAGGTACAAATAATTCTTCAACTAGCCTCCCAAAAGCAACCACTTGGACACTATCTGCTGAAACCACTTCAAGTTCAGCTTCAATAGCAACAGGGCCAAGAGAGAGTGCAAGAAGTCTGATGACGTCTAGGACACCATCTCCTGAAACCACCTCAAGTGCACCTCCTGCGGCCACAGCTACACCGGATTCTTCATCAAGTCTCCCAAGTGCAAGCTATGGGAAACTATCTGCTGAAACCACTTCAAGTTCAGCGTCCGGAGCAACAGAGCCAAGAGAGAGTACAAGAAGTCTGATAACATCTAGGACACCATCTTCTGATATCACTACAAGTGCACGTTCAGGATCAACAGCACCACCAGACAGTTCAAGAAGTTTGCTAACAGCAATGTCCAGGACACCATCTTCTGAAACCACTGAACTTGCACCTCCAGGATCCACAGGTACCCCTGATGCCTCCTGGACACCGTCTCCTGAAACCATCTCAAGTGCACCTCCTGCAGCCACAGCTACACCGGATTCTTCATCAAGTCTCCTAAGTGCAACTGATGGGACACCCTCTTCTGAAACCACTTCAAGTTTACCTTCAGGATCAACAGGACTACCAGAGAGTTCGAGTAGTCTGCTGACAGCAATGTCTAGGACACCATCTTCTGAAACCACTGCACGTGCACCTACTGGCGCCACAGGTACAAATAATTCTTCAACTAGCCTCCCAAAAGCAACCACTTGGACACTATCTGCTGAAACCACTTCAAGTTCAGCTTCAATAGCAACAGGGCCAAGAGAGAGTGCAAGAAGTCTGATGACGTCTAGGACACCATCTTCTGAAACCACCTCAAGTGAACCTCCTGCAGCAACAGCTACACCGGATTCTTCATCAAGTCTCCCAAGTGCAACCTATGGGACACTATCTGCTGAAACCACTTCAAGTTCAGCGTCCGGAGCAACAGAGCCAAGAGAGAGTACAAGAAGTCTGATAACATCTAGGACACCATCTTCTGATATCACTACAAGTGCACGTTCAGGATCAACAGCACCACCAGACAGTTCAAGAAGTTTGCTAACAGCAATGTCCAGGACACCATCTTCTGAAACCACTGAACTTGCACCTCCAGGAGCCACAGGTACCCCTGATGCCTCGTGGACACCGTCTCCTGAAACCATCTCAAGTGCACCTCCTGCAGCCACAGCTACACCGGATTCTTCATCAAGTCTTCCAAGTGCAACTGATGGGACACCCTCTTCTGAAACGACTTCAAGTTTACCTTCAGGATCAACAGGACTACCAGAGAGTTCGAGTAGGCTGCTGACAGCAACGTCAAGGACACCACCTTCTGAAACCACTGTACGTGCACCTACTGGCGCCACAGGTACAAATGATTCTTCAACTAGCCTCCCAAAAGCAGCCACTTGGACACTATCTGCTGAAACCACTTCAAGTTCAGCTTCAGTACCAACATGGCCAAGAGACAGTACAAGAAGTCTGATGACGTCTCGGACACCATCTCCTGAAACCACCTCAAGTGCACCTCCTGCGGCCACAGCTACACCGGATTCTTCATCAAGTCTCCCAAGTGCAACCTATGGGAAACTATCTGCTGAAACCACTTCAAGTTCAGCGTCCGGAGCAACAGAGCCAAGAGAGAGTACAAGAAGTCTGATAACATCTAGGACACCATCTTCTGATATCACTACAAGTGCACGTTCAGGATCAACAGCACCACCAGACAGTTCAAGAAGTTTGCTAACAGCAATGTCCAGGACACCATCTTCTGAAACCACTGAACTTGCACCTCCAGGAGCCACAGGTACCCCTGATGCCTCCTGGACACCGTCTCCTGAAACCATCTCAAGTGCACCTCCTGCAGCCACAGCTACACCGGATTCTTCATCAAGTCTCCCAAGTGCAACTGATGGGACACCCTCTTCTGAAACCACTTCAAGTTTACCTTCAGGATCAACAGGACTACCAGAGAGTTCGAGTAGTCTGCTGACAACAATGTCTAGGACACCATCTTCTGAAACCACTGAACGTGCACCTACTGGCGCCACAGGTACAAATAATTCTTCAACTAGCCTCCCAAAAGCAACCACTTGGGCACTATCTGCTGAAACCACTTCAAGTTCAGCTTCAATAGCAACAGGGCCAAGAGAGAGTGCAAGAAGTCTGATGACGTCTAGGACACCATCTTCTGAAACCACCTCAAGTGAACCTCCTGCAGCAACAGCTACACCGGATTCTTCATCAAGTCTCCCAAGTGCAACCTATGGGACACTATCTGCTGAAACCACTTCAAGTTCAGCGTCCGGAGCAACAGAGCCAAGAGAGAGTACAAGAAGTCTGATAACATCTAGGACACCATCTTCTGATATCACTACAAGTGCACGTTCAGGATCAACAGCACCACCAGACAGTTCAAGAACTTTGCTGACAGCAACGTCTAGGACACCATCTTCTGAAACCACTGTACGTGAACCTACTGGCGCCACAGGTACAAATGATTCTTCAACTAGCCTCCCAAAAGCAGCCACTTGGACACTATCTGCTGAAACCACTTCAAGTTCAGCGTCCGGAGCAACAGAGCCAAGAGAGAGTACAAGAAGTATGATAACATCTAAGACACCATCTTCTGATATCACTACAAGTGCACGTTCAGGATCAACAGCACCACCAGACAGTTCAAGAAGTTTGCTAACAGCAATGTCCAGGACACCATCTTCTGAAACAACTGAACTTGCACCTCCAGGAGCCACAGGTACCCCTGATGCCTCCTGGACACCGTCTCCTGAAACCATCTCAAGTGCACGTCCTGCAGCCACAGCTACACCGGATTCTTCATCAAGTCTCCCAAGTGCAACTGATGGGACACCCTCTTCTGAAACCACTTCAAGTTTACCTTCAGGATCAACAGGACTACCAGAGAGTTCGAGTAGTCTGCTGACAGCAATGTCTAGGACACCATCTTCTGAAACCACTGCACGTGCACCTACTGGCGCCACAGGTACAAATAATTCTTCAACTAGCCTCCCAAAAGCAGCCACTTGGACACTATCTGCTGAAACCACTTCAAGTTCAGCTTCAATAGCAACTGGGCCAAGAGAGAGTGCAAGAAGTCTGATGACGTCTAGGACACCATCTTCTGAAACCACCTCAAGTGAACCTCCCGCAGCAACAGCTACACCGGATTCTTCATCAAGTCTCCCAAGTGCAACCTATGGGACACTATCTGCTGAAACCACTTCAAGTTCAGCGTCCGGAGCAACAGAGCCAAGAGAGAGTACAAGAAGTCTGATAACATCTAGGACACCATCTTCTGATATCACTACAAGTGCACGTTCAGGATCAACAGCACCACCAGACAGTTCAAGAAGTTTGCTAACAGCAATGTCCAGGACACCATCTTCTGAAACCACTGAACTTGCACCTCCAGGAGCCACAGGTACCCCTGATGTCTCCTGGACACCGTCTCCTGAAACCATCTCAAGTGCACCTCCTGCAGCCACAGCTACACCGGATTCTTCATCAAGTCTCCAAAGTGCAACTGATGGGACACCCTCTTCTGAAACCACTTCAAGTTTACCTTCAGGATCAACAGGACTACCAGAGAGTTCGAGTAGTCTGCTGACAGCAACGTCTAGGACACCATCTTCTGAAACCACTGCACGTGCACCTACTGGCGCCACAGGTACAAATGATTCTTCAACTAGCCTCACAAAAGCAGCCACTTGGACACTACCTGCTGAAACCACTTCAAGTTCAGCTTCAGTACCAACATGGCCAAGAGACAGTACAAGAAGTCTAATGATGTCTCGGACACCATCTTCTGAAACCACCTCAAGTGCACCTCCTGCGGCCACAGCTTCACCGGATTCTTCATCAAGTCTCCCAAGTGCAACCTATGGGACACAATCTGCTGAAACCACTTCAAGTTCAGCGTCCGGAGCAACAGAGCCAAGAGAGAGTACAAGAAGTCTGATAACATCTAGGACACCATCTTCTGATATCACTACAAGTGCACGTTCAGGATCAACAGCACCACCAGACAGTTCAAGAAGTTTGCTAACAGCAACGTCTAGGACACCATCTTCTGAAACCACTGTACGTGAACCTACTGGCGCCACAGGTACCCCTGAAGCCTCCTGGACACCGTCTCCTGAAACCATCTCAAGTGCACCTCCTGCAGCCACAGCTACACCGGATTCTTCATCAAGTCTTCCAAGTGCAAGTGATGGGACACCCTCTTCTGAAACCACTTCAAGTTTACCTTCAGGATCAACAGGACTACCAGAGAGTTCGAGTAGTCTGCTGACAGCAATGTCTAGGACACCATCTTCTGAAACCACTGCACTTGCACCTACTGGCGCCACAGGTACAAATGATTCTTCAACTAGCCTCCCAAAAGCAGCCACTTGGACACTATCTGCTGAAACCACTTCAAGTTCAGCTTCAGTACCAACATGGCCAAGAGACAGTACAAGAAGTCTGATGACGTCTCGGACACCATCTCCTGAAACCACCTCAAGTGCACCTCCTGCGGCCACAGCTACACCGGATTCTTCATCAAGTCTCCCAAGTGCAACCTATGGGACACTATCTGCTGAAACCACTTCAAGTTCCACGTCCGGAGCAACAGAGCCAAGAGAGAGTACAAGAAGTCTGATAACATCTAGGACACCATCTTCTGATATCACTACACATGCACGTTCAGGATCAACAGCACCACCAGACAGTTCAAGAAGTTTGCTGACAGCAACGTCTAGGACACCATCTTCTGAAACCACTGTACGTGAACCTACTGGCGCCACAGGTACAAATGATTCTTCAACAAGCCTCCCAAAAGCAACCACTTGGACACTATCTGCTGAAACCAGTTCAAGTTCAGCGTCCGGAGCAACAGAGCCAAGAGAGAGTACAAGAAGTATGATAACATCTAAGACACCATCTTCTGATATCACTACAAGTGCACGTTCAGGATCAACAGCACCACCAGACAGTTCAAGAAGTTTGCTAACAGCAATGTCCAGGATACCATCTTCTGAAACAACTGAACTTGCACCTCCAGGAGCCACAGGTACCCCTGATGCCTCCTGGACACCGTCTCCTGAAAACATCTCAAGTGCACCTCCTGCAGCCACAGCTACACCGGATTCTTCATCAAGTCTCCCAAGTGCAACTGATGGGACACCCTCTTCTGAAACCACTTCAAGTTTACCTTCAGGATCAACAGGACTACCAGAGAGTTCGAGTAGTCTGCTGACAGCAACGTCTAGGACACCATCTTCTGAAACCACTGCACGTGCTCCTACTGGCGCCACAGGTACAAATAATTCTTCAACTAGCCTCCCAAAAGCAACCACTTGGACACTATCTGCTGAAACCACTTCAAGTTCAGCTTCAATAGCAACAGGGCCAAGAGAGAGTACAAGAAGTCTGATGACGTCTAGGACACCATCTTCTGAAACCACCTCAAGTGAAACTCCTGCAGCAACAGCTACACCGGATTCTTCATCAAGTCTCCCAAGTGCAACCTATGGGACACTATCTGCTGAAACCACTTCAAGTTCAGCGTCCGGAGCAACAGAGCCAAGAGAGAGTACAAGAAGTCTGATAACATCTAGGACACCATCTTCTGATATCACTACAAGTGCACGTTCAGGATCAACAGAACCACCAGACAGTTCAAGAAGTTTGCTAACAGCAATGTCCAGGACACCATCTTCTGGAACCACTGAACTTGCACCTCCAGGAGCCACAGGTACCCCTGATGCCTCCTGGACACCGTCTCCTGAAACCATCTCAAGTGCACCTCCTGCAGCCACAGCTACACCAGATTCTTCATCAAGTCTCCCAAGTGCAACTGATGGGACACCCTCTTCTGAAACCACTTCAAGTTTACCTTCAGGATCAACAGGACTACCAGAGAGTTCGAGTAGTCTGCTGGCAGCAACGTCTAGGACACCATCTTCTGAAACCACTGCACGTGCACCTACTGGCGCTACAGGTACAAATGATTCTTCAACTAGCCTCCCAAAAGCAGCCACTTGGACACTATCTGCTGAAACCACTTCAAGTTCAGCTTCAATAGCAACAGGGCCAAGAGAGAGTACAAGAAGTCTGATGACGTCTAGGACACCATCTTCTGAAACCACCTCAAGTGAAACTCCTGCAGCAACAGCTACACCGGATTCTTCATCAAGTCTCCCAAGTGCAACCTATGGGACACTATCTGCTGAAACCACTTCAAGTTCAGCGTCCGGAGCAACAGAGCCAAGAGAGAGTACAAGAAGTCTGATAACATCTAGGACACCATCTTCTGATATCACTACAAGTGCACGTTCAGGATCAACAGCACCACCAGACAGTTCAAGAAGTTTGCTAACAGCAATGTCCAGGACACCATCTTCTGGAACCACTGAACTTGCACCTCCAGGAGCCACAGGTACCCCTGATGCCTCCTGGACACCGTCTCCTGAAACCATCTCAAGTGCACCTCCTGCAGCCACAGCTACACCAGATTCTTCATCAAGTCTCCCAAGTGCAACTGATGGGACACCCTCTTCTGAAACCACTTCAAGTTTACCTTCAGGATCAACAGGACTACCAGAGAGTTCGAGTAGTCTGCTGACAGCAACGTCTAGGACACCATCTTCTGAAACCACTGCACGTGCAACTACTGGCGCTACAGGTACAAATGATTCTTCAACTAGCCTCCCAAAAGCAGCCACTTGGACACTATCTGCTGAAACCACTTCAAGTTCAGCTTCAGTAGCAACACGGCCAAGAGACAGTACAAGAAGTCTGATGACGTCTCGGACACCATCTCCTGAAACCACCTCAAGTGAACCTCCTGCAGCAACAGCTACACCGGATTCTTCATCAAGTCTACCAATTGCAACCTATGGGACACTATCTGCTGAAACAACTTCAAGTTCAGCTTCCGGAGCAACAGAGCCAAGAGAGAGTACAAGAAGTCTGATAATGTCTACGACACCATCTTCGGATACCATTACAAGTGCACGTTCAGGATCAACAGCACCACCAGACAGTTCAAGAAGTTTGCTAACAGCAATGTCCAGGACACCATCTTCTGAAACCACTGAACTTGCACCTCCAGGAGCCACAGGTACCCCTGATGCCTCCTGGACACCGTCTCCTGAAACCATCTCAAGTGCACCTCCTGCAGCCACAGCTACACCGGATTCTTCATCAAGTCTCCCAAGTGCAACTGATGGGACACCCTCTTCTGAAACCACTTCAAGTTTACCTTCAGGATCAACAGGACTACCAGAGAGTTCGAGTAGTCTGCTGACAGCAATGTCTAGGACACCATCTTCTGAAACCACTGCACGTGCACCTACTGGCGCCACAGGTACAAATAATTCTTCAACTAGCCTCCCAAAAGCAGCCACTTGGACACTATCTGCTGAAACCACTTCAAGTTCAGCTTCAATAGCAACTGGGCCAAGAGAGAGTGCAAGAAGTCTGATGACGTCTAGTACACCATCTTCTGAAACCACCTCAAGTGAAACTCCTGCAGCAACAGCTACACCGGATTCTTCATCAAGTCTCCCAAGTGCAACCTATGGGACACTATCTGCTGAAACCACTTCAAGTTCAGCGTCCGGAGCAACAGAGCCAAGAGAGAGTACAAGAAGTCTGATAACATCTAGGACACCATCTTCTGATATCACTACAAGTGCACGTTCAGGATCAACAGAACCACCAGACAGTTCAAGAAGTTTGCTAACAGCAATGTCCAGGACACCATCTTCTGGAACCACTGAACTTGCACCTCCAGGAGCCACAGGTACCCCTGATGCCTCCTGGACACCGTCTCCTGAAACCATCTCAAGTGCACCTCCTGCAGCCACAGCTACACCAGATTCTTCATCAAGTCTCCCAAGTGCAACTGATGGGACACCCTCTTCTGAAACCACTTCAAGTTTACCTTCAGGATCAACAGGATTACCAGAGAGTTCGAGTAGTCTGCTGACAGCAACGTCTAGGACACCATCTTCTGAAACCACTGCACGTGCAACTACTGGCGCTACAGGTACAAATGATTCTTCAACTAGCCTCCCAAAAGCAGCCACTTGGACACTATCTGCTGAAACCACTTCAAGTTCAGCTTCAGTAGCAACACGGCCAAGAGACAGTACAAGAAGTCTGATGACGTCTCGGACACCATCTCCTGAAACCACCTCAAGTGAACCTCCTGCAGCAACAGCTACACCGGATTCTTCATCAAGTCTACCAATTGCAACCTATGGGACACTATCTGCTGAAACAACTTCAAGTTCAGCTTCCGGAGCAACAGAGCCAAGAGAGAGTACAAGAAGTCTGATAATGTCTACGACACCATCTTCGGATACCATTACAAGTGCACGTTCAGGATCAACAGCACCACCAGACAGTTCAAGAAGTTTGCTAACAGCAATGTCCAGGACACCATCTTCTGAAACCACTGAACTTGCACCTCCAGGAGCCACAGGTACCCCTGATGCCTCCTGGACACCGTCTCCTGAAACCATCTCAAGTGCACCTCCTGCAGCCACAGCTACACCGGATTCTTCATCAAGTCTCCCAAGTGCAACTGATGGGACACCCTCTTCTGAAACCACTTCAAGTTTACCTTCAGGATCAACAGGACTACCAGAGAGTTCGAGTAGTCTGCTGACAGCAATGTCTAGGACACCATCTTCTGAAACCACTGCACGTGCACCTACTGGCGCCACAGGTACAAATAATTCTTCAACTAGCCTCCCAAAAGCAGCCACTTGGACACTATCTGCTGAAACCACTTCAAGTTCAGCTTCAATAGCAACTGGGCCAAGAGAGAGTGCAAGAAGTCTGATGACGTCTAGGACACCATCTTCTGAAACCACCTCAAGTGAACCTCCCGCAGCAACAGCTACACCGGATTCTTCATCAAGTCTCCCAAGTGCAACCTATGGGACACTATCTGCTGAAACCACTTCAAGTTCAGCGTCCGGAGCAACAGAGCCAAGAGAGAGTACAAGAAGTCTGATAACATCTAGGACACCATCTTCTGATATCACTACAAGTGCACGTTCAGGATCAACAGCACCACCAGACAGTTCAAGAAGTTTGCTAACAGCAATGTCCAGGACACCATCTTCTGAAACCACTGAACTTGCACCTCCAGGAGCCACAGGTACCCCTGATGTCTCCTGGACACCGTCTCCTGAAACCATCTCAAGTGCACCTCCTGCAGCCACAGCTACACCGGATTCTTCATCAAGTCTCCAAAGTGCAACTGATGGGACACCCTCTTCTGAAACCACTTCAAGTTTACCTTCAGGATCAACAGGACTACCAGAGAGTTCGAGTAGTCTGCTGACAGCAACGTCTAGGACACCATCTTCTGAAACCACTGCACTTGCACCTACTGGCGCCACAGGTACAAATGATTCTTCAACTAGCCTCACAAAAGCAGCCACTTGGACACTACCTGCTGAAACCACTTCAAGTTCAGCTTCAGTACCAACATGGCCAAGAGACAGTACAAGAAGTCTGATGACGTCTCGGACACCATCTCCTGAAACCACCTCAAGTGCACCTCCTGCGGCCACAGCTACACCGGATTCTTCATCAAGTCTCCCAAGTGCAACCTATGGGACACTATCTGCTGAAACCACTTCAAGTTCAGCGTCCGGAGCAACAGAGCCAAGAGAGAGTACAAGAAGTCTGATAACATCTAGGACACCATCTTCTGATATCACTACAAGTGCACGTTCAGGATCAACAGCACCACCAGACAGTTCAAGAAGTTTGCTGACAGCAACGTCTAGGACACCATCTTCTGAAACCACTGTACGTGCACCTACTGGCGCCACAGGTACAAATGATTCTTCAACTAGCCTCCCAAAAGCAGCCACTTGGACACTATCTGCTGAAACAACTTCAAGTTCAGCTTCAGTACCAACATGGCCAAGAGACAGTACAAGAAGTCTGATGACGTCTCGGACACCATCTCCTGAAACCACCTCAAGTGCACCTCCTGCGGCCACAGCTACACCGGATTCTTCATCAAGTCTCCCAAGTGCAACCTATGGGAAACTATCTGCTGAAACCACTTCAAGTTCAGCGTCCGGAGCAACAGAGCCAAGAGAGAGTACAAGAAGTCTGATAACATCTAGGACACCATCTTCTGATATCACTACAAGTGCACGTTCAGGATCAACAGCACCACCAGACAGTTCAAGAAGTTTGCTAACAGCAATGTCCAGGACACCATCTTCTGAAACCACTGAACTTGCACCTCCAGGAGCCACAGGTACCCCTGAAGCCTCCTGGACACCGTCTCCTGAAACCATCTCAAGTGCACCTCCTGCAGCCACAGCTACACCAGATTCTTCATCAAGTCTCCCAAGTGCAACTGATGGGACATCCTCTTATGAAACCACTTCAAGTTTACCTTCAGGATCAACAGGACTACCAGAGAGTTCGAGTAGTCTGCTGACAGCAATGTCTAGGACACCATTTTCTGAAACCACTGCACGTGCACCTACTGGCGCCACAGGTACAAATAATTCTTCAACTAGCCTCCCAAAAGCAACCACTTGGACACTATCTGCTGAAACCACTTCAAGTTCAGCTTCAATAGCAACTGGGCCAAGAGAGAGTGCAAGAAGTCTGATGACGTCTAGGACACCATCTTCTGAAACCACCTCAAGTGAACCTCCCGCAGCAACAGCTACACCGCATTCTTCATCAAGTCTCCCAAGTGCAACCTATGGGACACTATCTGCTGAAACCACTTCAAGTTCAGCGTCCGGAGCAACAGAGCGAAGAGAGAGTACAAGAAGTCTGATAACATCTAGGACACCATCTTCTGATATCACTACAAGTGCACGTTCAGGATCAACAGCACCACCAGACAGTTCAAGAAGTTTGCTAACAGCAATGTCCAGGACACCATCTTCTGAAACCACTGAACTTGCACCTCCAGGAGCCACAGGTACCCCTGATGTCTCCTGGACACCGTCTCCTGAAACCATCTCAAGTGCACCTCCTGCAGCCACAGCTACACCGGATTCTTCATCAAGTCTCCCAAGTGCAACTGATGGGTCACCCTCTTCTGAAACCACTTCAAGTTTACCTTCAGGATCAACAGGACTACCAGAGAGTTCGAGTAGTCTGCTGACAGCAACGTCTAGGACACCATCTTCTGAAACCACTGCACTTGCACCTACTGGCGCCACAGGTACAAATGATTCTTCAACTAGCCTCCCAAAAGCAGCCACTTGGACACTATCTGCTGAAACCACTTCAAGTTCAGCTTCAGTACCAACATGGCCAAGAGACAGTACAAGAAGTCTGATGACGTCTCGGACACCATCTCCTGAAACCAACTCAAGTGCACCTCCTGCGGCCACAGCTACACCGGATTCTTCATCAAGTCTCCCAAGTGCAACCTATGGGACACTATCTGCTGAAACCACTTCAAGTTCAGCGTTCGGAGCAACAGAGCCAAGAGAGAGTACAAGAAGTCTGATAACATCTAGGACACCATCTTCTGATATCACTACAAGTGCACGTTCAGGATCAACAGCACCACCAGACAGTTCAAGAAGTTTGCTGACAGCAACGTCTAGGACACCATCTTCTGAAACCACTGTACGTGCACCTACTGGCGCCACAGGTACAAATGATTCTTCAACTAGCCTCCCAAAAGCAGCCACTTGGACACTATCTGCTGAAACCACTTCAAGTTCAGCTTCAGTACCAACATGGCCAAGAGACAGTACAAGAAGTCTGATGACGTCTCGGACACCATCTCCTGAAACCACCTCAAGTGCACCTCCTGCGGCCACAGCTACACCGGATTCTTCATCAAGTCTCCCAAGTGCAACCTATGGGAAACTATCTGCTGAAACCACTTCAAGTTCAGCGTCCGGAGCAACAGAGCCAAGAGAGAGTACAAGAAGTCTGATAACATCTAGGACACCATCTTCTGATATCACTACAAGTGCACGTTCAGGATCAACAGCACCACCAGACAGTTCAAGAAGTTTGCTAACAGCAATGTCCAGGACACCATCTTCTGAAACCACTGAACTTGCACCTCCAGGAGCCACAGGTACCCCTGATGCCTCCTGGACACCGTCTCCTGAAACCATCTCAAGTGCACCTCCTGCAGCCACAGCTACACCGGATTCTTCATCAAGTCTCCCAAGTGCAACTGATGGGACACCCTCTTCTGAAACCACTTCAAGTTTACCTTCAGGATCAACAGGACTACCAGAGAGTTCGAGTAGTCTGCTGGCAGCAACGTCTAGGACACCATCTTCTGAAACCACTGCACGTGCACCTACTGGCGCCACAGGTACAAATGATTCTTCAACTAGCCTCCCAAAAGCAGCCACTTGGACACTATCTGCTGAAACCACTTCAAGTTCAGCTTCAGTAGCAACACGGCCAAGAGACAGTACAAGAAGTCTGATGACGTCTCGGACACCATCTCCTGAAACCACCTCAAGTGAACCTCCTGCAGCAACAGCTACACCGGATTCTTCATCAAGTCTACCAATTGCAACCTATGGGACACTATCTGCTGAAACAACTTCAAGTTCAGCTTCCGGAGCAACAGAGCCAAGAGAGAGTACAAGAAGTCTGATAATGTCTACGACACCATCTTCGGATACCATTACAAGTGCACGTTCAGGATCAACAGCACCACCAGACAGTTCAAGAAGTTTGCTAACAGCAGTGTCCAGGACACCATCTTCTGAAACCACTGAACTTGCACCTCCAGGAGCCACAGGTACCCCTGATGTCTCCTGGACACCGTCTCCTGAAACCATCTCAAGTGCACCTCCTGCAGCCACAGCTACACCGGATTCTTCATCAAGTCTCCAAAGTGCAACTGATGGGACACCCTCTTCTGAATCCACTTCAAGTTTACCTTCAGGATCAACAGGACTACCAGAGAGTTCGAGTAGTCTGCTGACAGCAACGTCTAGGACACCATCTTCTGAAACCACTGCACTTGCACCTACTGGCGCCACAGGTACAAATGATTCTTCAACTAGCCTCCCAAAAGCAGCCACTTGGACACTATCTGCTGAAACCACTTCAAGTTCAGCTTCAGTACCAACATGGCCAAGAAACAGTACAAGAAGTCTGATGACGTCTCGGACACCATCTCCTGAAACCAACTCAAGTGCACCTCCTGCGGCCACAGCTACACCGGATTCTTCATCAAGTCTCCCAAGTGCAACCTATGGGACACTATCTGCTGAAACCACTTCAAGTTCAGCGTCCGGAGCAACAGAGCCAAGAGAGAGTACAAGAAGTCTGATAACATCTAGGACACCATCTTCTGATATCACTACAAGTGCACGTTCAGGATCAAGAGCACCACCAGACAGTTCAAGAAGTTTGCTAACAGCAATGTCCAGGACACCATCTTCTGAAACTACTGAACTTGCACCTCCAGGAGCCACAGGTACCCCTGAAGCCTCCTGGACACCGTCTCCTGAAACCATCTCAAGTGCACCTCCTGCATCCACAGCTACACCAGATTCTTCATCAAGTCTCCCAAGTGCAACTGATGGGACATCCTCTTATGAAACCACTTCAAGTTTACCTTCAGGATCAACAGGACTACCAGAGAGTTCGAGTAGTCTGCTGACAGCAATGTCTAGGACACCATTTTCTGAAACCACTGCACGTGCACCTACTGGCGCCACAGGTACAAATAATTCTTCAACTAGCCTCCCAAAAGCAACCACTTGGACACTATCTGCTGAAACCACTTCAAGTTCAGCTTCAATAGCAACTGGGCCAAGAGAGAGTGCAAGAAGTCTGATGACGTCTAGGACACCATCTTCTGAAACCACCTCAAGTGAACCTCCCGCAGCAACAGCTACACCGGATTCTTCATCAAGTCTCCCAAGTGCAACCTATGGGACACTATCTGCTGAAACCACTTCAAGTTCAGCGTCCGGAGCAACAGAGCGAAGAGAGAGTACAAGAAGTCTGATAACATCTAGGACACCATCTTCTGATATCACTACAAGTGCACGTTCAGGATCAACAGCACCACCAGACAGTTCAAGAAGTTTGCTAACAGCAATGTCCAGGACACCATCTTCTGAAACCACTGAACTTGCACCTCCAGGAGCCACAGGTACCCCTGATGTCTCCTGGACACCGTCTCCTGAAACCATCTCAAGTGCACCTCCTGCAGCCACAGCTACACCGGATTCTTCATCAAGTCTCCCAAGTGCAACTGATGGGTCACCCTCTTCTGAAACCACTTCAAGTTTACCTTCAGGATCAACAGGACTACCAGAGAGTTCGAGTAGTCTGCTGACAGCAACGTCTAGGACACCATCTTCTGAAACCACTGCACTTGCACCTACTGGCGCCACAGGTACAAATGATTCTTCAACTAGCCTCCCAAAAGCAGCCACTTGGACACTATCTGCTGAAACCACTTCAAGTTCAGCTTCAGTACCAACATGGCCAAGAGACAGTACAAGAAGTCTGATGACGTCTCGGACACCATCTCCTGAAACCAACTCAAGTGCACCTCCTGCGGCCACAGCTACACCGGATTCTTCATCAAGTCTCCCAAGTGCAACCTATGGGACACTATCTGCTGAAACCACTTCAAGTTCAGCGTCCGGAGCAACAGAGCCAAGAGAGAGTACAAGAAGTCTGATAACATCTAGGACACCATCTTCTGATATCACTACAAGTGCACGTTCAGGATCAACAGCACCACCAGACAGTTCAAGAAGTTTGCTGACAGCAACGTCTAGGACACCATCTTCTGAAACCACTGTACGTGCACCTACTGGCGCCACAGGTACAAATGATTCTTCAACTAGCCTCCCAAAAGCAGCCACTTGGACACTATCTGCTGAAACCACTTCAAGTTCAGCTTCAGTACCAACATGGCCAAGAGACAGTACAAGAAGTCTGATGACGTCTCGGACACCATCTCCTGAAACCACCTCAAGTGCACCTCCTGCGGCCACAGCTACACCGGATTCTTCATCAAGTCTCCCAAGTGCAACCTATGGGAAACTATCTGCTGAAACCACTTCAAGTTCAGCGTCCGGAGCAACAGAGCCAAGAGAGAGTACAAGAAGTCTGATAACATCTAGGACACCATCTTCTGATATCACTACAAGTGCACGTTCAGGATCAACAGCACCACCAGACAGTTCAAGAAGTTTGCTAACAGCAATGTCCAGGACACCATCTTCTGAAACCACTGAACTTGCACCTCCAGGAGCCACAGGTACCCCTGATGCCTCCTGGACACTGTCTCCTGAAACCATCTCAAGTGCACCTCCTGCAGCCACAGCTACACCGGATTCTTCATCAAGTCTCCCAAGTGCAACTGATGGGACACCCTCTTCTGAAACCACTTCAAGTTTACCTTCAGGATCAACAGGACTACCAGAGAGTTCGAGTAGTCTGCTGGCAGCAACGTCTAGGACACCATCTTCTGAAACCACTGCACGTGCACCTACTGGCGCCACAGGTACAAATGATTCTTCAACTAGCCTCCCAAAAGCAGCCACTTGGACACTATCTGCTGAAACCACTTCAAGTTCAGCTTCAGTAGCAACACGGCCAAGAGACAGTACAAGAAGTCTGATGACGTCTCGGACACCATCTCCTGAAACCACCTCAAGTGAACCTCCTGCAGCAACAGCTACACCGGATTCTTCATCAAGTCTACCAATTGCAACCTATGGGACACTATCTGCTGAAACAACTTCAAGTTCAGCTTCCGGAGCAACAGAGCCAAGAGAGAGTACAAGAAGTCTGATAATGTCTACGACACCATCTTCGGATACCATTACAAGTGCACGTTCAGGATCAACAGCAGCACCAGACAGTTCAAGAAGTTTGCTAACAGCAGTGTCCAGGACACCATCTTCTGAAACCACTGAACTTGCACCTCCAGGAGCCACAGGTACCCTTGATGTCTCCTGGACACCGTCTCCTGAAACCATCTCAAGTGCACCTCCTGCAGCCACAGCTACACCGGATTCTTCATCAAGTCTCCAAAGTGCAACTGATGGGACACCCTCTTCTGAATCCACTTCAAGTTTACCTTCAGGATCAACAGGACTACCAGAGAGTTCGAGTAGTCTGCTGACAGCAACGTCTAGGACACCATCTTCTGAAACCACTGCACTTGCACCTACTGGCGCCACAGGTACAAATGATTCTTCAACTAGCCTCCCAAAAGCAGCCACTTGGACACTATCTGCTGAAACCACTTCAAGTTCAGCTTCAGTACCAACATGGCCAAGAAACAGTACAAGAAGTCTGATGACGTCTCGGACACCATCTCCTGAAACCAACTCAAGTGCACCTCCTGCGGCCACAGCTACACCGGATTCTTCATCAAGTCTCCCAAGTGCAACCTATGGGACACTATCTGCTGAAACCACTTCAAGTTCAGCGTCCGGAGCAACAGAGCCAAGAGAGAGTACAAGAAGTCTGATAACATCTAGGACACCATCTTCTGATATCACTACAAGTGCACGTTCAGGATCAAGAGCACCACCAGACAGTTCAAGAAGTTTGCTAACAGCAATGTCCAGGACACCATCTTCTGAAACTACTGAACTTGCACCTCCAGGAGCCACAGGTACCCCTGAAGCCTCCTGGACACCGTCTCCTGAAACCATCTCAAGTGCACCTCCTGCATCCACAGCTACACCAGATTCTTCATCAAGTCTCCCAAGTGCAACTGATGGGACATCCTCTTATGAAACCACTTCAAGTTTACCTTCAGGATCAACAGGACTACCAGAGAGTTCGAGTAGTCTGCTGACAGCAATGTCTAGGACACCATTTTCTGAAACCACTGCACGTGCACCTACTGGCGCCACAGGTACAAATAATTCTTCAACTAGCCTCCCAAAAGCAACCACTTGGACACTATCTGCTGAAACCACTTCAAGTTCAGCTTCAATAGCAACTGGGCCAAGAGAGAGTGCAAGAAGTCTGATGACGTCTAGGACACCATCTTCTGAAACCACCTCAAGTGAACCTCCCGCAGCAACAGCTACACCGGATTCTTCATCAAGTCTCCCAAGTGCAACCTATGGGACACTATCTGCTGAAACCACTTCAAGTTCAGCGTCCGGAGCAACAGAGCGAAGAGAGAGTACAAGAAGTCTGATAACATCTAGGACACCATCTTCTGATATCACTACAAGTGCACGTTCAGGATCAACAGCACCACCAGACAGTTCAAGAAGTTTGCTAACAGCAATGTCCAGGACACCATCTTCTGAAACCACTGAACTTGCACCTCCAGGAGCCACAGGTACCCCTGATGTCTCCTGGACACCGTCTCCTGAAACCATCTCAAGTGCACCTCCTGCAGCCACAGCTACACCGGATTCTTCATCAAGTCTCCCAAGTGCAACTGATGGGTCACCCTCTTCTGAAACCACTTCAAGTTTACCTTCAGGATCAACAGGACTACCAGAGAGTTCGAGTAGTCTGCTGACAGCAACGTCTAGGACACCATCTTCTGAAACCACTGCACTTGCACCTACTGGCGCCACAGGTACAAATGATTCTTCAACTAGCCTCCCAAAAGCAGCCACTTGGACACTATCTGCTGAAACCACTTCAAGTTCAGCTTCAGTACCAACATGGCCAAGAGACAGTACAAGAAGTCTGATGACGTCTCGGACACCATCTCCTGAAACCAACTCAAGTGCACCTCCTGCGGCCACAGCTACACCGGATTCTTCATCAAGTCTCCCAAGTGCAACCTATGGGACACTATCTGCTGAAACCACTTCAAGTTCAGCGTCCGGAGCAACAGAGCCAAGAGAGAGTACAAGAAGTCTGATAACATCTAGGACACCATCTTCTGATATCACTACAAGTGCACGTTCAGGATCAACAGCACCACCAGACAGTTCAAGAAGTTTGCTGACAGCAACGTCTAGGACACCATCTTCTGAAACCACTGTACGTGCACCTACTGGCGCCACAGGTACAAATGATTCTTCAACTAGCCTCCCAAAAGCAGCCACTTGGACACTATCTGCTGAAACCACTTCAAGTTCAGCTTCAGTACCAACATGGCCAAGAGACAGTACAAGAAGTCTGATGACGTCTCGGACACCATCTCCTGAAACCACCTCAAGTGCACCTCCTGCGGCCACAGCTACACCGGATTCTTCATCAAGTCTCCCAAGTGCAACCTATGGGAAACTATCTGCTGAAACCACTTCAAGTTCAGCGTCCGGAGCAACAGAGCCAAGAGAGAGTACAAGAAGTCTGATAACATCTAGGACACCATCTTCTGATATCACTACAAGTGCACGTTCAGGATCAACAGCACCACCAGACAGTTCAAGAAGTTTGCTAACAGCAATGTCCAGGACACCATCTTCTGAAACCACTGAACTTGCACCTCCAGGAGCCACAGGTACCCCTGATGCCTCCTGGACACCGTCTCCTGAAACCATCTCAAGTGCACCTCCTGCAGCCACAGCTACACCGGATTCTTCATCAAGTCTCCCAAGTGCAACTGATGGGACACCCTCTTCTGAAACCACTTCAAGTTTACCTTCAGGATCAACAGGACTACCAGAGAGTTCGAGTAGTCTGCTGGCAGCAACGTCTAGGACACCATCTTCTGAAACCACTGCACGTGCACCTACTGGCGCCACAGGTACAAATGATTCTTCAACTAGCCTCCCAAAAGCAGCCACTTGGACACTATCTGCTGAAACCACTTCAAGTTCAGCTTCAGTAGCAACACGGCCAAGAGACAGTACAAGAAGTCTGATGACGTCTCGGACACCATCTCCTGAAACCACCTCAAGTGAACCTCCTGCAGCAACAGCTACACCGGATTCTTCATCAAGTCTACCAATTGCAACCTATGGGACACTATCTGCTGAAACAACTTCAAGTTCAGCTTCCGGAGCAACAGAGCCAAGAGAGAGTACAAGAAGTCTGATAATGTCTACGACACCATCTTCGGATACCATTACAAGTGCACGTTCAGGATCAACAGCACCACCAGACAGTTCAAGAAGTTTGCTAACAGCAGTGTCCAGGACACCATCTTCTGAAACCACTGAACTTGCACCTCCAGGAGCCACAGGTACCCCTGATGTCTCCTGGACACCGTCTCCTGAAACCATCTCAAGTGCACCTCCTGCAGCCACAGCTACACCGGATTCTTCATCAAGTCTCCAAAGTGCAACTGATGGGACACCCTCTTCTGAATCCACTTCAAGTTTACCTTCAGGATCAACAGGACTACCAGAGAGTTCGAGTAGTCTGCTGACAGCAACGTCTAGGACACCATCTTCTGAAACCACTGCACTTGCACCTACTGGCGCCACAGGTACAAATGATTCTTCAACTAGCCTCCCAAAAGCAGCCACTTGGACACTATCTGCTGAAACCACTTCAAGTTCAGCTTCAGTACCAACATGGCCAAGAAACAGTACAAGAAGTCTGATGACGTCTCGGACACCATCTCCTGAAACCAACTCAAGTGCACCTCCTGCGGCCACAGCTACACCGGATTCTTCATCAAGTCTCCCAAGTGCAACCTATGGGACACTATCTGCTGAAACCACTTCAAGTTCAGCGTCCGGAGCAACAGAGCCAAGAGAGAGTACAAGAAGTCTGATAACATCTAGGACACCATCTTCTGATATCACTACAAGTGCACGTTCAGGATCAAGAGCACCACCAGACAGTTCAAGAAGTTTGCTGACAGCAACGTCTAGGACACCATCTTCTGAAACCACTGTACGTGCACCTACTGGCGCCACAGGTACAAATGATTCTTCAACTAGCCTCCCAAAAGCAGCCACTTGGACACTATCTGCTGAAACCACTTCAAGTTCAGCTTCAGTACCAACATGGCCAAGAGACAGTACAAGAAGTCTGATGACGTCTCGGACACCATCTCCTGAAACCACCTCAAGTGCACCTCCTGCGGCCACAGCTACACCGGATTCTTCATCAAGTCTCCCAAGTGCAACCTATGGGAAACTATCTGCTGAAACCACTTCAAGTTCAGCGTCCGGAGCAACAGAGCCAAGAGAGAGTACAAGAAGTCTGATAACATCTAGGACACCATCTTCTGATATCACTACAAGTGCACGTTCAGGATCAACAGCACCACCAGACAGTTCAAGAAGTTTGCTAACAGCAATGTCCAGGACACCATCTTCTGAAACCACTGAACTTGCACCTCCAGGAGCCACAGGTACCCCTGATGCCTCCTGGACACCGTCTCCTGAAACCATCTCAAGTGCACCTCCTGCAGCCACAGCTACACCGGATTCTTCATCAAGTCTCCCAAGTGCAACTGATGGGACACCCTCTTCTGAAACCACTTCAAGTTTACCTTCAGGATCAACAGGACTACCAGAGAGTTCGAGTAGTCTGCTGGCAGCAACGTCTAGGACACCATCTTCTGAAACCACTGCACGTGCACCTACTGGCGCCACAGGTACAAATGATTCTTCAACTAGCCTCCCAAAAGCAGCCACTTGGACACTATCTGCTGAAACCACTTCAAGTTCAGCTTCAGTAGCAACACGGCCAAGAGACAGTACAAGAAGTCTGATGACGTCTCGGACACCATCTCCTGAAACCACCTCAAGTGAACCTCCTGCAGCAACAGCTACACCGGATTCTTCATCAAGTCTACCAATTGCAACCTATGGGACACTATCTGCTGAAACAACTTCAAGTTCAGCTTCCGGAGCAACAGAGCCAAGAGAGAGTACAAGAAGTCTGATAATGTCTACGACACCATCTTCGGATACCATTACAAGTGCACGTTCAGGATCAACAGCACCACCAGACAGTTCAAGAAGTTTGCTAACAGCAGTGTCCAGGACACCATCTTCTGAAACCACTGAACTTGCACCTCCAGGAGCCACAGGTACCCCTGATGTCTCCTGGACACCGTCTCCTGAAACCATCTCAAGTGCACCTCCTGCAGCCACAGCTACACCGGATTCTTCATCAAGTCTCCAAAGTGCAACTGATGGGACACCCTCTTCTGAAACCACTTCAAGTTTACCTTCAGGATCAACAGGACTACCAGAGAGTTCGAGTAGTCTGCTGACAGCAACGTCTAGGACACCATCTTCTGAAACCACTGTACGTGCACCTACTGGCGCCACAGGTACAAATGATTCTTCAACTAGCCTCACAAAAGCAGCCACTTCGACACTACCTGCTGAAACCACTTCAAGTTCAGCTTCAGTACCAACATGGCCAAGAGACAGTACAAGAAGTCTGATGACGTCTCGGACACCATCTCCTGAAACCACCTCAAGGGCACCTCCTGCGGCCACAGCTTCACCGGATTCTTCATCAAGTCTCCCAAGTGCAACCTATGGGACACTATCTGCTGAAACCACTTCAAGTTCAGCGTCCGGAGCAACAGAGCCAAGAGAGAGTACAAGAAGACTGATAACATCTAGGACACCATCTTCTGATATCACTACAAGTGCACGTTCAGGATCAACAGCACCACCAGACAGTTCAAGAAGTTTGCTGACAGCAACGTCTAGGACACCATCTTCTGAAACCACTGTACGTGCACCTACTGGCGCCACAGGTACAAATGATTCTTCAACTAGCCTCCCAAAAGCAGCCACTTGGACACTATCTGCTGAAACCACTTCAAGTTCAGCTTCAGTACCAACATGGCCAAGAGACAGTACAAGAAGTCTGATGACGTCTCGGACACCATCTCCTGAAACCACCTCAAGAGCACCTCCTGCGGCCACAGCTACACCGGATTCTTCATCAAGTCTCCCAAGTACAACCTATGGGAAACTATCTGCTGAAACCACTTCAAGTTCAGCGTCCGGAGCAACAGAGCCAAGAGAGAGTACAAGAAGTCTGATAACATCTAGGACACCATCTTCTGATATCACTACAAGTGCACGTTCAGGATCAACAGCACCACCAGACAGTTCAAGAAGTTTGCTAACAGCAATGTCCAGGACACCATCTTCTGAAACCACTGAACTTGCACCTCCAGGAGCCACAGGTACCCCTGATGCCTCCTGGACACCGTCTCCTGAAACCATCTCAAGTGCACCTCCTGCAGCCACAGCTACACCGGATTCTTCATCAAGTCCCCCAAGTGCAACTGATGGGACACCCTCTTCTGAAACCACTTCAAGTTTACCTTCAGGATCAACAGGACTACCAGAGAGTTCGAGTAGTCTGCTGACAGCAATGTCTAGGACACCATCTTCTGAAACCACTGCACGTGCACCTACTGGCGCCACAGGTACAAATAATTCTTCAACTAGCCTCCCAAAAGCAGCCACTTGGACACTATCTGCTGAAACCACTTCAAGTTCAGCTTCAATAGCAACTGGGCCAAGAGAGAGTGCAAGAAGTCTGATGACGTCTAGGACACCATCTTCTGAAACCACCTCAAGTGAACCTCCCGCAGCAACAGCTACACCGGATGCTTCATCAAGTCTCCCAAGTGCAACCTATGAGACACTATCTGCTGAAACCACTTCAAGTTCAGCGTCCGGAGCAACAGAGCCAAGAGAGAGTACAAGAAGTCTGATAACATCTAGGACACCATCTTCTGATATCACTACAAGTGCACGTTCAGGATCAACAGCACCACCAGACAGTTCAAGAAGTTTGCTAACAGCAATGTCCAGGACACCATCTTCTGAAACCACTGAACTTGCACCTCCAGGAGCCACAGGTACCCCTGATGTCTCCTGGACACAGTCTCCTGAAACCATCTCAAGTGCACCTCCTGCAGCCACAGCTACACCGGATTCTTCATCAAGTCTCCAAAGTGCAACTGATGGGACACCCTCTTCTGAAACCACTTCAAGTTTACCTTCAGGATCAACAGGACTACCAGAGAGTTCGAGTAGTCTGCTGACAGCAACGTCTAGGACACCATCTTCTGAAACCACTGTACGTGCACCTACTGGCGCCACAGGTACAAATGATTCTTCAACTAGCCTCACAAAAGCAGCCACTTCGACACTACCTGCTGAAACCACTTCAAGTTCAGCTTCAGTACCAACATGGCCAAGAGACAGTACAAGAAGTCTGATGACGTCTCGGACACCATCTCCTGAAACCACCTCAAGGGCACCTCCTGCGGCCACAGCTTCACCGGATTCTTCATCAAGTCTCCCAAGTGCAACCTATGGGACACTATCTGCTGAAACCACTTCAAGTTCAGCGTCCGGAGCAACAGAGCCAAGAGAGAGTACAAGAAGTCTGATAACATCTAGGACACCATCTTCTGATATCACTACAAGTGCACGTTCAGGATCAACAGCACCACCAGACAGTTCAAGAAGTTTGCTGACAGCAACGTCTAGGACACCATCTTCTGAAACCACTGTACGTGCACCTACTGGCGCCACAGGTACAAATGATTCTTCAACTAGCCTCCCAAAAGCAGCCACTTGGACACTATCTGCTGAAACCACTTCAAGTTCAGCTTCAGTACCAACATGGCCAAGAGACAGTACAAGAAGTCTGATGACGTCTCGGACACCATCTCCTGAAACCACCTCAAGTGCACCTCCTGTGGCCACAGCTACACCGGATTCTTCATCAAGTCTCCCAAGTACAACCTATGGGAAACTATCTGCTGAAACCACTTCAAGTTCAGCGTCCGGAGCAACAGAGCCAAGAGAGAGTACAAGAAGTCTGATAACATCTAGGACACCATCTTCTGATATCACTACAAGTGCACGTTCAGGATCAACAGCACCACCAGACAGTTCAAGAAGTTTGCTAACAGCAATGTCCAGGACACCATCTTCTGAAACCACTGAACTTGCACCTCCAGGAGCCACAGGTACCCCTGATGCCTCCTGGACACCGTCTCCTGAAACCATCTCAAGTGCACCTCCTGCAGCCACAGCTACACCGGATTCTTCATCAAGTCCCCCAAGTGCAACTGATGGGACACCCTCTTCTGAAACCACTTCAAGTTTACCTTCAGGATCAACAGGACTACCAGAGAGTTCGAGTAGTCTGCTGACAGCAATGTCTAGGACACCATCTTCTGAAACCACTGCACGTGCACCTACTGGCGCCACAGGTACAAATAATTCTTCAACTAGCCTCCCAAAAGCAGCCACTTGGACACTATCTGCTGAAACCACTTCAAGTTCAGCTTCAATAGCAACTGGGCCAAGAGAGAGTGCAAGAAGTCTGATGACGTCTAGGACACCATCTTCTGAAACCACCTCAAGTGAACCTCCCGCAGCAACAGCTACACCGGATGCTTCATCAAGTCTCCCAAGTGCAACCTATGGGACACTATCTGCTGAAACCACTTCAAGTTCAGCGTCCGGAGCAACAGAGCCAAGAGAGAGTACAAGAAGTCTGATAACATCTAGGACACCATCTTCTGATATCACTACAAGTGCACGTTCAGGATCAACAGCACCACCAGACAGTTCAAGAAGTTTGCTAACAGCAATGTCCAGGACACCATCTTCTGAAACCACTGAACTTGCACCTCCAGGAGCCACAGGTACCCCTGATGTCTCCTGGACACAGTCTCCTGAAACCATCTCAAGTGCACCTCCTGCAGCCACAGCTACACCGGATTCTTCATCAAGTCTCCAAAGTGCAACTGATGGGACACCCTCTTCTGAAACCACTTCAAGTTTACCTTCAGGATCAACAGGACTACCAGAGAGTTCGAGTAGTCTGCTGACAGCAACGTCTAGGACACCATCTTCTGAAACCACTGCACTTGCACCTACTGGCGCCACAGGTACAAATGATTCTTCAACTAGCCTCACAAAAGCAGCCACTTGGACACTACCTGCTGAAACCACTTCAAGTTCAGCTTCAGTACCAACATGGCCAAGAGACAGTACAAGAAGTCTAATGATGTCTCGGACACCATCTCCTGAAACCACCTCAAGTGCACCTCCTGCGGCCACAGCTTCACCGGATTCTTCATCAAGTCTCCCAAGTGCAACCTATGGGACACTATCTGCTGAAACCACTTCAAGTTCAGCGTCCGGAGCAACAAAGCCAAGAGAGAGTACAAGAAGTCTGATAACATCTAGGACACCATCTTCTGATATCACTACAAGTGCACGTTCAGGATCAACAGCACCACCAGACAGTTCAAGAAGTTTGCTGACAGCAACGTCTAGGACACCATCTTCTGAAACCACTGTACGTGCACCTACTGGCGCCACAGGTACAAATGATTCTTCAACTAGCCTCACAAAAGCAGCCACTTGGACACTATCTGCTGAAACCACTTCAAGTTCAGCTTCAGTACCAACATGGCCAAGAGACAGTACAAGAAGTCTGATGACGTCTCGGACACCATCTCCTGAAACCACCTCAAGTGCACCTCCTGCGGCCACAGCTACACCGGATTCTTCATCAAGTCTCCCAAGTGCAACCTATGGGAAACTATCTGCTGAAACCACTTCAAGTTCAGCGTCCGGAGCAACAGAGCCAAGAGAGAGTACAAGAAGTCTGATAACATCTAGGACACCATCTTCTGATATCACTACAAGTGCACGTTCAGGATCAACAGCACCACCAGACAGTTCAAGAAGTTTGCTAACAGCAATGTCCAGGACACCATCTTCTGAAACCACTGAACTTGCACCTCCAGGAGCCACAGGTACCCCTGATGCCTCCTGGACACCGTCTCCTGAAACCATCTCAAGTGCACCTCCTGCAGCCACAGCTACACCGGATTCTTCATCAAGTCTCCCAAGTGCAACTGATGGGACACCCTCTTCTGAAACCACTTCAAGTTTACCTTCAGGATCAACAGGACTACCAGAGAGTTCGAGTAGTCTGCTGACAGCAATGTCTAGGACACCATCTTCTGAAACCACTGCACGTGCACCTACTGGCGCCACAGGTACAAATAATTCTTCAACTAGCCTCCCAAAAGCAGCCACTTGGACACTATCTGCTGAAACCACTTCAAGTTCAGCTTCAATAGCAACTGGGCCAAGAGAGAGTGCAAGAAGTCTGATGACGTCTAGGACACCATCTTCTGAAACCACCTCAAGTGAACCTCCCGCAGCAACAGCTACACCGGATTCTTCATCAAGTCTCCCAAGTGCAACCTATGGGACACTATCTGCTGAAACCACTTCAAGTTCAGCGTCCGGAGCAACAGAGCCAAGAGAGAGTACAAGAAGTCTGATAACATCTAGGACACCATCTTCTGATATCACTACAAGTGCACGTTCAGGATCAACAGGACCACCAGACAGTTCAAGAAGTTTGCTAACAGCAATGTCCAGGACACCATCTTCTGAAACCACTGAACTTGCACCTCCAGGAGCCACAGGTACCCCTGATGTCTCCTGGACACCGTCTCCTGAAACCATCTCAAGTGCACCTCCTGCAGCCACAGCTACACCGGATTCTTCATCAAGTCTCCAAAGTGCAACTGATGGGACACCGTCTTCTGAAACCACTTCAAGTTTACCTTCAGGATCAACAGGACTACCAGAGAGTTCGAGTAGTCTGCTGACAGCAACGTCTAGGACACCATCTTCTGAAACCACTGCACTTGCACCTACTGGCGCCACAGGTACAAATGATTCTTCAACTAGCCTCACAAAAGCAGCCACTTGGACACTACCTGCTGAAACCACTTCAAGTTCAGCTTCAATAGCAACTGGGCCAAGAGAGAGTGCAAGAAGTCTGATGACGTCTAGGACACCATCTTCTGAAACCAACTCAAGTGAACCTCCTGCAGCAACAGCTACACCGGATTCTTCATCAAGTCTCCCAAGTGCAACCTATGGGACACTATCTGCTGAAACCACTTCAAGTTCAGCGTCCGGAGCAACAGAGCCAAGAGAGAGTACAAGAAGTCTGATAACATCTAGGACACCATCTTCTGATATCACTACAAGTGCACGTTCAGGATCAACAGCACCACCAGACAGTTCAAGAAGTTTGCTGACAGCAACGTCTAGGACACCATCTTCTGAAACCACTGTACGTGCACCTACTGGCGCCACAGGTACAAATGATTCTTCAACTAGCCTCACAAAAGCAGCCACTTGGACACTATCTGCTGAAACCACTTCAAGTTCAGCTTCAGTACCAACATGGCCAAGAGACAGTACAAGAAGTCTGATGACGTCTCGGACACCATCTCCTGAAACCACCTCAAGTGCACCTCCTGCGGCCACAGCTACACCGGATTCTTCATCAAGTCTCCCAAGTGCAACCTATGGGAAACTATCTGCTGAAACCACTTCAAGTTCAGCGTCCGGAGCAACAGAGCCAAGAGAGAGTACAAGAAGTCTGATAACATCTAGGACACCATCTTCTGATATCACTACAAGTGCACGTTCAGGATCAACAGAACCACCAGACAGTTCAAGAAGTTTGCTAACAGCAATGTCCAGGACACCATCTTCTGAAACCACTGAACTTGCACCTCCAGGAGCCACAGGTACCCCTGATGCCTCCTGGACACCGTCTCCTGAAACCATCTCAAGTGCACCTCCTGCAGCCACAGCTACACCGGATTCTTCATCAAGTCTCCCAAGTGCAACTGATGGGACACCCTCTTCTGAAACCACTTCAAGTTTACCTTCAGGATCAACAGGACTACCAGAGAGTTCGAGTAGTCTGCTGACAGCAATGTCTAGGACACCATCTTCTGAAACCACTGCACGTGCACCTACTGGCGCCACAGGTACAAATAATTCTTCAACTAGCCTCCCAAAAGCAGCCACTTGGACACTATCTGCTGAAACCACTTCAAGTTCAGCTTCAATAGCAACTGGGCCAAGAGAGAGTGCAAGAAGTCTGATGACGTCTAGGACACCATCTTCTGAAACCACCTCAAGTGAACCTCCCGCAGCAACAGCTACACCGGATTCTTCATCAAGTCTCCCAAGTGCAACCTATGGGACACTATCTGCTGAAACCACTTCAAGTTCAGCGTCCGGAGCAACAGAGCCAAGAGAGAGTACAAGAAGTCTGATAACATCTAGGACACCATCTTCTGATATCACTACAAGTGCACGTTCAGGATCAACAGCACCACCAGACAGTTCAAGAAGTTTGCTAACAGCAATGTCCAGGACACCATCTTCTGGAACCACTGAACTTGCACCTCCAGGAGCCACAGGTACCCCTGATGCCTCCTGGACACCGTCTCCTGAAACCATCTCAAGTGCACCTCCTGCAGCCACAGCTACACCAGATTCTTCATCAAGTCTCCCAAGTGCAACTGATGGGACACCCTCTTCTGAAACCACTTCAAGTTTACCTTCAGGATCAACAGGCCTACCAGAGAGTTCGAGTAGTCTGCTGGCAGCAACGTCTAGGGCACCATCTTCTGAAACCACTGCACGTGCACCTACTGGCGCTACAGGTACAAATGATTCTTCAACTAGCCTCCCAAAAGCAGCCACTTGGACACTATCTGCTGAAACCACTTCAAGTTCAGCTTCAATAGCAACAGGGCCAAGAGAGAGTACAAGAAGTCTGATGACGTCTAGGACACCATCTTCTGAAACCACCTCAAGTGAAACTCCTGCAGCAACAGCTACACCGGATTCTTCATCAAGTCTCCCAAGTGCAACCTATGGGACACTATCTGCTGAAACCACTTCAAGTTCAGCGTCCGGAGCAACAGAGCCAAGAGAGAGTACAAGAAGTCTGATAACATCTAGGACACCATCTTCTGATATCACTACAAGTGCACGTTCAGGATCAACAGCACCACCAGACAGTTCAAGAAGTTTGCTAACAGCAATGTCCAGGACACCATCTTCTGGAACCACTGAACTTGCACCTCCAGGAGCCACAGGTACCCCTGATGCCTCCTGGACACCGTCTCCTGAAACCATCTCAAGTGCACCTCCTGCAGCCACAGCTACACCAGATTCTTCATCAAATCTCCCAAGTGCAACTGATGGGACACCCTCTTCTGAAACCACTTCAAGTTTACCTTCAGGATCAACAGGACTACCAGAGAGTTCGAGTAGTCTGCTGACAGCAACGTCTAGGACACCATCTTCTGAAACCACTGCACGTGCAACTACTGGCGCTACAGGTACAAATGATTCTTCAACTAGCCTCCCAAAAGCAGCCACTTGGACACTATCTGCTGAAACCACTTCAAGTTCAGCTTCAGTAGCAACACGGCCAAGAGACAGTACAAGAAGTCTGATGACGTCTCGGACACCATCTCCTGAAACCACCTCAAGTGAACCTCCTGCAGCAACAGCTACACCGGATTCTTCATCAAGTCTACCAATTGCAACCTATGGGACACTATCTGCTGAAACAACTTCAAGTTCAGCTTCCGGAGCAACAGAGCCAAGAGAGAGTACAAGAAGTCTGATAATGTCTACGACACCATCTTCGGATACCATTACAAGTGCACGTTCAGGATCAACAGCACCACCAGACAGTTCAAGAAGTTTGCTAACAGCAATGTCCAGGACACCATCTTCTGAAACCACTGAACTTGCACCTCCAGGAGCCACAGGTACCCCTGATGCCTCCTGGACACCGTCTCCTGAAACCATCTCAAGTGCACCTCCTGCAGCCACAGCTACACCGGATTCTTCATCAAGTCTCCCAAGTGCAACTGATGGGACACCCTCTTCTGAAACCACTTCAAGTTTACCTTCAGGATCAACAGGACTACCAGAGAGTTCGAGTAGTCTGCTGACAGCAATGTCTAGGACACCATCTTCTGAAACCACTGCACGTGCACCTACTGGCGCCACAGGTACAAATAATTCTTCAACTAGCCTCCCAAAAGCAGCCACTTGGACACTATCTGCTGAAACCACTTCAAGTTCAGCTTCAATAGCAACTGGGCCAAGAGAGAGTGCAAGAAGTCTGATGACGTCTAGGACACCATCTTCTGAAACCACCTCAAGTGAAACTCCTGCAGCAACAGCTACACCGGATTCTTCATCAAGTCTCCCAAGTGCAACCTATGGGACACTATCTGCTGAAACCACTTCAAGTTCAGCGTCCGGAGCAACAGAGCCAAGAGAGAGTACAAGAAGTCTGATAACATCTAGGACACCATCTTCTGATATCACTACAAGTGCACGTTCAGGATCAACAGAACCACCAGACAGTTCAAGAAGTTTGCTAACAGCAATGTCCAGGACACCATCTTCTGGAACCACTGAACTTGCACCTCCAGGAGCCACAGGTACCCCTGATGCCTCCTGGACACCGTCTCCTGAAACCATCTCAAGTGCACCTCCTGCAGCCACAGCTACACCAGATTCTTCATCAAGTCTCCCAAGTGCAACTGATGGGACACCCTCTTCTGAAACCACTTCAAGTTTACCTTCAGGATCAACAGGACTACCAGAGAGTTCGAGTAGTCTGCTGACAGCAACGTCTAGGACACCATCTTCTGAAACCACTGCACGTGCAACTACTGGCGCTACAGGTACAAATGATTCTTCAACTAGCCTCCCAAAAGCAGCCACTTGGACACTATCTGCTGAAACCACTTCAAGTTCAGCTTCAGTTGCAACACGGCCAAGAGACAGTACAAGAAGTCTGATGACGTCTCGGACACCATCTCCTGAAACCACCTCAAGTGAACCTCCTGCAGCAACAGCTACACCGGATTCTTCATCAAGTCTACCAATTGCAACCTATGGGACACTATCTGCTGAAACAACTTCAAGTTCAGCTTCCGGAGCAACAGAGCCAAGAGAGAGTACAAGAAGTATGATAATGTCTACGACACCATCTTCGGATACCATTACAAGTGCACGTTCAGGATCAACAGCACCACCAGACAGTTCAAGAAGTTTGCTAACAGCAATGTCCAGGACACCATCTTCTGAAACCACTGAACTTGCACCTCCAGGAGCCACAGGTACCCCTGATGCCTCCTGGACACCGTCTCCTGAAACCATCTCAAGTGCACCTCCTGCAGCCACAGCTACACCGGATTCTTCATCAAGTCTCCCAAGTGCAACTGATGGGACACCCTCTTCTGAAACCACTTCAAGTTTACCTTCAGGATCAACAGGACTACCAGAGAGTTCGAGTAGTCTGCTGACAGCAATGTCTAGGACACCATCTTCTGAAACCACTGCACGTGCACCTACTGGCGCCACAGGTACAAATAATTCTTCAACTAGCCTCCCAAAAGCAGCCACTTGGACACTATCTGCTGAAACCACTTCAAGTTCAGCTTCAATAGCAACTGGGCCAAGAGAGAGTGCAAGAAGTCTGATGACGTCTAGGACACCATCTTCTGAAACCACCTCAAGTGAACCTCCCGCAGCAACAGCTACACCGGATTCTTCATCAAGTCTCCCAAGTGCAACCTATGGGACACTATCTGCTGAAACCACTTCAAGTTCAGCGTCCGGAGCAACAGAGCCAAGAGAGAGTACAAGAAGTCTGATAACATCTAGGACACCATCTTCTGATATCACTACAAGTGCACGTTCAGGATCAACAGCACCACCAGACAGTTCAAGAAGTTTTCTAACAGCAATGTCCAGGACACCATCTTCTGAAACCACTGAACTTGCACCTCCAGGAGCCACAGGTACCCCTGATGTCTCCTGGACACCGTCTCCTGAAACCATCTCAAGTGCACCTCCTGCAGCCACAGCTACACCGGATTCTTCATCAAGTCTCCCAAGTGCAACTGATGGGACACCCTCTTCTGAAACTACTTCAAGTTTACCTTCAGGATCAACAGGACTACCAGAGAGTTCGAGTAGTCTGCTGGCAGCAACGTCTAGGACACCATCTTCTGAAACCACTGCACGTGCACCTACTGGCGCTACAGGTACAAATGATTCTTCAACTAGCCTCCCAAAAGCAGCCACTTGGACACTATCTGCTGAAACCACTTCAAGTTCAGCTTCAATAGCAACAGGGCCAAGAGAGAGTACAAGAAGTCTGATGACGTCTAGGACACCATCTTCTGAAACCACCTCAAGTGAAACTCCTGCAGCAACAGCTACACCGGATTCTTCATCAAGTCTCCCAAGTGCAACCTATGGGACACTATCTGCTGAAACCACTTCAAGTTCAGCGTCCGGAGCAACAGAGCCAAGAGAGAGTACAAGAAGTCTGATAACATCTAGGACACCATCTTCTGATATCACTACAAGTGCACGTTCAGGATCAACAGCACCACCAGACAGTTCAAGAAGTTTGCTAACAGCAATGTCCAGGACACCATCTTCTGGAACCACTGAACTTGCACCTCCAGGAGCCACAGGTACCCCTGATGCCTCCTGGACACCGTCTCCTGAAACCATCTCAAGTGCACCTCCTGCAGCCACAGCTACACCAGATTCTTCATCAAGTCTCCCAAGTGCAACTGATGGGACACCCTCTTCTGAAACCACTTCAAGTTTACCTTCAGGATCAACAGGACTACCAGAGAGTTCGAGTAGTCTGCTGACAGCAACGTCTAGGACACCATCTTCTGAAACCACTGCACGTGCAACTACTGGCGCTACAGGTACAAATGATTCTTCAACTAGCCTCCCAAAAGCAGCCACTTGGACACTATCTGCTGAAACCACTTCAAGTTCAGCTTCAGTAGCAACACGGCCAAGAGACAGTACAAGAAGTCTGATGACATCTCGGACACCATCTCCTGAAACCACCTCAAGTGAACCTCCTGCAGCAACAGCTACACCGGATTCTTCATCAAGTCTACCAATTGCAACCTATGGGACACTATCTGCTGAAACAACTTCAAGTTCAGCTTCCGGAGCAACAGAGCCAAGAGAGAGTACAAGAAGTCTGATAATGTCTACGACACCATCTTCGGATACCATTACAAGTGCACGTTCAGGATCAACAGCACCACCAGACAGTTCAAGAAGTTTGCTAACAGCAATGTCCAGGACACCATCTTCTGAAACCACTGAACTTGCACCTCCAGGAGCCACAGGTACCCCTGATGCCTCCTGGACACCGTCTCCTGAAACCATCTCAAGTGCACCTCCTGCAGCCACAGCTACACCGGATTCTTCATCAAGTCTCCCAAGTGCAACTGATGGGACACCCTCTTCTGAAACCACTTCAAGTTTACCTTCAGGATCAACAGGACTACCAGAGAGTTCGAGTAGTCTGCTGACAGCAATGTCTAGGACACCATCTTCTGAAACCACTGCACGTGCACCTACTGGCGCCACAGGTACAAATAATTCTTCAACTAGCCTCCCAAAAGCAGCCACTTGGACACTATCTGCTGAAACCACTTCAAGTTCAGCTTCAATAGCAACTGGGCAAAGAGAGAGTGCAAGAAGTCTGATGACGTCTAGGACACCATCTTCTGAAACCACCTCAAGTGAAACTCCTGCAGCAACAGCTACACCGGATTCTTCATCAAGTCTCCCAAGTGCAACCTATGGGACACTATCTGCTGAAACCACTTCAAGTTCAGCGTCCGGAGCAACAGAGCCAAGAGAGAGTACAAGAAGTCTGATAACATCTAGGACACCATCTTCTGATATCACTACAAGTGCACGTTCAGGATCAACAGAACCACCAGACAGTTCAAGAAGTTTGCTAACAGCAATGTCCAGGACACCATCTTCTGGAACCACTGAACTTGCACCTCCAGGAGCCACAGGTACCCCTGATGCCTCCTGGACACCGTCTCCTGAAACCATCTCAAGTGCACCTCCTGCAGCCACAGCTACACCAGATTCTTCATCAAGTCTCCCAAGTGCAACTGATGGGACACCCTCTTCTGAAACCACTTCAAGTTTACCTTCAGGATCAACAGGACTACCAGAGAGTTCGAGTAGTCTGCTGACAGCAACGTCTAGGACACCATCTTCTGAAACCACTGCACGTGCACCTACTGGCGCCACAGGTACAAATAATTCTTCAACTAGCCTCCCAAAAGCAGCCACTTGGACACTATCTGCTGAAACCACTTCAAGTTCAGCTTCAATAGCAACTGGGCCAAGAGAGAGTGCAAGAAGTCTGATGACGTCTAGGACACCATCTTCTGAAACCACCTCAAGTGAAACTCCTGCAGCAACAGCTACACCGGATTCTTCATCAAGTCTCCCAAGTGCAACCTATGGGACACTATCTGCTGAAACCACTTCAAGTTCAGCGTCCGGAGCAACAGAGCCAAGAGAGAGTACAAGAAGTCTGATAACATCTAGGACACCATCTTCTGATATCACTACACATGCACGTTCAGGATCAACAGCACCACCAGACAGTTCAAGAAGTTTGCTGACAGCAACGTCTAGGACACCATCTTCTGAAACCACTGTACGTGAACCTACTGGCGCCACAGGTACAAATGATTCTTCAACTAGCCTCCCAAAAGCAGCCACTTGGACACTATCTGCTGAAACCACTTCAAGTTCAGCGTCCGGAGCAACAGAGCCAAGAGAGAGTACAAGAAGTATGATAACATCTAAGACACCATCTTCTGATATCACTACAAGTGCACGTTCAGGATCAACAGCACCACCAGACAGTTCAAGAAGTTTGCTAACAGCAATGTCCAGGATACCATCTTCTGAAACAACTGAACTTGCACCTCCAGGAGCCACAGGTACCCCTGATGCCTCCTGGACACCGTCTCCTGAAACCATCTCAAGTGCACGTCCTGCAGCCACAGCTACACCGGATTCTTCATCAAGTCTCCCAAGTGCAACTGATGGGACACCCTCTTCTGAAACCACTTCAAGTTTACCTTCAGGATCAACAGGACTACCAGAGAGTTCGAGTAGTCTGCTGACAGCAACGTCTAGGACACCATCTTCTGAAACCACTGCACGTGCACCTACTGGCGCCACAGGTACAAATGATTCTTCAACTAGCCTCCCAAAAGCAGCCACTTGGACACTATCTGCTGAAACCACTTCAAGTTCAGCTTCAGTAGCAACACGGCCAAGAGACAGTACAAGAAGTCTGATGACGTCTCGGACACCATCTCCTGAAACCACCTCAAGTGAACCTCCTGCAGCAACAGCTACACCGGATTCTTCATCAAGTCTACCAATTGCAACCTATGGGACACTATCTGCTGAAACAACTTCAAGTTCATCTTCCGGAGCAACAGAGCCAAGAGAGAGTACAAGAAGTCTGATAATGTCTACGACACCATCTTCGGATACCATTACAAGTGCACGTTCAGGATCAACAGCAACACCAGACAGTTCAAGAAGTTTGCTAACAGCAATGTCCAGGACACCATCTTCTGAAACCACTGAACTTGCACCTCCAGGAGCCACAGGTACCCCTGATGCCTCCTGGACACCGTCTCCTGAAACCATCTCAAGTGCACCTCCTGCAGCCACAGCTACACCGGATTCTTCATCAAGTCTCCCAAGTGCAACTGATGGGACACCCTCTTCTGAAACCACTTCAAGTTTACCTTCAGGATCAACAGGACTACCAGAGAGTTCGAGTAGTCTGCTGACAGCAATGTCTAGGACACCATCTTCTGAAACCACTGCACGTGCACCTACTGGCGCCACAGGTACAAATAATTCTTCAACTAGCCTCCCAAAAGCAGCCACTTGGACACTATCTGCTGAAACCACTTCAAGTTCAGCTTCAATAGCAACTGGGCCAAGAGAGAGTGCAAGAAGTCTGATGACGTCTAGGACACCATCTTCTGAAACCACCTCAAGTGAACCTCCCGCAGCAACAGCTACACCGGATTCTTCATCAAGTCTCCCAAGTGCAACCTATGGGACACTATCTGCTGAAACCACTTCAAGTTCAGCGTCCGGAGCAACAGAGCCAAGAGAGAGTACAAGAAGTCTGATAACATCTAGGACACCATCTTCTGATATCACTACAAGTGCACGTTCAGGATCAACAGCACCACCAGACAGTTCAAGAAGTTTGCTAACAGCAATGTCCAGGACACCATCTTCTGAAACCACTGAACTTGCACCTCCAGGAGCCACAGGTACCCCTGATGTCTCCTGGACACCGTCTCCTGAAACCATCTCAAGTGCACCTCCTGCAGCCACAGCTACACCGGATTCTTCATCAAGTCTCCAAAGTGCAACTGATGGGACACCCTCTTCTGAAACCACTTCAAGTTTACCTTCAGGATCAACAGGACTACCAGAGAGTTCGAGTAGTCTGCTGACAGCAACGTCTAGGACACCATCTTCTGAAACCACTGCACTTGCACCTACTGGCGCCACAGGTACAAATGATTCTTCAACTAGCCTCACAAAAGCAGCCACTTGGACACTACCTGCTGAAACCACTTCAAGTTCAGCTTCAGTACCAACATGGCCAAGAGACAGTACAAGAAGTCTGATGACGTCTCGGACACCATCTCCTGAAACCACCTCAAGTGCACCTCCTGCGGCCACAGCTACACCGGATTCTTCATCAAGTCTCCCAAGTGCAACCTATGGGACACTATCTGCTGAAACCACTTCAAGTTCAGCGTCCGGAGCAACAGAGCCAAGAGAGAGTACAAGAAGTCTGATAACATCTAGGACACCATCTTCTGATATCACTACAAGTGCACGTTCAGGATCAACAGCACCACCAGACAGTTCAAGAAGTTTGCTGACAGCAACGTCTAGGACACCATCTTCTGAAACCACTGTACGTGCACCTACTGGCGCCACAGGTACAAATGATTCTTCAACTAGCCTCCCAAAAGCAGCCACTTGGACACTATCTGCTGAAACCACTTCAAGTTCAGCTTCAGTACCAACATGGCCAAGAGACAGTACAAGAAGTCTGATGACGTCTCAGACACCATCTCCTGAAACCACCTCAAGTGAACCTCCTGCAGCAACAGCTACACCGGATTCTTCATCAAGTCTACCAATTGCAACCTATGGGACACTATCTGCTGAAACAACTTCAAGTTCAGCTTCCGGAGCAACAGAGCCAAGAGAGAGTACAAGAAGTCTGATAATGTCTACGACACCATCTTCGGATACCATTACAAGTGCACGTTCAGGATCAACAGCACCACCAGACAGTTCAAGAAGTTTGCTAACAGCAGTGTCCAGGACACCATCTTCTGAAACCACTGAACTTGCACCTCCAGGAGCCACAGGTACCCCTGATGCCTCCTGGACACCGTCTCCTGAAACCATCTCAAGTGCACCTCCTGCAGCCACAGCTACACCGGATTCTTCATCAAGTCTCCCAAGTGCAACTGATGGGACACCCTCTTCTGAAACCACTTCAAGTTTACCTTCAGGATCAACAGGACTACCAGAGAGTTCGAGTAGTCTGCTGACAGCAATGTCTAGGACACCATCTTCTGAAACCACTGCACGTGCACCTACTGGCGCCACAGGTACAAATAATTCTTCAACTAGCCTCCCAAAAGCAACCACTTGGACACTATCTGCTGAAACCACTTCAAGTTCAGCTTCAATAGCAACTGGGCCAAGAGAGAGTGCAAGAAGTCTGATGACGTCTAGGACACCATCTTCTGAAACCAACTCAAGTGAACCTCCTGCAGCAACAGCTACACCGGATTCTTCATCAAGTCTCCCAAGTGCAACCTATGGGACACTATCTGCTGAAACCACTTCAAGTTCAGCGTCCGGAGCAACAGAGCCAAGAGAGAGTACAAGAAGTCTGATAACATCTAGGACACCATCTTCTGATATCACTACAAGTGCACGTTCAGGATCAAGAGCACCACCAGACAGTTCAAGAAGTTTGCTGACAGCAACGTCTAGGACACCATCTTCTGAAACCACTGTACGTGCACCTACTGGCGCCACAGGTACAAATGATTCTTCAACTAGCCTCCCAAAAGCAGCCACTTGGACACTATCTGCTGAAACCACTTCAAGTTCAGCTTCAGTACCAACATGGCCAAGAGACAGTACAAGAAGTCTGATGACGTCTCGGACACCATCTCCTGAAACCACCTCAAGTGCACCTCCTGCGGCCACAGCTACACCGGATTCTTCATCAAGTCTCCCAAGTGCAACCTATGGGAAACTATCTGCTGAAACCACTTCAAGTTCAGCGTCCGGAGCAACAGAGCCAAGAGAGAGTGCAAGAAGTCTGATAACATCTAGGACACCATCTTCTGATATCACTACAAGTGCACGTTCAGGATCAACAGCACCACCAGACAGTTCAAGAAGTTTGCTGACAGCAACGTCTAGGACACCATCTTCTGAAACCACTGTACGTGCACCTACTGGCGCCACAGGTAGAAATGATTCTTCAACTAGCCTCCCAAAAGCAGCCACTTGGACACTATCTGCTGAAACCACTTCAAGTTCAGCTTCAGTACCAACATGGCCAAGAGACAGTACAAGAAGTCTGATGACGCCTCGGACACCATCTCCTGAAACCACCTCAAGTGCACCTCCTGCGGCCACAGCTACACCGGATTCTTCATCAAGTCTCCCAAGTGCAACCTATGGGACACTATCTGCTGAAACCACTTCAAGTTCAGCGTCCGGAGCAACAGAGCCAAGAGAGAGTACAAGAAGTCTGATAACATCTAGGACACCATCTTCTGATATCACTACAAGTGCACGTTCAGGATCAACAGCACCACCAGACAGTTCAAGAAGTTTGCTAACAGCAATGTCCAGGACACCATCTTCTGGAACCACTGAACTTGCACCTCCAGGAGCCACAGGTACCCCTGATGCCTCCTGGACACCGTCTCCTGAAACCATCTCAAGTGCACCTCCTGCAGCCACAGCTACACCAGATTCTTCATCAAGTCTCCCAAGTGCAACTGATGGGACACCCTCTTCTGAAACCACTTCAAGTTTACCTTCAGGATCAACAGGACTACCAGAGAGTTCGAGTAGTCTGCTGGCAGCAACGTCTAGGACACCATCTTCTGAAACCACTGCACGTGCACCTACTGGCGCCACAGGTACAAATGATTCTTCAACTAGCCTCCCAAAAGCAGCCACTTGGACACTATCTGCTGAAACCACTTCAAGTTCAGCTTCAGTAGCAACACGGCCAAGAGACAGTACAAGAAGTCTGATGACGTCTCAGACACCATCTCCTGAAACCACCTCAAGTGAACCTCCTGCAGCAACAGCTACACCGGATTCTTCATCAAGTCTACCAATTGCAACCTATGGGACACTATCTGCTGAAACAACTTCAAGTTCAGCTTCCGGAGCAACAGAGCCAAGAGAGAGTACAAGAAGTCTGATAATGTCTACGACACCATCTTCGGATACCATTACAAGTGCACGTTCAGGATCAACAGCACCACCAGACAGTTCAAGAAGTTTGCTAACAGCAGTGTCCAGGACACCATCTTCTGAAACCACTGAACTTGCACCTCCAGGAGCCACAGGTACCCCTGATGCCTCCTGGACACCGTCTCCTGAAACCATCTCAAGTGCACCTCCTGCAGCCACAGCTACACCGGATTCTTCATCAAGTCTCCCAAGTGCAACTGATGGGACACCCTCTTCTGAAACCACTTCAAGTTTACCTTCAGGATCAACAGGACTACCAGAGAGTTCGAGTAGTCTGCTGACAGCAATGTCTAGGACACCATCTTCTGAAACCACTGCACGTGCACCTACTGGCGCCACAGGTACAAATAATTCTTCAACTAGCCTCCCAAAAGCAACCACTTGGACACTATCTGCTGAAACCACTTCAAGTTCAGCTTCAATAGCAACTGGGCCAAGAGAGAGTGCAAGAAGTCTGATGACGTCTAGGACACCATCTTCTGAAACCAACTCAAGTGAACCTCCTGCAGCAACAGCTACACCGGATTCTTCATCAAGTCTCCCAAGTGCAACCTATGGGACACTATCTGCTGAAACCACTTCAAGTTCAGCGTCCGGAGCAACAGAGCCAAGAGAGAGTACAAGAAGTCTGATAACATCTAGGACACCATCTTCTGATATCACTACAAGTGCACGTTCAGGATCAAGAGCACCACCAGACAGTTCAAGAAGTTTGCTGACAGCAACGTCTAGGACACCATCTTCTGAAACCACTGTACGTGCACCTACTGGCGCCACAGGTAGAAATGATTCTTCAACTAGCCTCCCAAAAGCAGCCACTTGGACACTATCTGCTGAAACCACTTCAAGTTCAGCTTCAGTACCAACATGGCCAAGAGACAGTACAAGAAGTCTGATGACGTCTCGGACACCATCTCCTGAAACCACCTCAAGTGCACCTCCTGCGGCCACAGCTACACCGGATTCTTCATCAAGTCTCCCAAGTGCAACCTATGGGACACTATCTGCTGAAACCACTTCAAGTTCAGCGTCCGGAGCAACAGAGCCAAGAGAGAGTACAAGAAGTCTGATAACATCTAGGACACCATCTTCTGATATCACTACACATGCACGTTCAGGATCAACAGCACCACCAGACAGTTCAAGAAGTTTGCTGACAGCAACGTCTAGGACACCATCTTCTGAAACCACTGTACGTGAACCTACTGGCGCCACAGGTACAAATGATTCTTCAACTAGCCTCCCAAAAGCAGCCACTTGGACACTATCTGCTGAAACCACTTCAAGTTCAGCGTCCGGAGCAAGAGAGCCAAGAGAGAGTACAAGAAGTATGATAACATCTAAGACACCATCTTCTGATATCACTACAAGTGCACGTTCAGGATCAACAGCACCACCAGACAGTTCAAGAAGTTTGCTAACAGCAATGTCCAGGATACCATCTTCTGAAACAACTGAACTTGCACGTCCAGGAGCCACAGGTACCCCTGATGCCTCCTGGACACCGTCTCCTGAAACCATCTCAAGTGCACGTCCTGCAGCCACAGCTACACCGGATTCTTCATCAAGTCTTCCAAGTGCAAGTGATGGGACACCCTCTTCTGAAACCACTTCAAGTTTACCTTCAGGATCAACAGGACTACCAGAGAGTTCGAGTAGTCTGCTGACAGCAATGTCTAGGACACCATCTTCTGAAACCACTGCACTTGCACCTACTGGCGCCACAGGTACAAATGATTCTTCAACTAGCCTCCCAAAAGCAGCCACTTGGACACTATCTGCTGAAACCACTTCAAGTTCAGCTTCAGTACCAACATGGCCAAGAGACAGTACAAGAAGTCTGATGATGTCTCGGACACCATCTCCTGAAACCACCTCAAGTGCACCTCCTGCGGCCACAGCTACACCGGATTCTTCATCAAGTCTCCCAAGTGCAACCTATGGGACACGATCTGCTGAAACCACTTCAAGTTCAGCGTCCGGAGCAACAGAGCCAAGAGAGAGTACAAGAAGTCTGATAACATCTAGGACACCATCTTCTGATATCACTACACATGCACGTTCAGGATCAACAGCACCACCAGACAGTTCAAGAAGTTTGCTGACAGCAACGTCTAGGACACCATCTTCTGAAACCACTGTACGTGAACCTACTGGCGCCACAGGTACAAATGATTCTTCAACTAGCCTCCCAAAAGCAGCCACTTGGACACTATCTGCTGAAACCACTTCAAGTTCAGCGTCCGGAGCAACAGAGCCAAGAGAGAGTACAAGAAGTCTGATAACATCTAGGACACCATCTTCTGATATCACTACAAGTGCACGTTCAGGATCAACAGCACCACCAGACAGTTCAAGAAGTTTCCTAACAGCAATGTCCAGGACACCATCTTCTGGAACCACTGAACTTGCACCTCCAGGAGCCACAGGTACCCCTGATGCCTCCTGGACACCGTCTCCTGAAACCATCTCAAGTGCACCTCCTGCAGCCACAGCTACACCAGATTCTTCATCAAGTCTCCCAAGTGCAACTGATGGGACACCCTCTTCTGAAACCACTTCAAGTTTACCTTCAGGATCAAAAGGACTACCAGAGAGTTCGAGTAGTCTGCTGACAGCAACGTCTAGGACACCATCTTCTGAAACCACTGCACTTGCACCTACTGGCGCCACAGGTACAAATGATTCTTCAACTAGCCTCCCAAAAGCAGCCACTTGGACACTACCTGCTGAAACCACTTCAAGTTCAGCTTCAGTACCAACACGGCCAAGAGACAGTACAAGAAGTCTAATGACGTCTCGGACACCATCTCCTGAAACCACCTCAAGTGCACCTCCTGCGGCCACAGCTTCACCGGATTCTTCATCAAGTCTCCCAAGTGCAACCTATGGGACACTATCTGCTGAAACCACTTCAAGTTCAGCGTCCGGAGCAACAGAGCCAAGAGAGAGTACAAGAAGTCTGATAACATCTAGGACACCATCTTCTGATATCACTACAAGTGCACGTTCAGGATCAACAGCACCACCAGACAGTTCAAGAAGTTTGCTGACAGCAACGTCTAGGACACCATCTTCTGAAACCACTGTACGTGCACCTACTGGCGCCACAGGTACAAATGATTCTTCAACTAGCCTCCCAAAAGCAGCCACTTGGACACTATCTGCTGAAACCACTTCAAGTTCAGCTTCAGTACCAACATGGCCAAGAGACAGTACAAGAAGTCTGATGACGTCTCGGACACCATCTCCTGAAACCACCTCAAGTGCACCTCCTGCGGCCACACCTACACCGGATTCTTCATCAAGTCTCCCAAGTGCAACCTATGGGAAACTATCTGCTGAAACCACTTCAAGTTCAGCGTCCGGAGCAACAGAGCCAAGAGAGAGTACAAGAAGTCTGATAACATCTAGGACACCATCTTCTGATATCACTACAAGTGCACGTTCAGGATCAACAGCACCACCAGACAGTTCAAGAAGTTTGCTAACAGCAATGTCCAGGACACCATCTTCTGAAACCACTGAACTTGCACCTCCAGGAGCCACAGGTACCCCTGAAGCCTCCTGGACACCGTCTCCTGAAACCATCTCAAGTGCACCTCCTGCAGCCACAGCTACACCGGATTCTTCATCAAGTCCCCCAAGTGCAACTGATGGGACACCCTCTTCTGAAACCACTTCAAGTTTACCTTCAGGATCAACAGGACTACCAGAGAGTTCGAGTAGTCTGCTGACAGCAACGTCTAGGACACCATCTTCTGAAACCACTGCACTTGCACCTACTGGCGCCACAGGTACAAATGATTCTTCAACTAGCCTCACAAAAGCAGCCACTTGGACACTACCTGCTGAAACCACTTCAAGTTCAGCTTCAGTACCAACATGGCCAAGAGACAGTACAAGAAGTCTGATGACGTCTCGGACACCATCTCCTGAAACCACCTCAAGTGCACCTCCTGCGGCCACAGCTACACCGGATTCTTCATCAAGTCTCCCAAGTGCAACCTATGGGACACTATCTGCTGAAACCACTTCAAGTTCAGCGTCCGGAGCAACAGAGCCAAGAGAGAGTACAAGAAGTCTGATAACATCTAGGACACCATCTTCTGATATCACTACAAGTGCACGTTCAGGATCAACAGCACCACCAGACAGTTCAAGAAGTTTGCTGACAGCAACGTCTAGGACACCATCTTCTGAAACCACTGTACGTGCACCTACTGGCGCCACAGGTACAAATGATTCTTCAACTAGCCTCCCAAAAGCAGCCACTTGGACACTATCTGCTGAAACCACTTCAAGTTCAGCTTCAGTACCAACATGGCCAAGAGACAGTACAAGAAGTCTGATGACGTCTCGGACACCATCTCCTGAAACCACCTCAAGTGCACCTCCTGCGGCCACAGCTACACCGGATTCTTCATCAAGTCTCCCAAGTGCAACCTATGGGAAACTATCTGCTGAAACCACTTCAAGTTCAGCGTCCGGAGCAACAGAGCCAAGAGAGAGTACAAGAAGTCTGATAACATCTAGGACACCATCTTCTGATATCACTACAAGTGCACGTTCAGGATCAACAGCACCACCAGACAGTTCAAGAAGTTTGCTAACAGCAATGTCCAGGACACCATCTTCTGAAACCACTGAACTTGCACCTCCAGGAGCCACAGGTACCCCTGATGCCTCCTGGACACCGTCTCCTGAAACCATCTCAAGTGCACCTCCTGCAGCCACAGCTACACCGGATTCTTCATCAAGTCTCCCAAGTGCAACTGATGGGACACCCTCTTCTGAAACCACTTCAAGTTTACCTTCAGGATCAACAGGACTACCAGAGAGTTCGAGTAGTCTGCTGACAGCAATGTCTAGGACACCATCTTCTGAAACCACTGCACCTGCACCTACTGGCGCCACAGGTACAAATAATTCTTCAATTAGCCTCCCAAAAGCAACCACTTGGACACTATCTGCTGAAACCACTTCAAGTTCAGCTTCAATAGCAACTGGGCCAAGAGAGAGTGCAAGAAGTCTGATGACGTCTAGGACACCATCTTCTGAAACCACCTCAAGTGAACCTCCCGCAGCAACAGCTACACCGGATTCTTCATCAAGTCTCCCAAGTGCAACCTATGGGACACTATCTGCTGAAACCACTTCAAGTTCAGCGTCCGGAGCAACAGAGCCAAGAGAGAGTACAAGAAGTCTGATAACATCTAGGACACCATCTTCTGATATCACTACAAGTGCACGTTCAGGATCAACAGCACCACCAGACAGTTCAAGAAGTTTGCTAACAGCAATGTCCAGGACACCATCTTCTGAAACCACTGAACTCGCACCTCCAGGAGCCACAGGTACCCCTGATGTCTCCTGGACACCGTCTCCTGAAACCATCTCAAGTGCACCTCCTGCAGCCACAGCTACACCGGATTCTTCATCAAGTCTCCAAAGTGCAACTGATGGGACACCCTCTTCTGAAACCACTTCAAGTTTACCTTCAGGATCAACAGGACTACCAGAGAGTTCGAGTAGTCTGCTGACAGCAACGTCTAGGACACCATCTTCTGAAACCACTGCACTTGCACCTACTGGCGCCACAGGTACAAATGATTCTTCAACTAGCCTCACAAAAGCAGCCACTTGGACACTATCTGCTGAAAACACTTCAAGTTCAGCTTCAGTACCAACATGGCCAAGAGACAGTACAAGAAGTCTGATGACGTCTCGGACACCATCTGCTGAAACCACCTCAAGTGCACCTCCTGCAGCCACAGCTACACCGGATTCTTCATCAAGTCTCCCAAGTGCAACCTATGGGACACTATCTGCTGAAACCACTTCAAGTTCAGCGTCCGGAGCAACAGAGCCAAGAGAGAGTACAAGAAGTCTGATAACATCTAGGACACCATCTTCTGATATCACTACAAGTGCACGTTCAGGATCAACAGCACCACCAGACAATTCAAGAAGTTTGCTGACAGCAACGTCTAGGACACCATCTTCTGAAACCACTGTACGTGCACCTACTGGCGCCACAGGTACAAATGATTCTTCAACTAGCCTCCCAAAAGCAGCCACTTGGACACTATCTGCTGAAACCACTTCAAGTTCAGCTTCAGTACCAACATGGCCAAGAGACAGTACAAGAAGTCTGATGACGTCTCGGACACCATCTCCTGAAACCACCTCAAGTGCACCTCCTGCAGCCACAGCTACACCGGATTCTTCATCAAGTCTCCCAAGTGCAACCTATGGGAAACTATCTGCTGAAACCACTTCAAGTTCAGCGTCCGGAGCAACAGAGCCAAGAGAGAGTACAAGAAGTCTGATAACATCTAGGACACCATCTTCTGATATCACTACAAGTGCACGTTCAGGATCAACAGCACCACCAGACAGTTCAAGAAGTTTGCTAACAACAATGTCCAGGACACCATCTTCTGAAACCACTGAACTTGCACCTCCAGGAGCCACAGGTACCCCTGATGCCTCCTGGACACCGTCTCCTGAAACCATCTCAAGTGCACCTCCTGCAGCCACAGCTACACCGGATTCTTCATCAAGTCTCCCAAGTGCAACTGATGGGACACCCTCTTCTGAAACCACTTCAAGTTTACCTTCAGGATCAACAGGACTACCAGAGAGTTCGAGTAGTCTGCTGACAGCAATGTCTAGGACACCATCTTCTGAAACCACTGCACGTGCACCTACTGGCGCCACAGGTACAAATAATTCTTCAACTAGCCTCCCAAAAGCAACCACTTGGACACTATCTGCTGAAACCACTTCAAGTTCAGCTTCAATAGCAACAGGGCCAAGAGAGAGTGCAAGATGTCTGATGACGTCTAGGACACCATCTTCTGAAACCACCTCAAGTGAACCTCCTGCAGCAACAGCTACACCGGATTCTTCATCAAGTCTCCCAAGTGCAACCTATGGGACACTATCTGCTGAAACCACTTCAAGTTCAGCGTCCGGAGCAACAGAGCCAAGAGAGAGTACAAGAAGTCTGATAACATCTAGGACACCATCTTCTGATATCACTACACGTGCACGTTCAGGATCAACAGCACCACCAGACAGTTCAAGAAGTTTGCTGACAGCAACGTCTAGGACACCATCTTCTGAAACCACTGTACGTGAACCTACTGGCGCCACAGGTACAAATGATTCTTCAACTAGCCTCCCAAAAGCAGCCACTTGGACACTATCTGCTGAAACCACTTCAAGTTCAGCTTCAGTACCAACATGGCCAAGAGACAGTACAAGAAGTCTGATGACGTATCGGACACCATCTCCTGAAACCACCTCAAGTGCACCTCCTGCGGCCACAGCTACACCGGATTCTTCATCAAGTCTCCCAAGTGCAACCTATGGGAAACTATCTGCTGAAACCACTTCAAGTTCAGCGTCCGGAGCAACAGAGCCAAGAGAGAGTACAAGAAGTCTGATAACATCTAGGACACCATCTTCTGATATCACTACAAGTGCACGTTCAGGATCAACAGCACCACCAGACAGTTCAAGAAGTTTGCTAACAGCAATGTCCAGGACACCATCTTCTGAAACCACTGAACTTGCACCTCCAGGAGCCACAGGTACCCCTGATGCCTCCTGGACACCGTCTCCTGAAACCATCTCAAGTGAACCTCCTGCAGCCACAGCTACACCGGATTCTTCATCAAGTCTTCCAAGTGCAACTGATGGGACACCCTCTTCTGAAACCACTTCAAGTTTACCTTCAGGATCAACAGGACTACCAGAGAGTTCGAGTAGTCTGCTGACAGCAATGTCTAGGACACCATCTTCTGAAACCACTGCAATTGCACCTACTGGCGTCACAGGTACAAATGATTCTTCAACTAGCCTCCCAAAAGCAGCCACTTGGACACTATCTGCTGAAACCACTTCAAGTTCAGCTTCAGTACCAACATGGCCAAGAGACAGTACAAGAAGTCTGATGACGTCTCGGACACCATCTCCTGAAACCACCTCAAGTGCACCTCCTGCGGCCACAGCTACACCGGATTCTTCATCAAGTCTCCCTAGTGCAACCTATGGGACACTATCTGCTGAAACCACTTCAAGTTCAGCGTCCGGAGCAACAGAGCCAAGAGAGAGTACAAGAAGTCTGATAACATCTAGGACACCATCTTCTGATATCACTACACGTGCACGTTCAGGATCAACAGCACCACCAGACAGTTCAAGAAGTTTGCTGACAGCAACGTCTAGGACACCATCTTCTGAAACCACTGTACGTGAACCTACTGGCGCCACAGGTACAAATGATTCTTCAACTAGCCTCCCAAAAGCAGCCACTTGGACACTATCTGCTGAAACCACTTCAAGTTCAGCTTCAGTACCAACATGGCCAAGAGACAGTACAAGAAGTCTGATGACGTATCGGACACCATCTCCTGAAACCACCTCAAGTGCACCTCCTGCGGCCACAGCTACACCGGATTCTTCATCAAGTCTCCCAAGTGCAACCTATGGGAAACTATCTGCTGAAACCACTTCAAGTTCAGCTTCAATAGCAACAGGGCCAAGAGAGAGTACAAGAAGTCTGATGACGTCTAGGACACCATCTTCTGAAACCATCTCAAGTGAACCTCCTGCAGCAACAGCTACACCGGATTCTTCATCAAGTCTCCCAAGTGCAACCTATGGGACACTATCTGCTGAAACCACTTCAAGTTCAGCGTCCGGAGCAACAGAGCCAAGAGAGAGTACAAGAAGTCTGATAACATCTAGGACACCATCTTCTGATATCACTACAAGTGCACGTTCAGGATCAACAGCACCACCAGACAGTTCAAGAAGTTTGCTAACAGCAATGTCCAGGACACCATCTTCTGAAACCACTGAACTTGCACCTCCAGGAGCCACAGGTACCGCTGATGCCTCCTGGACACCGTCTCCTGAAACCATCTCAAGTGCACCTCCTTCAGCCACAGCTACACCGGATTCTTCATCAAGTCTCCCAAGTGCAACTGATGGGACACCCTCTTCTGAAACCACTTCAAGTTTACCTTCAGGATCAACAGGACTACCAGAGAGTTCGAGTAGTCTGCTGGCAGCAACGTCTAGGACACCATCTTCTGAAACCACTGCACGTGCACCTACTGGCGCCACAGGTACAAATGATTCTTCAACTAGCCTCCCAAAAGCAGCCACTTGGACACTATCTGCTGAAACCACTTCAAGTTCAGCTTCAGTAGCAACACGGCCAAGAGACAGTACAAGAAGTCTGAAGACGTCTCGGACACCATCTCTTGAAACCACCTCAAGTGCACCTCCTGCAGCAACAGCTACCCCAGATTCTTCATCAAGTCTCCCAAGTGCAACCTATGGGACACTCTCTGCTGAAACCACTTCAAGTTCAGCTTCAGGAGCAACAGAGCCAAGAGAGAGTACAAGAACTCTGATAACTTCTAGAACACCATCTTCTGATACCACTAAAAGTGCACATTCAGGATCAACAGCGCCATTAGACAGTTCAAGTAGTTTGCTAACAGCAATGTCCAGGACACCATCTTCTGAAACCACTGCAGGTGCATCAACTGGCGCCACAAGTACAAATGATTCTTCAACTAGCCTCCCAAAAGCAACCACTTGGACACTATCTGCTGAAACCACTTCAAGTTCAGCTTCAGTAGCAACAGGGCCAAGTGAGAGTACAAGAAGTCTGATGACATCTAGGACACCATCTCTTGAAACCACCTCAAGTGCACCTCCTGCAGCAACAGCTACCCCAGATTCTTCATCAAGTCTCCCAAGTGCAACCTATGGGACACTCTCTGCTGAAACCACTTCAAGTTCAGCTTCAGGAGCAACAGAGCCAAGAGAGAGTACAAGAACTCTGATAACTTTTAGAACACCATCTTCTGATACCACTAAAAGTACACGTTCAGGATCAACAACGCCATCAGACAGTTCAAGAAGTTTGCTAACAGCAATGTCCAGGACACCATCTTCTGAAACCACTGCAGGTGCACCAACTGGCGCCACAGGTACAAATGATTCTTCAACTAGCCTCCGAAAAGCAACCACTTGGACACTATCTGCTGAAACCACTTCAAGTTCAGCTTCAGTAGCAACAGGGCCAAGTGAGAGTACAAGAAGTCTGATGACATCTAGGACACCATCTCTTGAAACCACCTCAAGTGCACCTCCTGCAGCAACAGCTACCCCAGATTCTTCATCAAGTCTCCCAAGTGCAACCTATGGGACACTCTCTGCTGAAACCACTTCAAGTTCAGCTTCAGGAGCAACAGAGCCAAGAGAGAGTACAAGAACTCTGATAACTTTTAGAACACCATCTTCTGATACCACTAAAAGTACACGTTCAGGATCAACAACGCCATCAGACAGTTCAAGAAGTTTGCTAACAGAAATGTCCAGGACACCATCTTCTGAAACCACTGCAGGTGCACCAACTGGCGCCACAGGTACAAATGATTCTTCAACTAGCCTCCCAAAAGCAACCACTTGGACACTATCTGCTGAAACCACTTCAAGTTCAGCTTCAGTAGCAACAGGGCCAAGTGAGAGTACAAGAAGTCTGATGACATCTAGGACACCATCTCTTGAAACCACCTCAAGTGCACCTCCTGCAGCAACAGCTACCCCAGATTCTTCATCAAGTCTCCCAAGTGCAACCTATGGGACACTCTCTGCTGAAACCACTTCAAGTTCAGCTTCAGGAGCAACAGAGCCAAGAGAGAGTACAAGAACTCTGATAACTTCTAGAACACAATCTTCTGATACCACTAAAAGTGCACGTTCAGGATCAACAGCGCCATCAGACAGTTCAAGAAGTTTGCTAACAGCAATGTCCAGGACACCATCTTCTGAAACCACTGCAGGTGCACCAACTGGCGCCACAAGTACAAATGATTCTTCAACTAGCCTCCCAAAAGCAACCACTTGGACACTATCTGCTGAAAGGACTTCAAGTTCAGCTTCAGTAGCAACAGGGCCAAGAGACAGTACACGAAGTCTGATGACATCTAGGACACCATCTCTTGAAACCACCTCAAGTGCACCTCCTGCAGCAACAGCTACACCGGATTCTTCATCAAGTCTCCCAAGTGCAACCAATGGGACACTATCTGCTGAAACCACTTCAAGTTCAGCTTCAGGAGCAACAGAGCCAAGAGAGAGTACAAGAACTCTGATAACTTCTAGAACACCATCTTCTGATACCACTAAAAGTGCACATTCAGGATCAACAGCGCCATCAGACAGTTCAAGTAGTTTGCTAACAGCAATGTCCAGGACACCATCTTCTGAAACCACTGCAGGTGCACCAACTGGCGCCACAGGTACAAATGATTCTTCAACAAGCCTCCCAAAAGCAACCACTTGGACACTATCTGCTGAAACCACTTCAAGTTCAGCTTCAGTAGCAACAGGGCCAAGTGAGAGTACAAGAAGTCTGATGACATCTAGGACACCATCTCTTGAAACCACCTCAAGTGCACCTCCTGCAGCAACAGCTACCCCAGATTCTTCATCAAGTCTCCCAAGTGCAACCTATGGGACACTCTCTGCTGAAACCACTTCAAGTTCAGCTTCAGGAGCAACAGAGCCAAGAGAGAGTACAAGAACTCTGATAACTTTTAGAACACCATCTTCTGATACCACTAAAAGTACACGTTCAGGATCAACAACGCCATCAGACAGTTCAAGAAGTTTGCTAACAGCAATGTCCAGGACACCATCTTCTGAAACCACTGCAGGTGCACCAACTGGCGCCACAGGTACAAATGATTCTTCAACTAGCCTCCCAAAAGCAACCACTTGGACACTATCTGCTGAAACCACTTCAAGTTCTGCTTCAGTAGCAACAGGGCCAAGTGAGAGTACAAGAAGTCTGATGACATCTAGGACACCATCTCTTGAAACCACCTCAAGTGCACCTCCTGCAGCAACAGCTACCCCAGATTCTTCATCAAGTCTCCCAAGTGCAACCTATGGGACACTCTCTGCTGAAACCACTTCAAGTTCAGCTTCAGGAGCAACAGAGCCAAGAGAGAGTACAAGAACTCTGATAACTTTTAGAACACCATCTTCTGATACCACTAAAAGTGCACGTTCAGGATCAACAGCGCCATCAGACAGTTCAAGAAGTTTGCTAACAGCAATGTCCAAGACACCATCTTCTGAAACCACTGCAGGTGCACCAACTGGCGCCACAGGTACAAATGATTCTTCAACTAGCCTCCCAAAAGCAACCACTTGGACACTATCTGCTGAAACCACTTCAAGTTCAGCTTCAGTAGCAACAGGGCCAAGAGACAGTACAAGAAGTCTGATGACATCTAGGACACCATCTCTTGAAACCACCTCAAGTGCACCTCCTGCAGCAACAGCTACACCAGATTCTTCATCAAGTCTCCCAAGTGCAACCTATGGGACACTCTCTGCTGAAACCACTTCAAGTTCAGCTTCAGGAGCAACAGAGCCAAGAGAGAGTACAAGAACTCTGATAACTTCTAGAACACCATCTTCTGATACCACTAAAAGTGCACGTTCAGGATCAACAGCGCCATCAGACAGTTCAAGAAGTTTGCTAACAGCAATGTCCAAGACACCATCTTCTGAAACCACTGCAGGTGCACCAGCTGGCGCCACAGGTACAAATGATTCTTCAACTAGCCTCCCAAAAGCAACCACTTGGACACTATCTGCTGAAACCACTTCAAGTTCAGCTTCAGTAGCAACAGGGCCAAGTGAGAGTACAAGAAGTCTGATGACATCTAGGACACCATCTCTTGAAACCACCTCAAGTGCACCTCCTGCAGCAACAGCTACCCCAGATTCTTCATCAAGTCTCCCAAGTGCAACCTATGGGACACTCTCTGCTGAAACCACTTCAAGTTCAGCTTCAGGAGCAACAGAGCCAAGAGAGAATACAAGAACTCTGATAACTTTTAGAACACCATCTTCTGATACCACTAAAAGTGCACGTTCAGGATCAACAGCGCCATCAGACAGTTCAAGAAGTTTGCTAACAGCAATGTCCAAGACACCATCTTCTGAAACCACTGCAGGTGCACCAACTGGCGCCACAGGTACAAATGATTCTTCAACTAGCCTCCCAAAAGCAACCACTTGGACACTATCTGCTGAAACCACTTCAAGTTCAGCTTCAGTAGCAACAGGGCCAAGAGACAGTACAAGAAGTCTGATGACATCTAGGACACCATCTCTTGAAACCACCTCAAGTGCACCTCCTGCAGCAACAGCTACACCGGATTCTTCATCAAGTCTCCCAAGTGCAACCAATGGGACACTATCTGCTGAAACGACTTCAAGTTCAGCTTCAGGAGCAACAGAGCCAAGAGAGAGTACAAGAACTCTGATAACTTCTAGAACACCATCTTCTGATACCACTAAAAATGCACGTTCAGGATCAACAGCGCCATCAGACAGTTCAAGAAGTTTGCTAACAGCAATGTCCAGGACACCATCTTCTGAAACCACTGAAGGTGCACCAATTGGCGCCACAGGTACAAATGATTCTTCAACTAGCCTCCCAAAAGCAACCACTTGGACACTATCTGCTGAAACTACTTCAAGTTCAGCTTCAGTAGCAACACGGCCAAGAGAGAGTACAAGAAGTCTGATGACGTCTAGGACACCATCTTCTGAAACCACTGCAAGTGCACCTCCTGCAGCCACAGCTACACCGGATTCTTTATCAAGTCTCCCAAGTGCAACCTATAGGACACTATCTGCTGAAACCACTTCAAGTTCAGCTTCAGTAGCAACAGGGCCAAGAGGCAGTACAAGAAGTCTGATGACATCTAGGACACCATCTCTTGAAACCACCTCAAGTGCACCTCCTGCAGCAACAGCTACACCGGATTCTTCATCAAGTCTCCCAAGTGCAACCTATGGGACACTATCTGCTGAAACCACTTCAAGTTCAGCTTCAGGAGCAACAGAGCCAAGAGAGAGTACAAGAACTCTGATAACTTCTAGAACACCATCTTCTGATACCACTAAAAGTGCACGTTCAGGATCAACAACGCCATCAGACAGTTCAAGAAGTTTGCTAACAGCAATGTCCAGGACACCATCTTCTGAAACCACTGAAGGTGCACCAACTGGCGCCACAGGTACAAATGATTCTTCAACTAGCCTCCCAAAAGCAGCCACTTGGACACTATCTGCTGAAACCACTTCAAGTTCAGCTTCAGTAGCAACAGGGCCAAGAGACAGTACAAGAAGTCTGATGACATCTAGGACACCATCTCTTGAAACCACCTCAAGTGCACCTCCTGCAGCAACAGCTACACCACATTCTTCATCAAGTCTCCCAAGTGCAACCAATGGGACACTATCTGCTGAAACCACTTCAAGTTCAGCTTCAGGAGCAACAGAGCCAAGAGAGAGTACAAGAACTCTGATAACTTCTAGAACACCATCTTCTGATACCACTAAAAGTGCACATTCAGGATCAACAGCGCCATCAGACAGTTCAAGTAGTTTGCTAACAGCAATGTCCAGGACACCATCTTCTGAAACCACTGCACGTGCACCAACTGGCGCCACAGGTACAAATGATTCTTCAACTAGCCTCCCAAAAGCAACCACTTGGACACTATCTGCTGAAACCACTTCAAGTTCTGCTTCAGTAGCAACAGGGCCAAGTGAGAGTACAAGAAGTCTGATGACATCTAGGACACCATCTCTTGAAACCACCTCAAGTGCACCTCCTGCAGCAACAGCTACACCAGATTCTTCATCAAGTCTCCCAAGTGCAACCTATGGGACACTCTCTGCTGAAACCACTTCAAGTTCAGCTTCAGGAGCAACAGAGCCAAGAGAGAGTACAAGAACTCTGATAACTTCTAGAACACCATCTTCTGATACCACTAAAAGTGCACGTTCAGGATCAACAGCGCCATCAGACAGTTCAAGAAGTTTGCTAACAGCAATGTCCAAGACACCATCTTCTGAAACCACTGCAGGTGCACCAACTGGCGCCACAGGTACAAATGATTCTTCAACTAGCCTCCCAAAAGCAACCACTTGGACACTATCTGCTGAAACCACTTCAAGTTCAGCTTCAGTAGCAACAGGGCCAAGAGACAGTACAAGAAGTCTGATGACATCTAGGACACCATCTCTTGAAACCACCTCAAGTGCACCTCCTGCAGCAACAGCTACACCAGATTCTTCATCAAGTCTCCCAAGTGCAACCACTTGGACACTATCTGCTGAAACCACTTCAAGTTCAGCTTCAGTAGCAACAGGGCCAAGTGAGAGTACAAGAAGTCTGATGACATCTAGGACACCATCTCTTGAAACCACCTCAAGTGCACCTCCTGCAGCAACAGCTACCCCAGATTCTTCATCAAGTCTCCCAAGTGCAACCAATGGGACACTATCTGCTGAAACCACTTCAAGTTCAGCTTCAGGAGCAACAGAGCCAAGAGAGAGTACAAGAACTCTGATAACTTCTAGAACACCATCTTCTGATACCACTAAAAATGCACGTTCAGGATCAACAGCGCCATCAGACAGTGCAAGAAGTTTGCTAACAGCAATGTCCAGGACACCATCTTCTGAAACCACTGCAGGTGCACCAACTGGCGCCACAGGTACAAATGATTCTTCAACTAGCCTCCCAAAAGCAACCACTTGGACACTATCTGCTGAAACCACTTCAAGTTCAGCTTCAGTAGCAACAGGGCCAAGTGAGAGTACAAGAAGTCTGATGACATCTAGGACACCATCTCTTGAAACCACCTCAAGTGCACCTCCTGCAGCAACAGCTACCCCAGATTCTTCATCAAGTCTCCCAAGTGCAACCAATGGGACACTATCTGCTGAAACCACTTCAAGTTCAGCTTCAGTACCAACATGGCCAAGAGACAGTACAAGAAGTCTGATGACGTCTCGGACACCATCTCCTGAAACCACCTCAAGTGCACCTCCTGCGGCCACAGCTACACCGGATTCTTCATCAAGTCTCCCTAGTGCAACCTATGGGACACTATCTGCTGAAACCACTTCAAGTTCAGCGTCCGGAGCAACAGAGCCAAGAGAGAGTACAAGAAGTCTGATAACATCTAGGACACCATCTTCTGATATCACTACACGTGCACGTTCAGGATCAACAGCACCACCAGACAGTTCAAGAAGTTTGCTGACAGCAACGTCTAGGACACCATCTTCTGAAACCACTGTACGTGAACCTACTGGCGCCACAGGTACAAATGATTCTTCAACTAGCCTCCCAAAAGCAGCCACTTGGACACTATCTGCTGAAACCACTTCAAGTTCAGCTTCAGTACCAACATGGCCAAGAGACAGTACAAGAAGTCTGATGACGTATCGGACACCATCTCCTGAAACCACCTCAAGTGCACCTCCTGCGGCCACAGCTACACCGGATTCTTCATCAAGTCTCCCAAGTGCAACCTATGGGAAACTATCTGCTGAAACCACTTCAAGTTCAGCTTCAATAGCAACAGGGCCAAGAGAGAGTACAAGAAGTCTGATGACGTCTAGGACACCATCTTCTGAAACCATCTCAAGTGAACCTCCTGCAGCAACAGCTACACCGGATTCTTCATCAAGTCTCCCAAGTGCAACCTATGGGACACTATCTGCTGAAACCACTTCAAGTTCAGCGTCCGGAGCAACAGAGCCAAGAGAGAGTACAAGAAGTCTGATAACATCTAGGACACCATCTTCTGATATCACTACAAGTGCACGTTCAGGATCAACAGCACCACCAGACAGTTCAAGAAGTTTGCTAACAGCAATGTCCAGGACACCATCTTCTGAAACCACTGAACTTGCACCTCCAGGAGCCACAGGTACCGCTGATGCCTCCTGGACACCGTCTCCTGAAACCATCTCAAGTGCACCTCCTTCAGCCACAGCTACACCGGATTCTTCATCAAGTCTCCCAAGTGCAACTGATGGGACACCCTCTTCTGAAACCACTTCAAGTTTACCTTCAGGATCAACAGGACTACCAGAGAGTTCGAGTAGTCTGCTGGCAGCAACGTCTAGGACACCATCTTCTGAAACCACTGCACGTGCACCTACTGGCGCCACAGGTACAAATGATTCTTCAACTAGCCTCCCAAAAGCAGCCACTTGGACACTATCTGCTGAAACCACTTCAAGTTCAGCTTCAGTAGCAACACGGCCAAGAGACAGTACAAGAAGTCTGAAGACGTCTCGGACACCATCTCTTGAAACCACCTCAAGTGCACCTCCTGCAGCAACAGCTACCCCAGATTCTTCATCAAGTCTCCCAAGTGCAACCTATGGGACACTCTCTGCTGAAACCACTTCAAGTTCAGCTTCAGGAGCAACAGAGCCAAGAGAGAGTACAAGAACTCTGATAACTTCTAGAACACCATCTTCTGATACCACTAAAAGTGCACATTCAGGATCAACAGCGCCATTAGACAGTTCAAGTAGTTTGCTAACAGCAATGTCCAGGACACCATCTTCTGAAACCACTGCAGGTGCATCAACTGGCGCCACAAGTACAAATGATTCTTCAACTAGCCTCCCAAAAGCAACCACTTGGACACTATCTGCTGAAACCACTTCAAGTTCAGCTTCAGTAGCAACAGGGCCAAGTGAGAGTACAAGAAGTCTGATGACATCTAGGACACCATCTCTTGAAACCACCTCAAGTGCACCTCCTGCAGCAACAGCTACCCCAGATTCTTCATCAAGTCTCCCAAGTGCAACCTATGGGACACTCTCTGCTGAAACCACTTCAAGTTCAGCTTCAGGAGCAACAGAGCCAAGAGAGAGTACAAGAACTCTGATAACTTTTAGAACACCATCTTCTGATACCACTAAAAGTACACGTTCAGGATCAACAACGCCATCAGACAGTTCAAGAAGTTTGCTAACAGCAATGTCCAGGACACCATCTTCTGAAACCACTGCAGGTGCACCAACTGGCGCCACAGGTACAAATGATTCTTCAACTAGCCTCCGAAAAGCAACCACTTGGACACTATCTGCTGAAACCACTTCAAGTTCAGCTTCAGTAGCAACAGGGCCAAGTGAGAGTACAAGAAGTCTGATGACATCTAGGACACCATCTCTTGAAACCACCTCAAGTGCACCTCCTGCAGCAACAGCTACCCCAGATTCTTCATCAAGTCTCCCAAGTGCAACCTATGGGACACTCTCTGCTGAAACCACTTCAAGTTCAGCTTCAGGAGCAACAGAGCCAAGAGAGAGTACAAGAACTCTGATAACTTTTAGAACACCATCTTCTGATACCACTAAAAGTACACGTTCAGGATCAACAACGCCATCAGACAGTTCAAGAAGTTTGCTAACAGAAATGTCCAGGACACCATCTTCTGAAACCACTGCAGGTGCACCAACTGGCGCCACAGGTACAAATGATTCTTCAACTAGCCTCCCAAAAGCAACCACTTGGACACTATCTGCTGAAACCACTTCAAGTTCAGCTTCAGTAGCAACAGGGCCAAGTGAGAGTACAAGAAGTCTGATGACATCTAGGACACCATCTCTTGAAACCACCTCAAGTGCACCTCCTGCAGCAACAGCTACCCCAGATTCTTCATCAAGTCTCCCAAGTGCAACCTATGGGACACTCTCTGCTGAAACCACTTCAAGTTCAGCTTCAGGAGCAACAGAGCCAAGAGAGAGTACAAGAACTCTGATAACTTCTAGAACACAATCTTCTGATACCACTAAAAGTGCACGTTCAGGATCAACAGCGCCATCAGACAGTTCAAGAAGTTTGCTAACAGCAATGTCCAGGACACCATCTTCTGAAACCACTGCAGGTGCACCAACTGGCGCCACAAGTACAAATGATTCTTCAACTAGCCTCCCAAAAGCAACCACTTGGACACTATCTGCTGAAAGGACTTCAAGTTCAGCTTCAGTAGCAACAGGGCCAAGAGACAGTACACGAAGTCTGATGACATCTAGGACACCATCTCTTGAAACCACCTCAAGTGCACCTCCTGCAGCAACAGCTACACCGGATTCTTCATCAAGTCTCCCAAGTGCAACCAATGGGACACTATCTGCTGAAACCACTTCAAGTTCAGCTTCAGGAGCAACAGAGCCAAGAGAGAGTACAAGAACTCTGATAACTTCTAGAACACCATCTTCTGATACCACTAAAAGTGCACATTCAGGATCAACAGCGCCATCAGACAGTTCAAGTAGTTTGCTAACAGCAATGTCCAGGACACCATCTTCTGAAACCACTGCAGGTGCACCAACTGGCGCCACAGGTACAAATGATTCTTCAACAAGCCTCCCAAAAGCAACCACTTGGACACTATCTGCTGAAACCACTTCAAGTTCAGCTTCAGTAGCAACAGGGCCAAGTGAGAGTACAAGAAGTCTGATGACATCTAGGACACCATCTCTTGAAACCACCTCAAGTGCACCTCCTGCAGCAACAGCTACCCCAGATTCTTCATCAAGTCTCCCAAGTGCAACCTATGGGACACTCTCTGCTGAAACCACTTCAAGTTCAGCTTCAGGAGCAACAGAGCCAAGAGAGAGTACAAGAACTCTGATAACTTTTAGAACACCATCTTCTGATACCACTAAAAGTACACGTTCAGGATCAACAACGCCATCAGACAGTTCAAGAAGTTTGCTAACAGCAATGTCCAGGACACCATCTTCTGAAACCACTGCAGGTGCACCAACTGGCGCCACAGGTACAAATGATTCTTCAACTAGCCTCCCAAAAGCAACCACTTGGACACTATCTGCTGAAACCACTTCAAGTTCTGCTTCAGTAGCAACAGGGCCAAGTGAGAGTACAAGAAGTCTGATGACATCTAGGACACCATCTCTTGAAACCACCTCAAGTGCACCTCCTGCAGCAACAGCTACCCCAGATTCTTCATCAAGTCTCCCAAGTGCAACCTATGGGACACTCTCTGCTGAAACCACTTCAAGTTCAGCTTCAGGAGCAACAGAGCCAAGAGAGAGTACAAGAACTCTGATAACTTTTAGAACACCATCTTCTGATACCACTAAAAGTGCACGTTCAGGATCAACAGCGCCATCAGACAGTTCAAGAAGTTTGCTAACAGCAATGTCCAAGACACCATCTTCTGAAACCACTGCAGGTGCACCAACTGGCGCCACAGGTACAAATGATTCTTCAACTAGCCTCCCAAAAGCAACCACTTGGACACTATCTGCTGAAACCACTTCAAGTTCAGCTTCAGTAGCAACAGGGCCAAGAGACAGTACAAGAAGTCTGATGACATCTAGGACACCATCTCTTGAAACCACCTCAAGTGCACCTCCTGCAGCAACAGTTACACCAGATTCTTCATCAAGTCTCCCAAGTGCAACCTATGGGACACTCTCTGCTGAAACCACTTCAAGTTCAGCTTCAGGAGCAACAGAGCCAAGAGAGAGTACAAGAACTCTGATAACTTCTAGAACACCATCTTCTGATACCACTAAAAGTGCACGTTCAGGATCAACAGCGCCATCAGACAGTTCAAGAAGTTTGCTAACAGCAATGTCCAAGACACCATCTTCTGAAACCACTGCAGGTGCACCAGCTGGCGCCACAGGTACAAATGATTCTTCAACTAGCCTCCCAAAAGCAACCACTTGGACACTATCTGCTGAAACCACTTCAAGTTCAGCTTCAGTAGCAACAGGGCCAAGTGAGAGTACAAGAAGTCTGATGACATCTAGGACACCATCTCTTGAAACCACCTCAAGTGCACCTCCTGCAGCAACAGCTACCCCAGATTCTTCATCAAGTCTCCCAAGTGCAACCTATGGGACACTCTCTGCTGAAACCACTTCAAGTTCAGCTTCAGGAGCAACAGAGCCAAGAGAGAATACAAGAACTCTGATAACTTTTAGAACACCATCTTCTGATACCACTAAAAGTGCACGTTCAGGATCAACAGCGCCATCAGACAGTTCAAGAAGTTTGCTAACAGCAATGTCCAAGACACCATCTTCTGAAACCACTGCAGGTGCACCAACTGGCGCCACAGGTACAAATGATTCTTCAACTAGCCTCCCAAAAGCAACCACTTGGACACTATCTGCTGAAACCACTTCAAGTTCAGCTTCAGTAGCAACAGGGCCAAGAGACAGTACAAGAAGTCTGATGACATCTAGGACACCATCTCTTGAAACCACCTCAAGTGCACCTCCTGCAGCAACAGCTACACCGGATTCTTCATCAAGTCTCCCAAGTGCAACCAATGGGACACTATCTGCTGAAACCACTTCAAGTTCAGCTTCAGGAGCAACAGAGCCAAGAGAGAGTACAAGAACTCTGATAACTTCTAGAACACCATCTTCTGATACCACTAAAAATGCACGTTCAGGATCAACAGCGCCATCAGACAGTTCAAGAAGTTTGCTAACAGCAATGTCCAGGACACCATCTTCTGAAACCACTGAAGGTGCACCAATTGGCGCCACAGGTACAAATGATTCTTCAACTAGCCTCCCAAAAGCAACCACTTGGACACTATCTGCTGAAACTACTTCAAGTTCAGCTTCAGTAGCAACACGGCCAAGAGAGAGTACAAGAAGTCTGATGACGTCTAGGACACCATCTTCTGAAACCACTGCAAGTGCACCTCCTGCAGCCACAGCTACACCGGATTCTTTATCAAGTCTCCCAAGTGCAACCTATAGGACACTATCTGCTGAAACCACTTCAAGTTCAGCTTCAGTAGCAACAGGGCCAAGAGGCAGTACAAGAAGTCTGATGACATCTAGGACACCATCTCTTGAAACCACCTCAAGTGCACCTCCTGCAGCAACAGCTACACCGGATTCTTCATCAAGTCTCCCAAGTGCAACCTATGGGACACTATCTGCTGAAACCACTTCAAGTTCAGCTTCAGGAGCAACAGAGCCAAGAGAGAGTACAAGAACTCTGATAACTTCTAGAACACCATCTTCTGATACCACTAAAAGTGCACGTTCAGGATCAACAACGCCATCAGACAGTTCAAGAAGTTTGCTAACAGCAATGTCCAGGACACCATCTTCTGAAACCACTGAAGGTGCACCAACTGGCGCCACAGGTACAAATGATTCTTCAACTAGCCTCCCAAAAGCAGCCACTTGGACACTATCTGCTGAAACCACTTCAAGTTCAGCTTCAGTAGCAACAGGGCCAAGAGACAGTACAAGAAGTCTGATGACATCTAGGACACCATCTCTTGAAACCACCTCAAGTGCACCTCCTGCAGCAACAGCTACACCACATTCTTCATCAAGTCTCCCAAGTGCAACCAATGGGACACTATCTGCTGAAACCACTTCAAGTTCAGCTTCAGGAGCAACAGAGCCAAGAGAGAGTACAAGAACTCTGATAACTTCTAGAACACCATCTTCTGATACCACTAAAAGTGCACATTCAGGATCAACAGCGCCATCAGACAGTTCAAGTAGTTTGCTAACAGCAATGTCCAGGACACCATCTTCTGAAACCACTGCACGTGCACCAACTGGCGCCACAGGTACAAATGATTCTTCAACTAGCCTCCCAAAAGCAACCACTTGGACACTATCTGCTGAAACCACTTCAAGTTCTGCTTCAGTAGCAACAGGGCCAAGTGAGAGTACAAGAAGTCTGATGACATCTAGGACACCATCTCTTGAAACCACCTCAAGTGCACCTCCTGCAGCAACAGCTACACCAGATTCTTCATCAAGTCTCCCAAGTGCAACCTATGGGACACTCTCTGCTGAAACCACTTCAAGTTCAGCTTCAGGAGCAACAGAGCCAAGAGAGAGTACAAGAACTCTGATAACTTCTAGAACACCATCTTCTGATACCACTAAAAGTGCACGTTCAGGATCAACAGCGCCATCAGACAGTTCAAGAAGTTTGCTAACAGCAATGTCCAAGACACCATCTTCTGAAACCACTGCAGGTGCACCAACTGGCGCCACAGGTACAAATGATTCTTCAACTAGCCTCCCAAAAGCAACCACTTGGACACTATCTGCTGAAACCACTTCAAGTTCAGCTTCAGTAGCAACAGGGCCAAGAGACAGTACAAGAAGTCTGATGACATCTAGGACACCATCTCTTGAAACCACCTCAAGTGCACCTCCTGCAGCAACAGCTACACCAGATTCTTCATCAAGTCTCCCAAGTGCAACCACTTGGACACTATCTGCTGAAACCACTTCAAGTTCAGCTTCAGTAGCAACAGGGCCAAGTGAGAGTACAAGAAGTCTGATGACATCTAGGACACCATCTCTTGAAACCACCTCAAGTGCACCTCCTGCAGCAACAGCTACCCCAGATTCTTCATCAAGTCTCCCAAGTGCAACCAATGGGACACTATCTGCTGAAACCACTTCAAGTTCAGCTTCAGGAGCAACAGAGCCAAGAGAGAGTACAAGAACTCTGATAACTTCTAGAACACCATCTTCTGATACCACTAAAAATGCACGTTCAGGATCAACAGCGCCATCAGACAGTGCAAGAAGTTTGCTAACAGCAATGTCCAGGACACCATCTTCTGAAACCACTGCAGGTGCACCAACTGGCGCCACAGGTACAAATGATTCTTCAACTAGCCTCCCAAAAGCAACCACTTGGACACTATCTGCTGAAACCACTTCAAGTTCAGCTTCAGTAGCAACAGGGCCAAGTGAGAGTACAAGAAGTCTGATGACATCTAGGACACCATCTCTTGAAACCACCTCAAGTGCACCTCCTGCAGCAACAGCTACCCCAGATTCTTCATCAAGTCTCCCAAGTGCAACCAATGGGACACTATCTGCTGAAACCACTTCAAGTTCAGCTTCAGTACCAACATGGCCAAGAGACAGTACAAGAAGTCTGATGACGTCTCGGACACCATCTCCTGAAACCACCTCAAGTGCACCTCCTGCGGCCACAGCTACCCCAGATTCTTCATCAAGTCTCCCAAGTGCAACCTATGGGACACTCTCTGCTGAAACCACTTCAAGTTCAGCTTCAGGAGCAACAGAGCCAAGAGAGAGTACAAGAACTCTGATAACTTCTAGAACACCATCTTCTGATACCACTAAAAGTGCACATTCAGGATCAACAGCGCCATTAGACAGTTCAAGTAGTTTGCTAACAGCAATGTCCAGGACACCATCTTCTGAAACCACTGCAGGTGCATCAACTGGCGCCACAAGTACAAATGATTCTTCAACTAGCCTCCCAAAAGCAACCACTTGGACACTATCTGCTGAAACCACTTCAAGTTCAGCTTCAGTAGCAACAGGGCCAAGTGAGAGTACAAGAAGTCTGATGACATCTAGGACACCATCTCTTGAAACCACCTCAAGTGCACCTCCTGCAGCAACAGCTACCCCAGATTCTTCATCAAGTCTCCCAAGTGCAACCTATGGGACACTCTCTGCTGAAACCACTTCAAGTTCAGCTTCAGGAGCAACAGAGCCAAGAGAGAGTACAAGAACTCTGATAACTTTTAGAACACCATCTTCTGATACCACTAAAAGTACACGTTCAGGATCAACAACGCCATCAGACAGTTCAAGAAGTTTGCTAACAGCAATGTCCAGGACACCATCTTCTGAAACCACTGCAGGTGCACCAACTGGCGCCACAGGTACAAATGATTCTTCAACTAGCCTCCGAAAAGCAACCACTTGGACACTATCTGCTGAAACCACTTCAAGTTCAGCTTCAGTAGCAACAGGGCCAAGTGAGAGTACAAGAAGTCTGATGACATCTAGGACACCATCTCTTGAAACCACCTCAAGTGCACCTCCTGCAGCAACAGCTACCCCAGATTCTTCATCAAGTCTCCCAAGTGCAACCTATGGGACACTCTCTGCTGAAACCACTTCAAGTTCAGCTTCAGGAGCAACAGAGCCAAGAGAGAGTACAAGAACTCTGATAACTTTTAGAACACCATCTTCTGATACCACTAAAAGTACACGTTCAGGATCAACAACGCCATCAGACAGTTCAAGAAGTTTGCTAACAGAAATGTCCAGGACACCATCTTCTGAAACCACTGCAGGTGCACCAACTGGCGCCACAGGTACAAATGATTCTTCAACTAGCCTCCCAAAAGCAACCACTTGGACACTATCTGCTGAAACCACTTCAAGTTCAGCTTCAGTAGCAACAGGGCCAAGTGAGAGTACAAGAAGTCTGATGACATCTAGGACACCATCTCTTGAAACCACCTCAAGTGCACCTCCTGCAGCAACAGCTACCCCAGATTCTTCATCAAGTCTCCCAAGTGCAACCTATGGGACACTCTCTGCTGAAACCACTTCAAGTTCAGCTTCAGGAGCAACAGAGCCAAGAGAGAGTACAAGAACTCTGATAACTTCTAGAACACAATCTTCTGATACCACTAAAAGTGCACGTTCAGGATCAACAGCGCCATCAGACAGTTCAAGAAGTTTGCTAACAGCAATGTCCAGGACACCATCTTCTGAAACCACTGCAGGTGCACCAACTGGCGCCACAAGTACAAATGATTCTTCAACTAGCCTCCCAAAAGCAACCACTTGGACACTATCTGCTGAAAGGACTTCAAGTTCAGCTTCAGTAGCAACAGGGCCAAGAGACAGTACACGAAGTCTGATGACATCTAGGACACCATCTCTTGAAACCACCTCAAGTGCACCTCCTGCAGCAACAGCTACACCGGATTCTTCATCAAGTCTCCCAAGTGCAACCAATGGGACACTATCTGCTGAAACCACTTCAAGTTCAGCTTCAGGAGCAACAGAGCCAAGAGAGAGTACAAGAACTCTGATAACTTCTAGAACACCATCTTCTGATACCACTAAAAGTGCACATTCAGGATCAACAGCGCCATCAGACAGTTCAAGTAGTTTGCTAACAGCAATGTCCAGGACACCATCTTCTGAAACCACTGCAGGTGCACCAACTGGCGCCACAGGTACAAATGATTCTTCAACAAGCCTCCCAAAAGCAACCACTTGGACACTATCTGCTGAAACCACTTCAAGTTCAGCTTCAGTAGCAACAGGGCCAAGTGAGAGTACAAGAAGTCTGATGACATCTAGGACACCATCTCTTGAAACCACCTCAAGTGCACCTCCTGCAGCAACAGCTACCCCAGATTCTTCATCAAGTCTCCCAAGTGCAACCTATGGGACACTCTCTGCTGAAACCACTTCAAGTTCAGCTTCAGGAGCAACAGAGCCAAGAGAGAGTACAAGAACTCTGATAACTTTTAGAACACCATCTTCTGATACCACTAAAAGTACACGTTCAGGATCAACAACGCCATCAGACAGTTCAAGAAGTTTGCTAACAGCAATGTCCAGGACACCATCTTCTGAAACCACTGCAGGTGCACCAACTGGCGCCACAGGTACAAATGATTCTTCAACTAGCCTCCCAAAAGCAACCACTTGGACACTATCTGCTGAAACCACTTCAAGTTCTGCTTCAGTAGCAACAGGGCCAAGTGAGAGTACAAGAAGTCTGATGACATCTAGGACACCATCTCTTGAAACCACCTCAAGTGCACCTCCTGCAGCAACAGCTACCCCAGATTCTTCATCAAGTCTCCCAAGTGCAACCTATGGGACACTCTCTGCTGAAACCACTTCAAGTTCAGCTTCAGGAGCAACAGAGCCAAGAGAGAGTACAAGAACTCTGATAACTTTTAGAACACCATCTTCTGATACCACTAAAAGTGCACGTTCAGGATCAACAGCGCCATCAGACAGTTCAAGAAGTTTGCTAACAGCAATGTCCAAGACACCATCTTCTGAAACCACTGCAGGTGCACCAACTGGCGCCACAGGTACAAATGATTCTTCAACTAGCCTCCCAAAAGCAACCACTTGGACACTATCTGCTGAAACCACTTCAAGTTCAGCTTCAGTAGCAACAGGGCCAAGAGACAGTACAAGAAGTCTGATGACATCTAGGACACCATCTCTTGAAACCACCTCAAGTGCACCTCCTGCAGCAACAGCTACACCAGATTCTTCATCAAGTCTCCCAAGTGCAACCTATGGGACACTCTCTGCTGAAACCACTTCAAGTTCAGCTTCAGGAGCAACAGAGCCAAGAGAGAGTACAAGAACTCTGATAACTTCTAGAACACCATCTTCTGATACCACTAAAAGTGCACGTTCAGGATCAACAGCGCCATCAGACAGTTCAAGAAGTTTGCTAACAGCAATGTCCAAGACACCATCTTCTGAAACCACTGCAGGTGCACCAGCTGGCGCCACAGGTACAAATGATTCTTCAACTAGCCTCCCAAAAGCAACCACTTGGACACTATCTGCTGAAACCACTTCAAGTTCAGCTTCAGTAGCAACAGGGCCAAGTGAGAGTACAAGAAGTCTGATGACATCTAGGACACCATCTCTTGAAACCACCTCAAGTGCACCTCCTGCAGCAACAGCTACCCCAGATTCTTCATCAAGTCTCCCAAGTGCAACCTATGGGACACTCTCTGCTGAAACCACTTCAAGTTCAGCTTCAGGAGCAACAGAGCCAAGAGAGAATACAAGAACTCTGATAACTTTTAGAACACCATCTTCTGATACCACTAAAAGTGCACGTTCAGGATCAACAGCGCCATCAGACAGTTCAAGAAGTTTGCTAACAGCAATGTCCAAGACACCATCTTCTGAAACCACTGCAGGTGCACCAACTGGCGCCACAGGTACAAATGATTCTTCAACTAGCCTCCCAAAAGCAACCACTTGGACACTATCTGCTGAAACCACTTCAAGTTCAGCTTCAGTAGCAACAGGGCCAAGAGACAGTACAAGAAGTCTGATGACATCTAGGACACCATCTCTTGAAACCACCTCAAGTGCACCTCCTGCAGCAACAGCTACACCGGATTCTTCATCAAGTCTCCCAAGTGCAACCAATGGGACACTATCTGCTGAAACCACTTCAAGTTCAGCTTCAGGAGCAACAGAGCCAAGAGAGAGTACAAGAACTCTGATAACTTCTAGAACACCATCTTCTGATACCACTAAAAATGCACGTTCAGGATCAACAGCGCCATCAGACAGTTCAAGAAGTTTGCTAACAGCAATGTCCAGGACACCATCTTCTGAAACCACTGAAGGTGCACCAATTGGCGCCACAGGTACAAATGATTCTTCAACTAGCCTCCCAAAAGCAACCACTTGGACACTATCTGCTGAAACTACTTCAAGTTCAGCTTCAGTAGCAACACGGCCAAGAGAGAGTACAAGAAGTCTGATGACGTCTAGGACACCATCTTCTGAAACCACTGCAAGTGCACCTCCTGCAGCCACAGCTACACCGGATTCTTTATCAAGTCTCCCAAGTGCAACCTATAGGACACTATCTGCTGAAACCACTTCAAGTTCAGCTTCAGTAGCAACAGGGCCAAGAGGCAGTACAAGAAGTCTGATGACATCTAGGACACCATCTCTTGAAACCACCTCAAGTGCACCTCCTGCAGCAACAGCTACACCGGATTCTTCATCAAGTCTCCCAAGTGCAACCTATGGGACACTATCTGCTGAAACCACTTCAAGTTCAGCTTCAGGAGCAACAGAGCCAAGAGAGAGTACAAGAACTCTGATAACTTCTAGAACACCATCTTCTGATACCACTAAAAGTGCACGTTCAGGATCAACAACGCCATCAGACAGTTCAAGAAGTTTGCTAACAGCAATGTCCAGGACACCATCTTCTGAAACCACTGAAGGTGCACCAACTGGCGCCACAGGTACAAATGATTCTTCAACTAGCCTCCCAAAAGCAGCCACTTGGACACTATCTGCTGAAACCACTTCAAGTTCAGCTTCAGTAGCAACAGGGCCAAGAGACAGTACAAGAAGTCTGATGACATCTAGGACACCATCTCTTGAAACCACCTCAAGTGCACCTCCTGCAGCAACAGCTACACCACATTCTTCATCAAGTCTCCCAAGTGCAACCAATGGGACACTATCTGCTGAAACCACTTCAAGTTCAGCTTCAGGAGCAACAGAGCCAAGAGAGAGTACAAGAACTCTGATAACTTCTAGAACACCATCTTCTGATACCACTAAAAGTGCACATTCAGGATCAACAGCGCCATCAGACAGTTCAAGTAGTTTGCTAACAGCAATGTCCAGGACACCATCTTCTGAAACCACTGCACGTGCACCAACTGGCGCCACAGGTACAAATGATTCTTCAACTAGCCTCCCAAAAGCAACCACTTGGACACTATCTGCTGAAACCACTTCAAGTTCTGCTTCAGTAGCAACAGGGCCAAGTGAGAGTACAAGAAGTCTGATGACATCTAGGACACCATCTCTTGAAACCACCTCAAGTGCACCTCCTGCAGCAACAGCTACACCAGATTCTTCATCAAGTCTCCCAAGTGCAACCTATGGGACACTCTCTGCTGAAACCACTTCAAGTTCAGCTTCAGGAGCAACAGAGCCAAGAGAGAGTACAAGAACTCTGATAACTTCTAGAACACCATCTTCTGATACCACTAAAAGTGCACGTTCAGGATCAACAGCGCCATCAGACAGTTCAAGAAGTTTGCTAACAGCAATGTCCAAGACACCATCTTCTGAAACCACTGCAGGTGCACCAACTGGCGCCACAGGTACAAATGATTCTTCAACTAGCCTCCCAAAAGCAACCACTTGGACACTATCTGCTGAAACCACTTCAAGTTCAGCTTCAGTAGCAACAGGGCCAAGAGACAGTACAAGAAGTCTGATGACATCTAGGACACCATCTCTTGAAACCACCTCAAGTGCACCTCCTGCAGCAACAGCTACACCAGATTCTTCATCAAGTCTCCCAAGTGCAACCACTTGGACACTATCTGCTGAAACCACTTCAAGTTCAGCTTCAGTAGCAACAGGGCCAAGTGAGAGTACAAGAAGTCTGATGACATCTAGGACACCATCTCTTGAAACCACCTCAAGTGCACCTCCTGCAGCAACAGCTACCCCAGATTCTTCATCAAGTCTCCCAAGTGCAACCAATGGGACACTATCTGCTGAAACCACTTCAAGTTCAGCTTCAGGAGCAACAGAGCCAAGAGAGAGTACAAGAACTCTGATAACTTCTAGAACACCATCTTCTGATACCACTAAAAATGCACGTTCAGGATCAACAGCGCCATCAGACAGTGCAAGAAGTTTGCTAACAGCAATGTCCAGGACACCATCTTCTGAAACCACTGCAGGTGCACCAACTGGCGCCACAGGTACAAATGATTCTTCAACTAGCCTCCCAAAAGCAACCACTTGGACACTATCTGCTGAAACCACTTCAAGTTCAGCTTCAGTAGCAACAGGGCCAAGTGAGAGTACAAGAAGTCTGATGACATCTAGGACACCATCTCTTGAAACCACCTCAAGTGCACCTCCTGCAGCAACAGCTACCCCAGATTCTTCATCAAGTCTCCCAAGTGCAACCAATGGGACACTATCTGCTGAAACCACTTCAAGTTCAGCTTCAGGAGCAACAGAGCCAAGAGAGAGTACAAGAACTCTGATAACTTCTAGAACACCATCTTCTGATACCACTAAAAATGCACGTTCAGGATCAACAGCGCCATCAGACAGTTCAAGAAGTTTGCTAACAGCAATGTCCAGGACACCATCTTCTGAAACCACTGAAGGTGCACCTATTGGCGCCACAGGTACAAATGATTCTTCAACTAGCCTCCCAAAAGCAACCACTTGGACACTATCTGCTGAAACTACTTCAAGTTCAGCTTCAGTAGCAACACGGCCAAGAGAGAGTACAAGAAGTCTGATGACGTCTAGGACACCATCTTCTGAAACCACTGCAAGTGCACCTCATTCAGCCACAGCTACACCGGATTCTTTATCAAGTCTCCCAAGTGCAACCTATAGGACACTATCTGCTGAAACCACTTCAAGTTCAGCTTCAGTAGCAACAGGGCCAAGAGGCAGTACAAGAAGTCTGATGACATCTAGGACACCATCTCTTGAAACCACCTCAAGTGCACCTCCTGCAGCAACAGCTACACCGGATTCTTCATCAAGTCTCCCAAGTGCAACCAATGGGACACTATCTGCTGAAACCACTTCAAGTTCAGCTTCAGGAGCAACAGGGCCAAGAGAGAGTACAAGAAGTCTGATGACATCTAGGACACCATCTCTTGAAACCACCTCAAGTGCACCTCCTGCAACAACAGCTACACCGGATTCTTCATCAAGTCTCCCAAGTGCAACCTATGGGACACTATCTGCTGAAACCACTTCAAGTTCAGCTTCAGGAGCAACAGAGCCAAGAGAGAGTACAAGAACTCTGATAACTTCTAGAACACCATCTTCTGATACCACTAAAAGTGCACGTTCAGGATCAACAGCGCCATCAGACAGTTCAAGAAGTTTGCTAACAGCAATGTCCAGGACACTATCTTCTGAAACCACTGAAGGTGCACCAACTGGCGCCACAGGTACAAATGATTCTTCAACTAGCCTCCCAAAAGCAGCCACTTGGACACTATCTGCTGAAACGACTTCAAGTTCAGCTTCAGTAGCAACAGGGCCAAGAGAGAGTAGAAGAAGTCTGATGACGTCTAGGACACCATCTTCTGAAACCACCGCAAGTGCACCTCCTGCAGCCACAGCTACACCAGATTCTTTATCAAGTCTCCCAAGTGCCACTTATTGGACACTATCTGCTGAAACCACTTCAAGTTCAGCTTCAGTAGCAACAGGGCCAAGAGACAGTACAAGAAGTCTGATGACATCTAGGACACCATCTCTTGAAACCACCTCAAGTGCACCTCCTGCAGCAACAGCTATACCGGATTTTTCATCAAGTCTCCCAAAAGCAACCACTTGGACACTATCTGCTGAAACCACTTCAAGTTCAGCTTCAGGAGCAACAGGGCCAAGAGAGAGTACTAGTCTGATGATGTCTAGGAAACCATCTTCTGAAACCACCTCACGTGTACCTCCTGGAGCCACAGGGCAACTGGATTCTTCAAGAACTCTCCGTACAGGTACCTCTGGGACAGGGGTGGGTTCTAAAATTTTTACTACCGGTTCCGTTGGTGTTACTTATTTTGTGGGTGTGGCTTGATGGTCATTTGGCAGTGGGCATGGCTTGATGGGCATGTGACTGGGTGAGCGTTGCCCACTCAATGTCACTCACATCAAGGGGTGCCTTGCCTGGCCCCTCCCTTCCCAGCCATTCCTTGTCACACCCAGCCTCAACCTATCTAGAGTTCTGTAAAAATATTTTTCAAATTTATTATGTACATACTATAACTGTACTTTCATGGGCCACTGAAAGAAGGAAATGGCTCACATGCTTTGCCCAAGAGTGTGATAGGCAACAGGCTTTTAAAGGGCTGCCAGAAAGAAGGGGGGGGGACAATGTATTTTCCAAAGTACCAGAAGGCGAAACAAAAGCAATGGATGGAAACTGAACAAAGAGGGAAGCAACCTAAAACTAAGGAGAAACTTCCTGACAGTGAGAACCAATATAGATGCAGAAATATTTCAGTCATAATTTCACATATAAAATAGCCATTTGTGTAATACAACCTGCATATTGTTCAAAACAGTCATTAGTATTATGGCTGAAGTTTGATAGCAAGCCTAAAAGTCAAAGATCACAAGTGTGCTTCTTTCTCTGTATGTATACAAAACATCACATACCAAGAATAGCATATTAAGATGGACTTATACAACCTGATGTACAAAATAAACACACACATATTTATGCTCTGGACTATAGATTATATGCATGTAAATTCCTGAAAAATATGTGGTAGCCCTGGGCAAAAGAAAGGCAGTAAAATCACTCTAGGTGTAGGGACAGTGTAAAATACTAACACATGATAAATAACGGAACAATTAAAAATAATAGCACAGAGGGGTTTTTTTTCTCTCTCTCTCCCTTCCTTCCTCTCTCTCTCTCTCTCTCTCTCTCTCTCTCTCTCTCTCTCTCTCTCTCTCTCTCTCTCTCTCTCTCTCTCTCTCTCTCTCTCTCTCTCTCTCTCTCTCTCTCTCACACACACACACACACACACACACACACACCTGATCGGGGCACAAAGTATCTGTTGTTACAGAAGTTCTCATTTCTCTCTATAATACACCTGATACTAATCGATACCCTATCTCTCAACTACGTAAAGCCTATGCATGTTTACTTGGCAGTAAGGCTACTCTCTTACAGTGGGATTTACTCCTAATAGATGCACATGATTGTAGGCAGACAGCTAGCTCCATTGTTTAATAGGCTGTAAGTAAAATTTCTATATTAACAAAATTTATACCTAAACAACAGAATATAGGAGCAAAAAATCATAGCAATAGTCTGAGCTATGCTTTTCTTCTTTAAATGGAAGTACTACCCATTTTAATCAGACATTAAGACTCATTAGTTTGGAATACTAGTATGGCTTGCACTGAAGTTTGACAGTACTTGTTTTTCTTACAAACTAGCTCAACTTCGTTTCCTTTAAATCTTGCTTTCGTTACATACCGCCCGCTTCGGACCAAGAACTCTTCTCTCTCCCAGGAAGAAGGGGACTAACCTTAAAATTTTTTTTTAAAAAAGCTCTGCTGCTGAGCAGAGAAAGCAGTAGCTGGGAAAGATTTTGCTACAGAGTTAAAACAACAAAAAAATTGCCCTTCCTCTGTTCCTACCCTCCCTCTTTTTCTCCCCACCAGTTTCTTTTAGCTTTGGCTCCGGTGCCAAAAGAGAGAATTCTCATTTGTTTGTGAAGTCTCCCTCCTTTTTTTCCTGCCCAGCTGGAGAAAGACAGGAGGGCTGCTGCTGCCCCTATCAGTCCCAGCGCAGTGGGTGCATGCAATGCCGGCGGCTTCGGGAGGCGCTGGCTGGCAGGGAGAAGGGAGCCAGCATAGCAACCTTTGTAGCCACACAGCTGCAGAGCTTGCCGAGCTCCCCCCATCCCCTGCCCCATTTGCCACCCCAAATTGCGCCCCACTGCAAGACGTGCATTTTACCAGAGAGTGGCAGCTCTGGGTCGTCTCTCAGCTGTTGCGTGCAGGGAGTGCGAGGCAACTAACTTCTCGCACTCAGAAGTTTTTCTTTACTTTGCAAGGTTTTTCCCTGCACACAACGGCTGAGAGATGACCTGGATCTGCCAGTCTGCGCTCTGCCAGGCGAGCAGCAGAGCAAGTAAGTCAACGATCTGCCGGCTTCCTGTAATCTGCAGTTTACTCATGAGACTCATGCTCACGAGTAAACTGCAGATTAGAGTCAGGCAGCAGATCGCAGGCAGCGAAAGAAACCACCACCTCCTGCCTCCATGCATCGAGGAGGCCGAGCAGCAGTGGGAAGAGCACGGGACGGGAGGCGCAGGAAGTGGCTGCCAGTGATGCCCTCAGGTGAAGATGTTGTGGGCGGGGAGGTTCAACCCCCCCCCTTAAGAGCCTCAGTTTACTTGTGAGCACCATTGGCCTTTCTCCCTGCCTCTCCCAGCCAATGATGCTCACGAGTAAACTGCAGCTAGGCCAGGCCAGCTGGGGGATATGCACGGGAAGAGCTCTGGTGCCACGATCTCCTGCACCCTCCCCTCCCTCCCCGTGTGCATCAGTCCACCACCAGCTGCTGGTATCATCCCTCCACTAGCTCTCCCTCCCCCGCCCACCCGGGCCCTTCGGCGTTACTTTTGCCAGCAGCGGTGAGCAGAAGTACGGGGCTAGATTCTGCAAGTAGTGGCTGGGCAGGGTGGGCAAGCATCGGGTGAGCGGGATGAGCGAGCAGGGACCGGTTCGGGGACATGGCCAGCCAAAGGTCACTAACGGTTCGGGGAACCATGTCAAATTTCCGCTAATGGTTCTCCTGAACCGGTCCGAACTGGTAGCAACCCACCTCTGCTCTGGGACACTATCATATGAAACCATTTCTAGTGGACCTCTGGGTACCTCAGCAGCATTGGCCACTTCTTTACGTCTCCCAACAGTAACGTCTGTGACACTGCGACACTGTCTACTGAAAACCCTTTATGTATACTTTCAGGGGCTACTGATCCACACGATGCTTCAACAAGTTTCCCAACAGCAACCTTTGTAATGCCATTTTCTGAAACATCTTCAACTGCACCTCCAGTAGTCCCAGGGCCAGTGGATGCTTCAACAACTCTCCCAACAGCAACCTCTAGGACACAATCATCTGAAACCACTTCAAGTGCACTTCCAGCTGTCTCAGGGACATCGGATGCTTCATCAAGTGTCCAAACAGCAACATCTGGGATACCATTTTCTGCAACCATTTCAAGTGCACTATCTGGAGCCACACTTCCACTCAATTTTTCAACATGTCTCCCAACAGCAGCACCCTCAATCACCCATACATCAGCTACGACTTTCACAAAGTCTATGGCTCCAGGGAGAGAAAATACATCTACAGGTAGAGTCTCTACCACAACCAGAAATACATTGTTGATTTCTATCATTACCGGTAATTCAAAATCAACTCAACAAATCACTACAACTAGTGGTAAGTGTATCTTATTTCATGTAAACATTGCCAGTTAAACATATACAAGTTTTATGATTCATCTTTATCAACAGAAACAACTGTGACTTGTACGCTTTTCAGGAAAAGGTCTTTTGTTGTTCAGTTGCTAAGTTGTTTCCAAATCTCCATGACCCTATGGACTGTAGCACACACACACACACACATGGTCCTTGACTATTTCCTGGAGTTTGACCAAATTCATGTTCATTCCATTGGTGACACTGTCTAACCATCTCATCCGGTGCCCTCCTCTTCTCCTTTTGCCTTTAGTCTTTCCTAACATCAGGTTCTTTTCCAGTGAGTCCTCTCTTCTCATTTGGTGGTCTAAGTATTTGAGCTTCAGCTTCAGTATCTGTCATTCCAAAGGACAGTCAGGGTTGTAAAACATTAAAATGTTGAAATGATAAATAAGAACGATACTTTTAAAAAGGCAGGTATATTTCAATTAACCACGATGGAAAGAAAGTGAACACAGTGTGCATGGGAAAGAGGTGGCGTCTGAGTAATACATTAACCACCTCCAAGATGCCATTCTACCATTGAGGCCCCAGGACACGTGGCAGAGCCAGATCTTCAGACCCTTTTTTAAAGTCAGAGGTATGGGTGTGGATCTCACCTTGGGGAGAGGGCACAATAGCAATAGCACTTAGACTTACTGTATTTTTCAGAGTATAAGACGCACATTAGTTTCCGGCGGAGGAAAACGAGAAAAAAAATTCTGCCTCTGCCTACTATCATCCATCGATATTCATCTAGCTAGCGTCCTTGCAGCAAACAGTAAACAGCCTGGTCAGCTTCAGCACCTTATTGCAGCCTGATTCAGCATGAGCAGCTGATTAGCGGGTAGATCGGCCTCTTGGAATACCCCCAATCAGCTGTTCCAGGCTGCGGGGATTGCCACAGCACATTGCCACCTCCACACATCGTGTTTTTGGCCTCCACACATTCTGTTTTAGACCTGTTCCAGGCTGCGGGGATTACCATAGCACATTGCTGCCAATCGCTGCCTCTGTGCATCACGTTTGTGGCCTCTGCGCATAACATTTTTGGCCTCCGCATGTCATGTTTTCAGCCTCTGCACACTCCATTTTAGACCCATTCGCATTTTTGGCTGGTTCGAGGTGGAGGGGAACCGGCTGAAAACGTGACATGCGGAGGCCAAAGACGGGGCATGCGGAGGCCAAAAATGCGATGTGCAGAGGCCGAAAACGCAACGCATGGAGGTGGTGATCGGCAGCAATGTGCTGTGGCGATCCCCACAGCCTGGAACAGGCCTAAAATGGAGTGTGCGGAGGCCGAAAACACAATGCATGGAGACTGAAAACAACCGAAGGGTGAGGGTCGGCGGGTGGGCAGGACATGATAGCAATGTTCCAATATTTAAGGGCTGCCAGAAACGAAGAGGGGGTCAAGTTATTTTCCAAAGCACCTGAAGGCAGGACAAGAAGCAATAGATGGGAACTAATCAAGGAGAGAAGCAACCTAGAACTAAGGAGATATTTCCTGACAGTTAGAACAATTAATCAGTGGAACGACTTGCCTCCAGAAGTTGTGGATACTCCAACACTGGAAGTTTTTAAAAAGAGATTGGGCAACCATTTCTCTGAAATGGTATACGGTTGTCCTGCTTGGGCAGGGGGCTGGACTAAAAGACCTCCAAGGTCCCTTCCAACTCTGTTACTCTGGATTTCCAAAGAAAATAAGCATACTGCCTGCCCTGCACTCAGATTAATTATATGATGTTCTTTAAGAAACAAGAAGAGTATCCATATTATATCTAATATGCAGTATAGAAATACTTCAGGAATGAGATCGAGCGAAATAGGAGTAGGCACCTTTTTGTGATACTCTATCTTTTAAGAAAGACTCTGCATCTGCTTGGAGATGTCATTCACCGCTTTCCCCAAATCCTGCTTTTTCTGGTGGCTGTATCTCATCTTTAAAGAAGGAAGTTTTTCTCCAACATAAATGGAGAGGTCATGAATTAAGATTTGGGTGGCACGGTTATTTATGGTATGACAAGATTAAAGTAAATGTTGATTTTTAACAATCACTTTATTAGACAGGCCATTCTAAGAGTTTGAAATTAATATAAAAGTTTTTATTTTTATTTCTCATAAACACATTTACATGTACAGTCATTTATCCATCATTTTTCATTCATCTTATCTTTTAACTTTCATTTTTCATTTTTACTTTTTCGGGGCTACTCTTTTACCATTTACCTTCATGCCAACCTTTCTTCTTCTTTTCCCCTTCTCTTCCTTCCTCTTTCTCCTCATACTTCTTCTTTCTTCCTCTCCTTCTCTTTCCTACTTCCCCTTCCCTACCCCCACTCCTCTCTTCTTCCCCACTTCTAACCTTCTTTTCTACTCCTCTTTCCCCTCCCTTTTCGTCATCTCCCTTTCCCTTTCTTCTTTCTCCTCTCCTCTCTTCTCCCTTCCTCTCTCTCTCTATTCCTTCCCCTCTCTCTTGTTGTTTCCATTTTCAGTTCAATCTAAAGTGGTATTCGAGCAGCCCTGATTTTCTAATTTTAATAAGGTTTTCCATGAGGATGCCTCTTTGGATATCCCCCCCCCCAGGAAGCTTTTTTTAGAAAATAAATGGTGGTGAAGTCAGACTGATGGACTTATGATAAAATAATAACTTTGGTGGGCCTATACTCAAATCTAAGGAAGAGCTAGAATCAGAAGGGCATGCCTGCCACTGGTTTACATATTTACAGCTGAAAAGAAGATTTAAACTAGATAAAAAGAGCTATGGGTTTGACTCTGTTAAAAATGAATTAGAAACCCTATTGTGTGGTAGTGATGATGAATTTGCTAGGGTCTGCAAAATGCTATTGAGTTTGAATTTGGAAAGTGAATACTGTATGTAAAGCACTGTATGATTCAGTGGGCAATTATATTTGGATAAAATGTAAAGCTTGAACATTGGGAGAATATTTGGACAAAAGGTTTAAAATATACATTCAATTACAATTAAAATTTTTAGGAGATGATGTATCGCTGGTATTTAACACCAGATAAGCTATCAAGAATGTATAAAGGTATTTCAGATGAATGTTGGAAGTGCAAATGTAAAGAAGGGACTTTTTTATGATTTATGGTGGACATATACTAAAGCAAAGAAATATTAGAGTAGGATTCATACTCTAATACAGAAGATTCTCAAAGAGAAAACAAAGAGAAAACCAGAAACTTTTCTCTTGGGCTTACTGGAAAAAGACTTGGAAAAACATTGATGTTATATATGTTGATAGCAGCAAGATTACTTTATACACAAAAATGGAAGGGCACTTTAATCCTCACAATGGATGAATGGTTGCAAAAGTTTATGGGAGTTAGCAGAGATGGATAAATTGACTGCTTTGATAAAAGAAAAATACACAAGTACTTTTGTTTCTATTTGGAAACCGCTTCTGGACTTTGTGCTTGAGGTGGAAAAAAAATGAAACTTTGATTTTGGGTTTTACTGATTAGATAAGATCTGTTGCTATAGAAATGGCTAGTTCCGTGATGGCGAACCTGTGGCATGCGTGCCACAGGTGGCACGCATAGCCATATCAGTGGGCACGCAAGCTCAGCATGCGCACCAGCCAGCTGATTTTCGGGCCTTCTGGGCCTACCAGAAGCAGGGAAACAGGCTGTTTCCTGCCTCCGGAGGACCTGGGGGAGGTGGGGAAGGCCCGTTTTTCTTTCTCACCTGACTCCAGATCCTCTCTATGATTCTAGGGAGGGCAAAAACAGCCTTCCCCATCCCCTCAGAGGCCCTCCGGAGGCCTCTCTAGGAGTCTCTGGAGGCTGGGGACAGCAAAAAAGTCACTTCCTATCCAACCGGAAGTTGGGAAACAGGCCGTTTCTTGCCTCCGGAGGGCCTCCGAGGGGGTGGGGAAGGCTGTTTTCACCCTCCCTAGACTCATAGAGAGGATCTGGAGCCAGGTGAGGAAAAAAAACGGACCTACAGGGCCATCACGTGCCAAGAGGGTCACGTGCGCATGCGTGGGGGCGGGGCACATAGAACATGCGTGCGCGACCCTCCCCCACCCCCCCTTCCTGGCATGCAATGGCAAAAAAGTTAGCAATCACTGGGCTAGTTTATACTATTATGTAAAAGTAAAAAGTTGAGGTTCGATGTTACTTCTTATTCTACTACACCAAAAGGAGTTGGAAGTCAATGCCTTTTCTTTCTATTTCCCTTCTTCTCTACACGTTTCTCTTCTCTTTTTCCTCCCCTACTTTTCCTATTATTGGCTTTTGTGTTTTTGTATTTTAGATTATAAACTAATAAAAAGATATTAATAATAAAAAAGGCAAAGATAATAACACTTAAATGAAGAGGAAAAAAGTTGGGCAACGGTAGCCAATGATTCTTACAACCTTTAGGACTTGAGGTAATGGTAGAACTGCATAGATCCTGTCCAAAATGCCTGTGTTCATTTCTTCCTTTTTCTTCAATCCTGCAGGAGACCGAGTTCCACAATGGGCTTTTATCATCCTCCTTTCCATCACGGTCACAGGGTCTTTCCTGCTCCTGATGTGTCTTGGCTGCTTGGTAAGAATGGGAAAAGCTGCCATTCTCAGATGGCGAAAGGGAACAAAGAGCTAGGCTTATATGCAGTGGTGGGATTCAAGTAATTTAACAACCGGTTCTCTGCCCTAATGATTTCTTCCAACAACCAGTTCACCAAACAGCTCAGAAAGTTAACAACCGGTTCTCCCGAAGTGGTGCGAACTGGCTGAATCCCACCACTGCTAATATGGGAATCCTCAACTCCAGTTGAATGTTGGAGAACTTCCAAGTGATATTCAAAAGGGGTTGACTCCCCATTGTGAGATTTAAAACCCCCAATTTGATACTCACAATTCGAAGACAAGTCTGGTTAACAAAATCAAAGATTTATTGGAGAAAATGAAAATAAAAAGGAAAGTGGTTGCAAGCGCGGCCTCTTAGACCCTCCCCAAATGGATTGAGTACAAAGAGCACAAAAAGTAGTTTTCAAGCTATACATTTTATATTCCTAACCAATGCATGCCATGCCTAATAAGCCCCCCCCCCATCTCCCCTTTATTCTCCTAAGTCATTCTCCAAGTTATTTTACATTTTAAAGGGTCTTCTTGACAATTTCCATCTAACAGCCATTATCTTATCTTGCTTACTTGTCATTTTCACCCTGAGCAGATGTTTCTCTCTTACTGATAATGATTTTGTTCAAGGCATAGGTTCCTGTCTCCTGGGGAGCTTTTAGCAAGTCACAATACATTGTCTTTACTGATTACATTTTGTGCTTATATTGCATAGGCAGGAAACAGCAGACAGAGAGTCTCACACCTTGGTATTACATTTAATACAATTTATAAAAGAATAACCTTTATTTATTTCCTTTACCATCTTGAGATGCAGTGGACAAACACCAGGCAATCCTGGCATATGAATGATACATATGATATCCCAAATCAGATTGCTGATGAATCGTTCAAATAATCCTAGAAATTTAGTTAAGCTCAGGAACTTTATACACCCCGATCTACACTTTGCTCCATAGCATAAAACATAGTTATTATGCAGGACAAATAGTAACTTCAGAAAAGGAAGGATAAGATCTGGAGAATAGGGTAGCACAGTGTGTTTCCCAAGTCAGCAACTTTAAATTACGTGGACTTCAACTCCCAGAATTCCCCAGGCAGCAAAGAGGGCAGAAATATCCCCAGCCTGAATTAGAATTCCCACAGGCTCCAGACTCCACTTTTAAAATCTACTCCTTCAGCTTTTACTACTTAATTTTATTTTAAAATTCCTGTACAGAACTTTCAAGATTTCCAGGAGCCACAGAAAAGATTCTTTGGTATTTCCAGTCTGGTTTGTCACCAATCACATATTTCTCTCCCCAACTGATCTCTGAATTTTCCATCTCTAAACACGAGAGCACGTGTTATTGAGGTAAAGGAAAGCACGTTCTGTGATGGAGAAGATATTCCCATAAATCAAAACATATCCTTCGTAAAGATTACAAGAGTTCCTAGAAAAAATATATTCTGAACTTTCTTCTCACTGATCCAATGATGATGCATTTGCTTTGCACCCAGAAACTCCCTAGGTCAGTCTCTGACTCTCCAGGAAGACTCCTGACTTTTGGAGAACAGTTGGTAGTCAATGTAACCACTGAGATGACTCACACTCTTGTACTGCAGTGAGTCTTGGACCCTTTACGCACGGCAGGAGAGAAAGTTGAATACCTTTCATATGCGCTGTCTCTGACGAATTCTTGGCATTACCTGGCAGGATAAAGTTCCAAATAGCCCGGACTTGGAACATGCTGGAATTTCTAGCATGTATACACTATTGAAACAGTGACGTCTACGCTGGCTGGGGCATGTTGTGAGAATGGCTGATGGTCGGATTCCAAAAGATCTCTTGTATGGAGAATTAGTGCAAGGAAAGTGCCTCAGAGGGAGACCACAGCTATGATATAAGGATATCTGCAAGAGGGACCTAAAGGCCCTGGGAATGGACATTAACAACTGGGAAAACTTGACCTCCGATCATTCAGCTTGGAGGCTAAAGACGCAGCATGGCCTTCTCCAATTCAAAGAGACACTTGTTCGGCAGGCTGAGGCAAAGAGGCAGTCCCGGAACCAGTGAAATCTGGGGACTGGGCAGGGGACAGAATGTATCTGCCCTCAGTGTAGGATGGATTGCCACTCTCGAATTGGCCTTTTTAGTCACACTAGATGCTGTTTTAGGACCTCTTTCCAGAGCACGATATCATAGTCTCTTGAGACTGAAGGATGCCAATGATGAATAAGTTAATAAAATCAACCATATAATTCAGTATAAAACAAGTTGATTTTAAGCAAGAGACATCAGTGAATATCTATGATTACAGGTACATGACTACAGATGTTGGGGTCATTGGTTACATGATTACAGAAGTAGCTTGTAGCAAATAAAATTAACACCAATCTAGAAAGTCCTTTATTTTGATTCAACATGACTCATCCTTAATCTTCTGCAGTGGTTGCCACCAGAATGATCGCCATTCTGCTCTCCCATTTGGCCTCATTCTTTCTTCTTTCCAATCTCCTACAGATTGTCTACTATGTGAAATTTCATCCGCGTGTTCCTGTAAATGATGATTTGAAAAGAAGACAAAATATCCTCTAAGGGTTCCAGAATGACAACCAATGAAGAAACCATCGCCAACAGACCCACCAGAGGTGCTTGAAAACAGGGATCACTATATGCTATGAAACAATAGTCAACAGACCCTTCAGATCTCCCATGACTGTAACTGGCGGAAAAATGTTAAGTTGTTGTATTTAATAGCTGGAACAGTAAAGTGGATAATGGGCCAGAACACATAGTGGTAGTTGATTGGTTGGAGAGTGCAGGCTCTTGCATGAGGCAATCCACGTTATGATTGGTTTGCTGGATGTAAAGGGGGAGTTTCCTTTTTTCCCCGCCTTTTTCTTCTGTGGGTGCTTTATATGCTGTTCTGAGATTTACCCAACGATTTACCTCATGATGTAGTGATGTACCTGACTATTTTAGGGCTGTAAATATAGATGTTATATATATTTATTCATTATATAAAACTACAAGTTTGTGTCCGCGTCTCTGACTTCATTTGGACACTTGCTGCGCAATTCCATGACAAAAAAGAACATCCAAAGTTATTACAGTGATGGCAGTTAAGCATTCTTGTTATAGGATAGATTTTTTTTGTTGATATGGAAAGTGGGTGGAATAAATTTTTTACTTAAAAATTTACATGGACTAGAGAAAGACTGAATTCACCCACTCTCTCAAAACAAATCCTACTGAATCCAGGAAATGAATCCTTTTGAACTGTAGTTGGAAAAAAGAATGTATGCTTTATTTTATGAAATAAATTGAGCTCTATTCTGCAGAGTTAATATAATCTATATTATATAAGATATATATTATATTATATAAGATATATATATATATTAATATATATATATAATTATATATGTTTTCTCAGGTTTTCGCGGGTGTTTGTATGTAGGTCTTTGGTTATTCGGGTCTTCTCCCGCGTAAAATTGGAAGTGTCTTGGCGACGTTTCGACGAAGTCTCATTCGTCATCTTCAGGCTGGTGTTCTCGGCTTCGTGCTTCCAGGAGCACGAAGCCGAGAACACCAACCTGAAGATGACGAATGAGACTTCGTCGAAACGTCACCAAGACACTTCCAATTTTACGCGGGAGAAGACCCGAATAACCAAAGACCTACATAATTATATATATATATATATATATATATATATATATATATATATATATATATATATATATATATATATAAAATATAATATATAATATAATTATGACGCAGTGGCTCAGTAGCTAAGACCCTGAGCTTGTCGATCAAAAGGTCAGCAGTTCAGCGGCTTGAGTCCCTAGTGCCTCATAACAGGGTGAGCTCCCGTTACTTGTCCCAGCTTCTGCCAACCTAGCAGTTCGAAAGCACATAAAAAATGGAAGTAGAAAAATAGGGATCCCCTTTGGTGGGAAGGTAACAGCGTTCCATGAGCCTTTGGCGTTTAGTCATGCCAGCCACATGACCACAGAGACGTCTTCGGACAGCGCTGGCTCTTCGGCTTTGAAACGGAGATGGGCACCACCCCCTAGAGTTGGGAATGACTAGCACATATGTGCGAGGGAAACCTTTACCTTTACCTTTAATTATGTCTACTGTTTCACTGAAACCATAATGACAGTGATTGCATGTGTTTAATTTTCCACATACAGGTTTTACTTAACTTTCTTTGCTTTCTATATAAAGAAAGTAAAGAATGTATACTGAAAGTGCTTTGTATTTATTGTCCTAGTATTATTATTCCCATTTTACAGAAATGTTGGAAGGCTAACAATAGTTGAGAAAGGGTGTCGACTTACGACCACAATTGAGCCCAAAATTTATGTTGCTAAGTGAGACATTTGTTAAATGAGTTTTGTACCATTTTATGTCTTTTCCTGCCACAGTTGTTAAGTGAATCACTGCAGTTGTTAAGTTAGTAACACCGTTATTAAGTGAATCTGGTTTCACCATTGACTTTGCTTGTCATAAAGTTGCAAAAGGTGATCACATGAAAAGAAGACAATACAAGACAAGACTTTGGTCAAGTATTATTGGCCAAAGTCTTCAAAGAAGACTACAAGGAAGTAGCCACATTATGTATGTATTTTGAGTTGTACAGAGAATAGACAGAATAATTAATTTTGAATTACTTGGTTGAGTTGGGCAACTATAGAAACTGAACAAATGAATGAATGTAAAATAAATAAATCTAAAAATAAAGGTCAAAGAACTGAAATGTTAATAACCTTCTGTGGTATAAAACTGGCATGGATCTGAAAAGTTCCAATAATGGAATTAGATACATACATACATAGCCATCATGCTATTCCCTATTTATATGCCTTTCTCTGTCTCTTTCTCTCTTACAAATATACACACTCCCACAGCTCCACCTAATATGTAACATCGAGATGATTGAAAAAGAAAAGTTTAGAAGGCTGATACTTCTTGTCCTTAGGGAAAAATGAGAAGAAATTTATTGTAATTAATAACTATTATCGTACAGTATATCATCTATCAAATATTTTAAAACCTCCATGTCATCTATAACAAAAACTAAATGAAATGCAGACTTAGTCACAATTAATTCCATCCAAGATTGAAGCAAATACCAATAACATATATAGAGCATTCCAACCATTGCAACCATATGAGGCAGTGGTGAAATCCAAATTTTTTTTACTACTGGTTCTGTGGGTGTGGCTTGGTGGGCGTGGCAGAGGGAGGATACTGCAAAATCTCCATTCCCACCCCACTCTGAGACCAGCCAGAGGTGGTATTTGCCGGTTCTCCAAACTACTCAAAATTTCCGCTACCAGTTCTCCAGAACCTGTCAGAACCTACTGGATTTCACCCCTGATATGAGGAAATATTCAAGATCTGAAGACAATATCAACCATCAATCTTCTCAAAGAGAAATTTTAAGAAGATTTTGTAAGAGCAATATTAAGTACTATTTCATCTCATAATAGCACCATTATTTCAACTAGAGTTAGAACTTCTTATCCCTCAAATCAGTTTAAATTATGTGAATTGAATACAATAAGAAGAAGTCTCTTTATTATCCAATCATCATCATCACCATCATCATCATCAATTTTGGCAGTACTTTTCAGCCATTTCAATTTTGGACCACATATCCAATCTTTTTTACTACCTGCCATTCCATCCAGTGAAAAATTAACTGAGGTTCCTACCTAAATTTAATTGTGTTTCTAGTCACTCTGGTGGAATAATTAGACAAGCCTGTACAATTTCATACTGCAGCAGAAATAATTTCTTACTTGGTTGTCATGAAAATTAATTATGAGAAAACAAACTTTCTTTGGACAGATATTGAGGAAGTAATAGAAACCAAGATAGGTGTCACTTTTTACCTCAATGAACATTGTATCACTTCTGAAAGCCCTTTCCCTAAAACTTTACCCAAATTCTTTATTTCTGATTTAGGCATTGCCTGCTTCTAGAGCAAAGAGGATAGCTCTTGAATAAATGTATATACAATCATTATTACTTATTAAACCCAAAGGCTCTTGTATTAAGATATAATGTGAATAATAATCCAATGTTATATATTTATTGATAAAACGGGCTGTTATGATCATACCAAAGTCTGGATGGACAGGGGCTCAACTATTAGTGGTATGATACAAATGATGTTCTGCAGTGGTGAGATCTAAAATTTGTTACTACCGGTTCTGTGGGTGTGGCTTGGTGGGGGGGGGGTGTAATGTGACTGGGTGGGTGTGGCCAATTTTTTTTTTTTTACTTTTAAAACCATTTTTTCTACAACGAAGAGGTTGTAAAAAAATGCTTTCAAAAGGCTCTGACGATCCCAGCTGAGTGGCCTGATCGGCAGAGGCTTTTTTTCTTTTAAATGCCTCTGACAATCAGGCAACTCAGCTTGGATCGTCAGAGGCATTTAAAAGAAAAAAAGGGTTTTTTTCTTTTAAATGCCTTTGACAATCCCAGCTGAGCAGCGTGATCATCAGAGGTTTTTTTTTTTTTTTACTTTTAAAAGCATTTTTTCGGCTGAAGAGGTTGTAGAAAAAATGCTTTTAAAAGTAAAAAAAAAGCCTCTGATGATTGTGTGGCTCAGCTGGGCATGGCGGGAGTGGGGGGGGCAGGGATTTTTGCTACTGGTTCTCTGAACCACCCACCTCCATCGCTACCGGATCGGGCGATCCGGTCCGAGCCGGGAGCATTTCACTCCTGATGTTCTGCCTTTTGTTCTATGTACACATATAGTTAGTTATATATGTGTGTGGTTATCAGTGGTGGGTGCCTCCCAGTTCCGCCCAGTTCCGCCGAGCCAGTAGCAGTGACGATATGATGTCACCGAACTGGTTCTGCCCCCCCACCCCCCCTACATTATTCTTACCTTTTATTTGGCCCCACCCCCAATCTATTGCTGCCTCCTGAGTCCCAGCTGATGGGCTATAAGGAAAAAAAACTGTTTAAACTCTTGTCACGGGGCTTCAAAGGGCTGCCCTACAGCTGATCAACGTTAAAAGGCAGTGTGGTGGTAGACCGGTGCCTCCAAAAACAAATGAGTAGACCGGTACAGCTCTGCAAGCAGTTAAAAGCCTGGTAGACCAGTACCTCTGCTAAAGCCTAAAGAATTGTCACATGACCATCAAGCCACGCCCGCAAAATAAGCCACGCCCACAGAACCGGTAGTAAGAAAATTTAGAACCCACCCCTGGTGGTTATGTATGTAAGAAAGAATAAGCAAAATAGTAGAAGCATTGGATGACAAAGAAATATTACATACGGAACACAAAACACATATCATGTTGATTCAGGATTTGGGACAATTGCAGTGTCTAACTATTGGAAAAATGGAAAGCCCAGGTTAAGGACAGACCATCATGGAGAAAATCTATCTATATGGTTGTCAGGATTCAATCTGAATATGATGACATGTAATCAATTGCATGGTCTGCATTCACATATTACTAATATACTAAGCTGCATAAAGGGCATCATGGGCTTCCCAGTATCCCAGGAAGCACCATGCTAGCTAAATTGAACGTTGAAATTCTCTCCATCAACAATTCCCTTCAAAAGGTAAATTAGTACAGGACACTTACAATACATCCAGACTATAGGATCTGCTACTCTGAATTAACAATGTTGAATACATAAGCACAAATATCATAAGTATCTCAGGGGCTGCCACAGAGAAGAGGGAGTCAAGCTATTCTCCAAAGCAACTGAGGGCAGGACAAGAAGCAATGGGTGGAAACTAATCAAGGAGAGAAGCAACCTAGAGCTAAGGAGAAATTTCCTGACAGAACAATTAATCAGCGGAACAGCTTGCTTCCAGAAGTTGCTCTAACACTGGATGTTTTTAAGAAGAGATTGGACAACCATTTTTTAAAAAATTGATTTATATGCCGCCCTTCTCCGGAGACTCAGGGCGGCTTACAGTGCGTTAAGCAATTGCCTTCATACTTTTGTATATTTATACAAAGTCATCTTATTGCCCCCACAAACTGGGTCCTCAATTTACCTACCTTAGAAAGGATGGAAGGCTGAGTCAACCTTGAGCCTGGCAAGATTCGATCTTACTTTAATTGCAGACAGCTGGTGTTAAATTACGGTGCTTCTGTCTATTGAGCTAAACCAGGCTCCTGACAACCATTTGTCTGAAATGGCATAGGGTTTTCCTGCCTGAGCAGGAGGTTGGACTAAAAGACCTCTAAGGTCCCTTCAAACTCTGTTATTCTAATTCCAAAAAAACCCAAAAACAAATGTGGACTTCTCAGAATCTTTATGGAAAACACTGGGAAACCATTCTGTCAATTCTTGTTCCTAAAGTCTTAAAGCAAAAACGATGAGTTTAACTTATAAGTACAGTAAAATTCAGCAATCCTTAATCCTCTGATCAGAGCAAATAGACAAAGAAAGCCGACTAGGTGTTGTGTTCCCCTCTTTTTCTCCACATTGTAGAAGACCAACATTAATCTATGATGGGTCAAAAAAAAAATTAAGAAACAGCCTGATATCTTTCAGCTAACAAATTTGATTAAAAGGCATACATTTGGGGAAGCGGAAGACTGATGCACGAGGAGAAACTTTTTCCTTGCTTAAGTAGTAAAACAGGACAAACAGACTGAGGATCAAAGGAGAACTTCGAAGAAGAGTCAGAAGGTGAAATGAGAAAAATCAGGATAAGCTAGTTACAGAACAGAAGGAATATACCATACCATAGTTATGTACAGCACATACTTCCCCTTAGAAACCTGGCATGTTTCCTCGGTGGCACCCAATTCTGTGAGGCAATAATCATGCCAACTTTTAATTAGGCTTCCTTTCTGCGTGACCTCTCTTTTCTAAAATTTTGAACTTCTAACCCTTACAGGTAGGTGAAGGTCCATTACCTTCACCGTTCTAGTCCATATAAAATTTGCTAGATGTAACCAGGAGCATCCAGCAAAGCTGTGTATATGTGAAAATCTGCAACAGGTGGGCACGATGTCAAGACACAGCCTCATCTCTTTTGTACGTGTGCATCCTCCACTTGAAGATTTGATATCCCTGATGATATTCATTCATTCATTCATTCATTCATTTATGAGCCGCAATGGTGCAGTGCAATACTGCAGGCTACTTCTGCTGATCACCGGCTGCCAGCAGTTTGGCAGATCGAATCTCACCAGGCTCAAGGTTGACTCAGCCTTCCATCCTTCCGAGGTGGGTAAAATGAGGACCCAGATTGTTTGGGGACAATATGGTGACTCTGTAAAACCGCTTAGAGAAGGCTGTAAAGCACTGTGAAGTTGTATATAAGTCTAAGTGCTATTGCTGATGCTATTGCTATTTATTAAATGTATATGTTGCCCATCTCATCATCAAGCAACTCTAGATGGCTTATAAGAAAATTAAAACTGCAAAATATTATTAATAAAAATGGTTAAGAAGGAACCAATAGACAACAGAATGGAGGTAGAGATGTCTCTTAATCTTTATGTTGCTGTTCCTCATTTCATTAAGATTAAGAGACGTCTCTACCTCAATCCTGTTGTATATTGGTTCCTTCTTAGCCATTTTTATTAATTGCTGGTTATAGTGTACTTTGCCATTACCATCAACCACAGAAGCTTTTAAAATAAATGTTGCCAAAATTCAGAGACACCTTAGCTTGGAAGTACAAGTTGAATCCATTCCAAATTCACTACATATAATTGTATTTTTTAAAAAATTACAAAAGAAGGCACAGTGAAAGGAAGTCTCATGTTAAGCATCAGTATATTTTAGTCAATTGTTACTTCTTTAATCCGGTATTTTATTTTTACACTTACTTGCTACGCACTGAGAGCTTCTGCACTGGAAATAAATTCCTTGCGTGTCTAATCACACTTGGCCAAATAAGGCGTTCTATAAAGTAGGAAGGCTGTTCATTTTGTTTTACCTGAAGCCAACATACGGTAATCGTAATTTGGGATATCCCTGAGTTGGTGCAAATTTCTTCTAATATTCCCATTTACTTTAGGCACATCCAGTATTTCCCTTATGTAGTATGTGTGTGTTTGATATTTTTATGAATTGCCCCTTTATAATACACAAGTATACCCATTTTAAAACAAATAAGGATATATGTGTGTATATTTTTTATTGTAAATTTTATTCTATTTTTTAAACCAAATATAATGTGTGTATGTATATATCCATGCACATTATATTTGATTCGAACTGCTGAATTAGGTTACGTTTGAAATTTTTACTACAATATAATCTTATAAATTTCTCCTCCCTTTGGCTACAGAATCCTTTCTCTGTAACTATAATGGTCTGTTAGGAGCCTCATAAAAATTCTGAAGATGGTTTGCCAAATAACCACCTGCATATTCCTCAATTATCTAGGAAAAGGGCAGCCAGTTTCCTGGTTCAAAAGAAATCTAATAGGAAAAGTTTTCCCTAACAAACTGAAAGAGAAAGTGACTTTTAAAGTGAAAGGACTACAATTGCTGAGGTCTCTATAACCCTATTCCCTATCCTTTCAATAAATCTTATTAAAGAAAAAATCAGTGGGCACGTTAATATAGAATCTGTATTTATATTTAAAACTATCTCAGAAATGTAAGCAGATCGATGCAGACATCTTGCTGAAGAAGAGACTGTTGAGATTGTCCACATTCAATATTGATGAAGCAGTCTAATTTGCTAATTTTCTTCTTTAATTGTGCTATAATGTGTCTTGCTGTCAAAGGGCTTACAATAAGTAAGAAAGTTAAGCAAAAGTCAGTTTACAGAAACACGTTTTTAGAAAAAAATCCGTTTGAATAATAGACTTCAGCATTTTTAGAAATTATCAGATGAGAAATGTATGCTTGGAATTATAACAGTTGGTTAGAAATGGTTTAACAACAAGCTGCCATAAATTAAGGTAGAAAACTACAGGCACATAAGGACTTTAACAAAAAGTCTTTTGCAGAAGACTGGGAAATAACATACTTATCTTGTTAAAAATGTATTTACCAAGATACTCCTGCAACCTAGGTTAGCAACTTAAAACCAGAATTACTTTATTCCTGCAATATGCATACCCCAAACCTATAAAAATATAGCATTTTATATTGCAATGTGTTTTTTTTATCACATTCAACATCTTGGAGAAGCTGCTTTATGCTTTTATTCATTTTATATCTTAATAAATATTGCCACACTTGGATTATGCTTTATTATGGAATTCATTATGCCATTATTCATTATTATGGAATTCATTATTCATTATTACGGACAAGAATCCGAAACTTCTGTGTGGAAAGTTTTTGACTGTGTGGAAACCAGTCTAAAATTATGCCAAAAGGTTGTAACATGAGTAGGATCACACTGCCATGGAAATGTAATTTCTATCTGGAGTCTAGAAGAATCCAGAGGTAAAGCAGATTATTTGTGTTACGGTGTTGGCGGGGGGGGGGGAAGAGGTCGGCCCCGAGGCCCCTCACTTGTGGGGTGCCCCAGGGGTTGGTCGTCTCTCCCCTTCTGTTCAACATCTATATGAGGCCGCTGGGGGAGATCATCCGTGGTTTGGGGTGAAGTATCATCAGTATGCTGATGATACCCAACTTTTTATATCCACCCCGAACCAGCCCAGTGATGCCCTTGACATGATGTCCCGGTGCCTGGAAGCGGTGCGGACCTGGATGGGGAGAAACAGGCTTCAGCTCAACCCTGCCAAGACCGAGTGGTTGTGGGTACCGGCATCTCGGTTCAAACAAGATATTCCATCTTTGGTTATAGGGGGTGAGGTGTTGCCCCCTGTAGATAGGGCGCGCAACCTGGGCATCCTACTGGATTCATGGTTAAATTTGGAAGATCATGTAATGACCGTGACCAGGGGGGCATTTGCCCAGGTTCGCCTGGTGTGCCAGTTGCGCCCCTACTTGGACTGAGATGCCCTACGCATGGTCACTCATGCGCTCATCACCTCTTGTATTGACTACTGCAATGCTCTCTACATGGGGCTGCCCCTGAAGACCACACGGAGGCTTCAGCTGGTGCAGAATGCGGCCGCGTGGGTAGTGATGGGAGTGTCCCGACACTCCCATGTTACACCTCTCCTGCGCGACTTGCATTGGCTGCCGGTTGCCCTCCGGGTGAGATTCAAGGTGCTGGTGATTACCAATAAAGCCCTACATGGCCTAGGCCCAGGATATTTGGTGGACCATCTGCAGCCAGCAACAGCTTCCCAACGCCCGGTGCGTTCCCACAGGGAGGGCCTACTCAGGGTGCCGTCAGCCAGACAGTGTCGGCTGGCGACCCCAGGGAGAGAGCTTTCTCTGTGGGCGCACCCACTCTTTGGAATCAACTCCCTCTGGAGCTCCGGGTGGCCCCCGACCTTCGCTCTTTCTGCCGTGGGCTGAAAATTTGGCTATTTCACCTGGCCGCCTTGGACTGATGGGGGTTTTAATCTGGGTTTTATTGAATTTTTAATTTTAACTTGGACTTCTGTTTTAATGGTTTGTTTGTTCTGTTTTAATCGTTGTGAGCTGCACTGAGTCCTGTGGAGATAGGGCGGCATACAAGCCCCATTAAATCAATTAATTAATTAATTAATTAATTAATTAGAGATATACAGGGGGACATAGGATCATCCACAGGAAGTCAAGTTGGCAAGAATTACTACAGAATCGAAACCTTACTATATGTGTGTGTGAAGAATGTGACACACCCAAAGCAGAATTTCTTTAAAAAAAAAAAATCACCCCTGGATACTGTTGGGTGCACAAATATATGTGCACATGAAACAGAATAAGGGAGCTCACGTAGAAATGATACTAGTAATGAAACTAAAGACAAAATAGATTTGCCCAGCCTTCAATCTTGCTAAATTCTTTCACTTCTCTTTTCCGATGTCTCCTTCATCCTGGTATGTAGCTTGTATTGGTTGAGGCCTCTGACACTTCATTTCTCATGAGATTATATCTGTTATGCATGTGTTTGTATTTAGTTATGTCTGAGGATTTTCTTAGCTTTAGGAAGTTAAGCCACTAATCTGCCTTTTTTGTCAAGAGGAATGCTTCCGTATCTTCGTCATGAAACAGTGAAGAGGAGATTAATCACATTCGCTCTTTGAAGCACTCATACACAGCCCTGCCCTTGTTCTGTGGTCCATTAACTTGAATAAACTGTGACACACCTTCCTGATCCAAAGAAGCCTAGTTGCCCTCACCCACTATTATAGATATGACTGTTTAATAATTATGCCTGCAGGTGCCAGATAAGGGTTTCTCATTTGGTAACTAACTATAAAAAGTAGGAAGATCCTTCCAGGAGCTATCATTCTTGACTAGACCTGGGATAACTGCAATGGACAACCGGGCACTAAGATCTAAGCATTTCTTATGGGTTATATTACCCTTGTGCCTTCACTTGACAGGTAAGACTTTTTGCCTTCCATTCCTCAAGTCACTTAGACCTTTGTGTATCATTCCTATGGAAAAAGAGTTAAAAGTTCTATGGGGAAAAATGGAAATCAAGGGTGGGAGATTGCAAAAACTTTCCCCTTCTTCCTCCCTCCTCTCAATGGAGATTTGATCTCGGAGATAATAACAGTTGGAGGGTAGGCGAGTCAGGATCATAGTCTCAAGAAAGAAAAAACGAGGGGAGGTTCTAACTTACTCCATTTGGTAAAAGGTAATATGCTTGATGGGGGCACAATGGCTCAGCGGTTAAAGACGCTGAGCTTGTCAGCTGGAAAACTGACACCCCAGGTTCGAGACCCCAGCGTTACACAACGGGGTGAGCTCTCGTTTCTTGCCTGAGCTCCTGTCCACCTAGAGGAGCAGTTCAAAAGCATGCAAATGCAAGTAGATAAATTGGTACCACTTCAGTGGGAAAGTAACAGTGTTCTTTGCATCTCGGTGTATCGTCATGCTAGCCATATGACCATGGAAATATCTTCGGACAACATGGCTCACTCGACTAAGAAACAGACATGAGCACGCACCCCCTAGAATTGGACTCAACTGGACCTTTACTGTACCTTTATTATACTTTATAAGTGTACTTTGAAGGAGAAGAGAATTTTGATGAAGTTCAGATGGCTGGCTTGTGTTTCTCTGAGTTATATGAATATATATGAGTTATATATTACTGTGTTGTATATCTTTCTCTGAGTTATATGAATGTATGAAAATTGAAAAGAATTCCCGAATACCAGAATATGTGAGCACATGGCAGAAAAACAGAAGGTTATTTTTATAGTTAGAGATAAAAAAGACCTTGAAAAATTACAAGGCGGGTATTGGTACATCCCTATTTAAATATTCGTAACTGAACTGAGCTCTGATCATCATGATTGCATGCACCAGCCTATAGCAGTCTTTCAATATCTGAGGGGCTTCTCACAGAGAAGAGGGAGTTGACCTATTCTCAAAAGAGGGTAGGACAAGAAGTAACAAATGGAAGCTTATCAAGGAGAGAAGCAACCTAGAACTAGGGAGAAACTTCCTGACAGTGAGAACAATTAATCAGTTGATTGGCTTTCCTTCAGAAGCTGTGGGTGCATTACTGGAGGTTTTTAAGAGATTGGACAGCTATTTGTTTCTTATGCCATTAAGGTCATCAAGGTCTCCCGCTTGAGCAGAGGGTTGGGCTAGAAGATCTCCAAGGTCCCTTCCAACTCTGTTATTTTGTATTCTATTCCCACCGTTTTCCCAACCTTACCTGAAAGATGATTATTGTAAGTAGATGCAGTTGAATGCAATTTCATGTCTCTACAATTGTGAGTCCCAAATGTGTAGAGGACCCCATCTTGGCTATGACTGCAATTTTATTTAGCCCATCTTCCTTACATTAATTCTTTAGATTGGCCTGCTGACCATGGGAAATTTGGAAGTAGCAAATGACTAGGCAGCATCTCAACAATTTTAGTTCAAAGGTCCTCTTGTATCACTCTCAAATTCAGCTATGCAACTTTTCCATCATGACCCACTCTAGATATTTTGATTCTATAGATCCCAAAATTTCCATTTTGGTTGGGGATGTGAGGAACTGGAGAGTTCAAAGCCTTCTAGTAAAGACCAGGAGGGGAAAAATGATGACCTGGGATCTAATGTATAGGGGGGAAATTTTATTGTGACTGTCCAGGGATTGTTCTGAGGCTAAACATCATAATTTAAGAGTCTATAGTAGAGTAATTGTGTGTTTGGCATAATATGAATGTAAAAACACTATTTATATTGTGTTATACTAACCACTGGGGCTGCAAAGTACAATCTAGAAAATAATAAGGCCATTTCAGAGAGAGAGACAAACAGTATATTTATCCAGCTTCACTTTTTGAGAACCAAATTTGAAGCCCTGCTGAGCCCTTCTGGCCATATTTTATCCCATAGGATATACCAGGTGTGTCAAACTCACGGCCCGCAGGCTGAATTTGGCCCTTGGGGTGCTTACATCTGGCCAATGGGGCCACCCTAGAACCGGCGAAGTACTGGCCCACGGTGCCTCTTCCAGTGAAAATGGAGCTCAGGCTCCATTTTTGCTGGCAGAGGGCTGCAGGAGGCTGTCGCAGCCGAAAACGGAGCAAGTGATGTCGAGTTGGCCACACCCACCCTGGCCACACCCCACACACACACCCAGGTCAAGCACAACCCTTATGTGGCCTGCAATGAAATCGAGTTTGACACCCTGTTCAATAAAGTTCAGATCAATGTAATTTACACTAGAATAAAATAGAATATAATTCTTTATTGGCCAAGTGTGATTGGACACACAAGGATTTGTCTTGGTGTACATGCTCTCAGTGTACATAAAAGAAAAGATACATTCATCAAGAATCATAAGGTACAACACTTAATGATAGTCATAGGGTACAAATAAGCAATCAGGAAACAATCAATATCAATATAAATCGTAAGGATACAAGCAACAAAGTTACAGTCATACAGTCATAAATGGAGGAGATGGGTGGTGGGAACGATGAGAAGATTAATAGTAGTGCAGACTTAGTGAATAGTTTGACAGTGTTGAGGAATTATTTGTTTAGCAGAGTGATGGCGTTCGGGGAAAAACTGTTCTTGTGTCTAGTTGTTCCGGTGTGCAGTGCTCTATAGCGTCGTTTTGAGGGTAGGAGTTGAAACAGTTTATGTCCTATGGTTGTATTATTTGCTCAATGATTTATGTCAATTCACTATCTTTATATTCAAACTCTCCACTCAAAGTGAAATCAACAATAATCTTTCTATTCATTTTATCGTCCAAACGACATCCTACTGGGGTTGGGTGACCAATAAAGGGAGGAGGAAGAGGCAACACTGAAAAATATTAACTCCATAGCAATGGGCTGGGTGTGGATTGAAGTTTGAGTCATAATCCAATACGTGCGCCAAAATAAGACCCCGGTTGGTGCTGCCCTGGTGGTGCAGTGGTGAAGGTGCAGTACTGCAGGCAATACTCTGCCCACAGTTTGGAATTTGATCCTGACTGGCTCAAGGTTGATTCAGTCTTCCATGCATCCCAGGTTGGTAAAATTAAGATTGTTTGGAGCAATATGCAAATAATGTCGACACTGTAAACTTTCCAGAGAGTTCTGTAAAGTGCTATAGGGCAGTATATATGCCTAAATGATATTGCTATAATGATCAAAAGTAGTATTAATTGATGAGGTAAATTATTTTAGATTGATTTTTTAAAACCCTCAGATTAATTAAACAGCAGATGTATTGATATGGAATATATTCCTAAATACACATATTTTTTAAAAAAGCCTATACAGGTAGCCCTCAACTTACAACAGTCCATTTATTCACTGTTCAAAGTTACAACAGCGTTGAAAAATGTGACTTACGACCATCTTTCACAGTTACGAACTTTGCAGCATCCCCATGATCATGTGATCAAAATTCAGACGCTTTGACTCATATTTATGACGGTTGCCGTTCCTGGGTCATGTGATCCCCTTTTGCGAACTTCTGACAGGCAAAGTCAATGGGGAAGCCAGATTCTCTTAATAACCAGGTTACTAACTTATCAACTGCAGTGATTCAGTTAACAACTGTGGCAAGAAAGGTTGTAAAATGGGGCAAAATTCACTTAACAAATGTCTCACTTAGCAACAGAATTTTGGGCTCCATTGTGGTCGTAAATTGAGGACTATCCATCCAGGCTATCTCATCTTAGCAGCGGTATGCCTCTTTCTCCCTCACATAGCCAGGGATTCCTCTTTTAAGATGAGGCCCGCTGTGATGCCTGAGCCATCTGAACAATATTGCTGCTTATTTCTAAATATTTCTATTTTCTCCATATTCAGGCTCATCTCTTGCCAGTCCAACTGGACGCCCTGAAGCAACTTTATCAAGCAGGACCTTCAGCACATCTTTCGGTTCTCCCACTGGCCCAGTATTTCCCACCAACCCAATCTCCAGCAGCCCAACAGCTACTCATCTCAACTCTATCAAAACGAACATCCCAACCACAGGAATTTCCTCTGGTGTATCTTCCCTCTCTGGTTCAATCAGCTCAATTTCCTCCCATCCCAGTGTCCCTGGCTCAGTATTGTCCACTCATCCTGGCTTGACCAATTCAATACCCTTGAACCCAGGTTCAACCAACGTTCAAACAAGCATCCCAACCTCAGGAATTTCCTCTGGCCTATCTGTCAACCCTGGTTCAATCAACCCAATTTCCTCCCATCCCAGTGTCCCTGGCTCAGTATTGTCTACTCATCCCGGCTTGACCAATTCAATATCTTTGAACCCAGGTTCCACCAACTTCCAAACAAGCATCCCAACCTCAGGAATTTCCTCTGGCCTATCTGTCAACCCTGGTTCAATCAACCCAATTTCCTCCCATCCCAGTGTCCCTGGCTCAGTATTGTCCACTCATTCCGGCTTGACCAATTCAATATCTTTGAACCCAGGTTCCACCAACTTCCAAACAAGCATCCCAACCTCAGGAATTTCCTCTGGCCTAACTGTCAACCCTGGTTCAATCAACCCAATTTCCTCCCATCCCAGTGTCCCTGGCTCAGTATTGTCTACTCATCCCGGCTTGACCAATTCAATATCTTTGAACCCAGGTTCCACCAACTTCCAAACAAGCATCCCAACCTCAGGAATTTCCTCTGGCCTATCTGTCAACCCTGGTTCAATCAACCCAATTTCCTCCCATCCCAGTGTCCCTGGCTCAGTATTGTCTACTCATCCCGGCTTGACCAATTCAATACCTTTGAACCCAGCTTCCACCAACTTCCAAACAAGCATCCCGACATCAGGAATTTCTCCTGGTGTATCTTCCAACTCTGGTTCCACTAACACAGGTTCATCTTCTTACCCAATTAGCATTTCTACAAACAATTCTCCAGTGAATACTTTCACCACTCTTCCCACGTTACCTGGCTATCCTTCCCAAACTTTATCTGGCTCAAGCACCACCATATCTCCTTTGCCAGAGCCTACTTCCAGCATTACAACTTTTACCAACTCACCTGGTGCTACTGAGTCCTCAGGTTCAGCACCCACAGGATCCACATCTAACAGCACAGGTAGCCTTATTTCTTTATACCACCGTATTTAAACTTACAAAACAAAAATGCCTTCAGATGTAATTCATTAAGTAGCAGCATTGCCCATAAAAGTGCTGCTTAGACCATTTGTATAAAGATTTACTTTCTGTTCACATACTGGAAGGAGCGAGGAGAAGAAGCCTAGATTAAGGCTTTCGGCTCAGTGGCTAAAACGCTGAGCTTGTCGATCGAAAGGTCGGCAGTTCAGCGGTTTGAATCCCTAGTGCCGTGTAACGGGGTGAGCTCCTGTTACTTGTCCCAACTTCTGCCAACCTAGCTGTTCGAAAACACGTAAAAAATGCAAGTAGAAAAATAGGAACCACCTTTGGTGGGAAGGTAACGGTGTTCCGTGCGCCGTTGGCATTTAGTCATTCCGGCCACATGACCGTGGAGACGTCTTCGGACAGCTCTGGCTCTTCAGCTTTGAAACAGAGATGAGCACCGCCCCCTAGAGTTGGGAATGACTAGCACATATTTGTGAGGGGAACCTTTAATAGGATTTTTAGCTTCTTTTGAATAAAGACGACCCTACAATATTTCTGGTTTGATTCCATTGTTAAATTTCCTTCACTGTTAGATTTCTTTCCTCTGATATTCAGCTGGAATCTGCTTCCAATAATTTAAATCAAGTATTCTATGACTACAAGGACAAAGAAAAATCTTGACCTTCAGTATGACAAACTTCCATATCTTTTAAAACAGCTATCACATCCTCGGCCAGACTATCAGTGATAAAGATTCTCACCAATGTGGGATCCTTGTTGCTCTCTTAGCTTGGCTGTTTTCTCACAGACATTTAATAACCAAACTAGGTAACATCATCATGATGTTACCGAGTTTGGTAATGAAAGGTTCATTACCACAGTTTAATCCTGAGCTACAAGTATTGTCTTCTATTGATTCCCATCAATTTCAATTTGTCTTTGGTGGGTTTTGTTTCTAGTCCTCATTGCCCTTTCTTGAATCTGCTTGTCTGAATCCTAGTTTTAAAATGGTGTTCCAGACTGGACATAATATTTGTGATATTGTCTTGCTTATGCATAATAATATAATACAAATATTATTTCTCTTGATTTGGCAAAGCCAACCCACCCTAAGCACTTAGGTGAGATTGGAAGGGGAAAGAAATGTGATGAATAAAACTAAATACATTTTTAATACTTTTTTAAAGTTTATAAAACTCATAAAAACTCAGACAAAGTAATAAAGAGCAAAAGCAATGAAGAAGGATAGAAGACGAAAACAAAGATGGAGGAAAAATATTAAAAAGGGAAAAAAAATAGAAGACATCCTTTGCAGCAAATATAAGCACAAGTACAAAATTATCTTACTGTATGACTACATTTTAAAACTTACTTTTTTTATTATCCTTTCTTTCTAATCCTCAAAACCTTACATTATAAGTGCATTTTTTTTCTGCTTTATGCAAAACATCTATATGAAGTTTTCAGTCAACCATAAATGTAGAAAATGTTCTTTATATATTTTTGTTGATGTAGCTTGGAATTATATTGCCTTTTCTGTAGCCGCTCACACTGCTGACTTGGATTTAGTCACTTTTATTCCAAGAACTATAGATCCAATATAGATAGGAAGAGAATGCTTGCTATGTATTTCTTTATCCTAACATCTTCATAAAATGATTTACTAAACTTGGAAACCTTTTCTCTTCCCCATAGATTCCCTCAAACCTGGAGATGAAGCTGGTCTCACATATTGGGTTATTATTCTGATTTGCATAGTCTGCGTCGGAGCTGTTCTTTTGATGCTTTGCTTCAGTTTCTTGGTAAGAAATGGGGAAAATTTCTGTTCAAGTGTTGGGAAGGGGACACAACTGGGTATGAAGGAGGTTTGGGGGGTGGGTTGCTGGAAGGTCCCCAGATCAGTCGTGGGTTGCCCCCCGGTTCGCACCTGTTCTATACAACCGGTAGTAAAACTGGTGGGAGGCTCTGCCCATCGATCCCGACATCATCAAAATGTTTCTGCGCATGTGCAGAAGAGCACGCGCATGAGCGAAGCAAGCGCGTACGGCCCCACTGCGAACCAGTAGTAAAGTAAGTAGACGTATTTTGCAGCTAGGGAAATGGCCTGCTTTCCATGACTTTGTCATGTGGCACAGCCTCTGGAATCGACTCTGAATGGTCCAGTTGTGTAATCACAACAGTTACTGTCAGAAATAATAATAATCATAATAGCAATAGCACTTAGACTTATATACCCCTTCATAGTGCTTTTACAGCCCTCTCTAAGCGGTTTACAGAGTCAGCATTTTGCCCTCAACAATCTGGGTCCTCGTTTTACCCACCTCGGAAGGATGGAAGGGTGAGTCAACCTTGAGCCAGTGAGATTTGAACTGCTGAACTGCAGCTAACAGTCAGCTGAAGTAGCCTGCAGTACTGCACTCTAACCACTGCACGACCTCAGACTTATTACTTATAGTAATAAGTAATATGTCATTATGTAAAAAAATATGCCCTACCTGTATCCGAAAAATCATGGGAACATAAAGTGGAAAAAGTTACCGAAAATGAGACAGTGAAGATCTTGTGAGACTTTCAAATACAGACAGATTGTCATCTGGAACACAACACGCCAGATATCACAGTTGTCGAGGACCGAAGCATACAGTTTATTGATATCGCTGTACCAGGAGACGCCAGAGTCAAAGAAAAAGAACTGGAAAAAATCATGAAATATCGCGACCTGGCCATCGAAACTACACGGTTATGGATGAAACAAGTAGCAGTGATACCCATTGTCATCAGGGCAGTTGGTACCATGTCCAAGAATTTTACAAAACACATCAAGAAATTGCAGCTTCCTGCAATAACACCAGCGGAACGTGCGATCATCAGAGGCTTTTTTTTTTTTTTTTTTACTTTTAAAAGCATTTTTTCGTCGGAAGAGAACCACTGACTGCCATCGCTACCAGATTGGGCGATCCGGTCGGAACCGGGAACATTTCACCCCTGAGGAGGATCAATGTATAAGAAACCAAAACATACGTGTTTGACAGAAACCAGCACTGTTTGCAGAAGAGTTGTGACTGATATATGAATTGTATATATACTGTCATTTCTGTTTTACCTTTAAACTCACTCACATCTTGTTTCCTTCTATCTCTCCTGTAGCTTTGTTATTGTTTACGACAAGGGAACACCAGTCCTGTCTGCTTCCCTATGTACCAGACCCACAACAGTCCCCAAACCTACCAGAGTTCCTGTCGATGAAGGAAACAATCTTCTTGATCTTAGCCTTACACCAAGTGACAATAAGCTCCTTGAAACTGTTCCTGGTCTTCTTGAGAACTTCCTCTTCTTCAGGATGGAACTGCTATAGCCTTCCTCTTCTTTGGGTGACACCATGGAATAGTGAAGATAGTTGTGGATTCATATATTCAGGGGTGAAATGCTCCCGGTTTGAACTGGATTGCCCGATCCGGTAGCGATGGAGGCGGGTGGTTCGGAGAACTGGTAGCAAAATCCCTGCCCCCCCCCATGCCCAGCTGAGTCACACAATCATCAGAGGCTTTTTAAAAAATTTTAAAAGCATTTTTTCTACAATCTCTTTGGCCAAAAAAATGCTTTTAAAAGTAAAAAAAAAAAAGCCTCTGATGATCGTGCAGCTCTGCTGGGATCGTCAGAGGCTTTTAAAAGCATTTTTTCTACAACCTCTTCAGAGGTTGTAAAAAAATGCTTTTAAAAGCCTCTGATGATCCCAGCTGAGTTGCCTGATCGTCAGAGGCTTTTAAAAGAAAAAAAGCCTCTGCTGATCAGGCCACTCAGCTGGGATCGTCAGAGCCTTTTGAAAGCATTTTTTTACAACCTCTTCGCCAAAGAGGTTGTAGAAAAAATGGTTTTAAAAGTTTTTTAAAAATGGCCATGCCCACCCAGTCACATTACCCCCCCCCCACAAAGTCACGCCCATAGAACCGGTAGTAACAAATTTTAGATTTCACCATTGCATGTATCCCAATTTATATATTCTGCTGTGGTTCCCTCTGTTGTTTCAGACCAATAAAGACAATTTATTAAACTCAATGAGATTGTGGAGATAGGAAGATACTAATTGAAAATTTGGGAAACTGTGGTTCAAATCCTTGTTTAGCCATTGAGTGTATTGGCTCATCCTGAGCCAATTAAATATCTATCAGCCCTTCAAGGCAGTCCAGACCAGGAAACAAAAGGTATCAATGCTAATAATAATTTTAGTATAAGGTTGCAGTAACAGAATCTTGCAAATCTGAATGTGCTTCACCATTCCCTTCAATCAATCAGTATAGAGCTGGAAGAGAACTTGGAGGTCTTCTTGTCCAACTCCCTGCTCAAACAGGAGATCCTATACAATTTGAGACAAATGGCTGCCCAGTCTTTTTTTTTTTTAATCCAATGATGAATCCCCTACAACTTCTGAAGGCAAATTGTTCCACTAGTTGATTGTTCTCACTGTTGGGAAGTTTCTCCTTAATTCCAGGTTGCTTCTCTGTTTGATTAGTTTCCATTCATTCATTGTTTCTTATCCTGCCCTCTGGTGCTTTGGAAAATAGGTCGAACCCACCCACCCCGCTTTGTGGCAGTCCCTCAAATACCGGAATACTGCTATCCAATCCCTTGCCTTTAGGTTCAAGACTGTTATGTCCTTATAAGGACATCCGCCGGGGGATTGGCTGATTCCACCGGCGGGAGTTTTAAATAGCTGTCATTGGCTGGCTGGCTTGCCGGAGCCGCATAAAAGGAGGCTCCATAGCACAGCCGGCAGTTTCATTCCTACCTAATAAAAGTACTGAACGGACTGAAGCTGAGTTGCGTCTCTTTTCCCTGCACCGATCTAACACTGGTGACGAAGGACGAGCAAAGAACCGACAGCAGATCAGCAGGCACGATCACCACCACCATCCAGAAAGAGCTGAATCACTAAGCGGGATCCCCAGAGCTGAATCACTGAACCATGGCCGGACCACAAATCTCACTGACTCCATTCGATCTGAACCAGGATAAATGGAAGTCATTCATGGTCCGATTCAGACAATTCCTGGTGGGCAGCGGATTCACCGATCTGGACAACAGGAAGAGAGCCCTCTTCCTAGCTCACTGTGGCTCCAGAGTCCTGGAAATGGCCATGGACCTCGTGGCACTAAGGGAGATTGAGCTGATGCCATGGTCCGAGCTAACAAAGACAACTAAGAAGAGTCAAGTCTGATTCACTTTCTAAAACTGCATTTCTATTTTAGACTCAGATTTTTCTTATCTGAGAAACCGTTGTCTCTTCCTCAAGGTTATTCTCACCTCCTACTGCAATATTTCAGAGCTCTATCTACCTTGCAGTTTCTTGCAAATACAATATATATATATATATTATTTACGTTTGCAAACACAAATAATACGAATCAATCATCACCTCTCTCTATTCAACAGTCACGGCATCCAATCCATGCTGCCACTCTAATGAAATTAAACTACCGCTGATAAACGATAAAACAACCAGATGAAAAATAAAAATGCTGCTGATGGTGGCAGCCACACTGTCAAAAGCCCTGCAATGCACATAAAAACAGGGTGAGCTATAAATATGCCGTTACATTATGATATCTTGATATCTTGATTTTTATGATTCCCCTGAACATTAGTCCCTGCTAATGTCCTCATAACCTCTTGGGAAAGTATCCATTGCTATGTGGAGGCTTGCCTTTGAAAATGATCCAGGAACTTTAATCTAAAACAATTAGCCAGACTGCTTCTTTATGTCATAGTTTGGAAGCAAATGACGGTAAAGCCACCAGCACTGATTATATATCCCTTTTTAATGCCTACTGAAAAATGCTTGTTTTAACCTCGAAAACTGTAAAATATTTGCAGTTGTAATATTAACATGATCTCTTCCCGTATCTAGGTGTCCCCAACTATTCCTTATAGATTAGGCAAGGGGATTTTTATGACTAAAGAAATGATAAATAGTAATTATGCTTGTAAAATATTTTCTTCATCGATATTTGCCTGGGATTTATGGATCTTTTCCATGCACATAAAGGCCATTATTAAAAAATGTGTGCTTTCCTTTCAAAGTGCTTTTACATCTTTGCACTATTTAATTTTGCGGTCAATGCTACGGGCTTGCTCTGTCCTGTTTTGCTTTTCAGCCATTCCAGATGGTTTTATTTTGGTGTTCTCAACTGTTTTTGCAATTGTTTACCATTTTATACTTGATGTTCTTACGATACCTGGGACACCCCAGAGAAATGAGAGGTTAATAGTGCAATTGTATATATGTCTACTCATAATAAAAAAAATTTAAAAAGTATTTTGGGAATCCATTCCTTCCTAAATACATACGAATTGTAAGTAATTTGTAGAAAAGTTATATGTAAACTCTGGTCTATGTACTTCTTTTAATGGCCAAAGTTGAGCAATACAGTGAAGAATGTTAGCACCCACCCGTCTTAGAAGAATGAAATATTTTAGGAAATATTAAAAAGGCAGAATACTATACCTCCCTGGATGAGAAAAGGAGAAACATGCTCTTTGAAAGCAGCCCCCACCTTTGTTAATAGCCCCAGAAAGATTGGGCCATCCTATCTACAAAACAAAAGGTCAGCTCCAGGGTGATAGGATTAGCCCTCACTCAAGATACAAACCAGGACAAAGCCATTAAGCCATAAGAGGAATTGCCCAACACTCTTTCAGAACACAAGCCTCTTCATTTCATTACCCAGCACAGTTCAACCAAGCTTATCTCAGACAAACTCCTAGGATTTGCACATGACCCATACAGGAGCCAATAGGATATATGCCCTTGCCACAGGAACAGGAAGCTCAAGTTCAAAGCCCAAGAGAAGGTATAAATAACAGTCACTTTCCACTCCATGTGTTCAAATACACCTGGACCATGTGCTTAATGGTTCTGCTCCATTAAACCATCCTTCCAAGCAGCCTCCATGTTTCCATGTCTTTCTCCCTACTTGGAACTGAACCCAGATGGACATTTCTTCCTACAACAGGTAGTCCTCAGCTTACAACCACAATGATCTCAATCATTGTGTGAAGTGATCATTAAGCGAGACATTCACATAGCTGCTTTATTCCACAACTACAATCTCAGCATTCCCTGGTTCATTTTTGCTCCATTTCTCCCCGCCCCTCTCTCTATTCTTGTTGCCTGACATCAGAGGTCTCCATGTAAATATGCTGTGGGCCAGTAGCATATTCATTCCTAGTTAATTTGGCGTTCTCCCTGATGTAACAGAGTTGGAAGGGATCTTGGAGGTCATCTAGTCCAACCCCCTGCTCATGCAGGAAACCTATACTAGGGATTTGAACCGCCAAACTGCCGACCTTTTTGATCGACAAGCTCAGCGTCATAGCCACTGAGTCACCTAGCCAGGCGGGGAAAATCTTCTTTCTTCCTCATATAGAAGACCGTAGTCTTGGGATTTTTCTGATCAGGGCAGAAAGGTGGAATTTTCTTGTCCCACATGCAACAATTTTTTTTTTTTAATTTGATTTATATGCTGCCCTTCTCCGGAGACTCAGGGCGGCTTACAATGCGTTAAGCAATAGCCTTCATACTTTTGTATATTTATACAAAGTCAGCTTATTGCCCCCACAAACTGGGTTCTCAATTTACCTACCTTAGAAAGGATGGAAGGCTGAGTCAACCTTGAGCCTGGGAGATTCGAACTTGCAGTAATTGCAGGCAGCTGAATGTTAATAACAGGCTATTAGTCTGCTGCGCCACCAGGCACTCTAATTTTATCTCTCTTCTCTTTGTCAACTACACAGAGGAGAGTAATAAGTATTACTATTAGTCCTCGTTGTGTGCAATTAGCACCCTAGAGTATTATGCAGCCTAAAAGCTTTCCTTTCCCTGGTGTGATACAAATGCGTAAAGCGATGATAGGTACTGAGCCTGAAGGAAGGAAAGACACTCCAGATGCAACAGGTGATTTCCCAGGATGACAGTTAAATGTTGAAGCCCTGGGATTTAAGATGCCCTTATAAGGTTGATATTCTCTTGAGTCAAGCTCAGCTCCTGGTGACAACAACATCAGATCCTTGTGATATTTTTTTGACTACAGTTTGGAAGTGGTTTAACCACTGCCTTCCACTGCAGTGTTTTTTTTTTCAGTTTCCTAGTCTAATTTGCAACTCTCCGATTTTTCTTTTATTTATTAAACAAATGTCTATAGCTGCCGAACTCACAGACAGGTGACTCCTGACAGCTTACAATATTAAAACCCCACAACATTAAAAATTCCTAAATAGCTCCCACCACCTTCCGCCTTCCATCCACACAGCTCCCATGATAACAGCAATACAATCAAATCAACCACTTGATCAGTTCCATCTCCATTCATGGTTCCCAGGCCCATTGACAAGACCACATCTTCAGGGTCTTTCAGAAAAGCAACAGGGTGTGGGCTAATTTTGCATTTCAGTGTGGGGGATGATGTTCCATAGAGAAGGGCCCACCATTGAGAAGAACATTTTTTTGTGGTCCCATCAGATGTACATCCCTAATAGATCACACCTGCAACATACAGTACAGTACAAAAAATGACTGGCAAAAAGGAAAACTAAAAGGAAATAGATAGTGGGACAGGATTCCTTTTTGCTCTTGACTTTTTTTACATTGCTATGTTTACTTGTTATTAAGACTAGATTCTCTTTCTCCTGCCCCTAGTAATTTATCATTTATCAACTGAGAAAATTGCCTTAGTTTTGCAAAGAGAAATATAATCCTCCTTCAGGCGTGGCTACTCTTAAATTCTGTGTCCTGCGCCTTTTGGATAATTACAGGTCTCTTTGATCTCCTTTTTCTCTTGCTTGAGATCAGTCTTCCCCAAGTGGATCTCCTTCTGTTCTGTGGACTTTTACTCCCCAAACTTTTCAGCAAATGGATGTTGGTTGGGAAACAAATCCACCCAGCTGGAGGACATCCAAATCAGGGAAGGCTAGTACAGTGGACTGGACTGGCAAGATAAGCTTCCTGTTAATGTAACTCTTGATTTTGTGCTTGGCAGGTACTCAAAATTGACATCATCTTTAAAGAATTAGGAGGCTAAAAAAAGGCATTCTTCCCTGAACACAGAATGATGAGGGGATTAAGTTGTACCTGCTCAGGTTGAAAAGGTGAGCGACTGTGACCCACCCATAAAAATGAAGGGATAGGAGGAGGAAGTCTAGAAGAATTTGGATGACACTCAGATTTTCTTTTCCTTGTTTTAATATAATTTTTGGTTGAAGAATTTTTTTTTTTTACAAAGTGGAAAGTTACAGAGAAACAAAAAAGAATATGGAAATGTTAAAAAAATATTTAAAAAAGAAAAAGAGAAAGAAAGAGAAAATGAAAGAGAAAGAAAATGAAAGAGAACGAGAAAGAAAATGAGGGAGAAAAAAATGAAAGAGAAAGAAAACAAGAGAAAGAAATAACAAGAGAAAGAAAGAAAACAAGAGAGAAAGAAAGAGAAAATGAAAGAGAAAGAGAGAAAGAAAGGAAAGGAAAAAAAGAAAGAAAAGGATACTTCCAATCTTGCAACACTTACAAACATAGTTACTGTTTCCACTTTCCCAAACTACAAAACATAGTTCCTTTCTTCTCCTATGCAGTCTCTGCATTCAGCAACTCCAGAAGTCACCAGTTCATTTTATTCCAATTACAATAACATGTCCATGAAAGCTTTCTAGTCTTTTATAAAAGTAGTTATTGCTCCTTCCCTAATCAGACATGTCAATTTAGCCATTTCTGCAACTTCTGCCATCCTCACAATTTTCTGTGTCACTAATGACACAGGTGACTAAAGGCATTCTTCCCTCCCCTTCAGCCTCTCCTAGCCCATACCCCAGAAAAACAAGTTCCGTCTTCTGTGTTTTCCAGAGAAACATGCCTCACTTCCACTCAACCATTGCCTGCTGTGGTCACATCACAGCTCTGAACAGATCTCTCCGGGCAGAGATATCCTTTTCCAGAAGGGAGATGATGCAATGTGTTCTTGACATTTAAAAAAAAGAAGAAAAAAATTGGCATCCATCATGGAGGGACCACACCTGAGGAGAGGCAAGTGGCTGAAAGTATGTGGGCCGAGCCCTGATGAGCAGGCACCGAAGAGCCCAGGCACTGCTCCCTTAGTTGGAGAGGATTTGTAACCGGGTGGATACGGCAACACCTTTAGAGCTGCAAAATGAAGTTTCTTTGGATTTTGGAGTCAGGCATCCATTGCTTAATCCTCCTGCTGCTTTCAGTCTTCTTACTAGCAGGTAGGCCATTTGACCTTTGAACCTCTTGTAATGGGCAGCAATGAGTTTGATCAAGGGGAGAGGGAACCCAAGCAGGTTCCCCTCCTTTAACTTTTTCTGTAATTTAGGGGTACCATGTCTGGGCTGCTAAGACTGGATGACCTTCAGATGACCATTAAAGCTCGGGGAGTTTTCTATATGCCTTTGCTGCCATCTACTGGTCATATGGGATTTTGCAGAACAGAAATAGTATGTCTATCAAGTCTCTAAAAAATCCAAATACCCCTGTTGAGAGGAACTAAGGAGGAACAGCAGCAGGCAAGAATATGCCAGAATATCTAGGCTCTGCTCTCCATGTTTCCTAGGCTCTATGTATTCCTATATACTCTCTTCCCCCCCCCCCCAACTGATGTCAATCTTGTAATAATTAAGTAGAGATAAAGGTTCCTTCCAGTCATCAGAAAAGACTTACATAAATTATTATGGCTTAAGTACGGTCAGCCAGATGTTTAGACCATATTTGACATTTTTATCCACCTATTGAGTCCTTCCCAGGGACCTGGGATAGGCAGTTGTTGTTGTTTGATGGTGCTAAAGGTGTGTCGCAGGATGTAAGCTGTTCCAAGTCAAGCTGCCTTTTTGCAATTGATGGATGGTGATTTAGTCAATGCCTGTGGCGTTCATGTGGTGCTCCAGATATTTTGGGATTGCACCCTAGACACCTGTTACTGTTGGTATTATCTTTGCTTTCTTTTGCCACAGTCATTCTACAAAAGACTTGCAGGTCTTTGTATTTTGTGCGTTTATTTTGCACCCTTGAGTCATTTTTGACTCCGGGTGACTGCTTGGACTAGTCCCTGTAGTTTGTTTGGCAAGATTTTCAGAAGTGTCTCCTTCCTAGAGCTGAGAGATTGATTGGCCTAAGTTTACCCAGCTGGAATAATAATAATAATAATAATAATAATAATAATAATAATAATAATAATAATAATAATAATAATAATAATAATAATTTTATTTCTATACCGCCCTTCTCCCGAAGGACTCAGGGCGGTGTACAGCCTATTTAAAAACACAGAACAAAACAACGATTAAAATTTAAAATCATTAAATAATTAGGCTCCAATTAAAATCCCAAAAATTTAAAATACCCCAATTTAAAATCGTTATGTTGATAGCCCGAATAGAGCCTCAGACCTGACTAGAATTTGTGCTGTTCTCCCAGTTTCTAGCCTGATGTCTTAACCCCCATACCTAACTGGTTAATAACAGAACAGCATAACAGAATTGGAAGGGACCTTGGAGGTCTTCTAGTCCAACCCCCTGCTCAAGCAGGAGACCCTATAAAATTTGAGACAAACGGTTATCCAATCTCTTCTTTAAAATCTCCAGTGATGGAACTTTCACAGCTTCTGAAGGCAAGCCATTCCACTAATTCGTTTTTTTCCTTACTGGGCTTGTTTATATAACAGTGTAATTTGTCTCCATGTCACATGGAGACTGATTTACAGTTCTGGAGATGTTTATCTGGAAGTAAATCCAAGTGAATTCAGCAGTACTCATTTCCAAATAAACAAGCCCAGGACTAAGATAAAGCATAATTCCTTACTTAACCCCATCATGGTTAAGATAAGAATCCTTAGAATTTATTTTAAAACGTGAGCGCATTTCATTTACCCATTTGTTGGTTGGTTGACCCTTAAACATTTTCTTCTTATAGAAAAACCTATGAGACAGCTAAGGGATTGGCTCTAAGTCAACTGATAAAAGTATGTATGTTTATATGGACTTAAGTCTCATTTTACAAAATGGAATGTACTCCCAAGCTACTCCCTATAGGATTCCAGCTTTTAAAGGCTTTTCAGAACTGACCTTGCAAAAAAAAAAAAAGAAGAAGAATCAAAACAGAAACAGAAACAAAACAGCCTGAAAAGAGAGAGAAAGTTATCAGAAAAGTACATAAAATATACATGGCTAGATACACCTGCATAATAAGAAAGGCTGTAACCAGAAGACATATTGGCTTCTGCTTCTCAGCTGTCCAGAGGATGATTTGCTCAGACAAATCCAAGGCTTCCTATTTGTCTACCTCCTCTCTCGTCTCAGTTCAAATCTATGCACTTGATAAAAGGAACAGAGAACAGAGAATAACAGGGTTGGAAGCAGGGCTGGGTTCTACTTACCTTTACTACCGGTTCGCAGCTGGGCTCGCTTAGCTCACGTGCTCTTCTGCACATGTGCAGAAGCATTTTGATGACGTCAGGATTGGTGGGCAGAGCCTCCCGACGGTTTTACTACCGGTTCTATACAACTGGTGTGAACCGGGGGCAACCCATCACTGGTTGGAAGGAACCTCAGAGGTCTTCTAGTCCAATCCTCTGCTTGAGCAGGAGATCCTATACCTGTGATGGCGAACCTATGGCACGATTGCCACAGTTGGCGTGCAGAGTCCTCTCTATGGGCATGCGAGCCGTCATCCAACTCAGCTCCACTGCACATGCATGCGTGCCAGCCAGCTGATTTTTGGGATGTGCAGGGGGCGGGGCACATGCGAGAGATGCACACACATGTGGAGGGGGGTTTGTATACATGCACAGGGGCAGGGCGGAGCGTGGGGGTGGGCGTGCCCCCCCACAGCCCATTTTTTGACCCAGAAGGCTGCAGGTAGGCCTGCTAGACCCAAAATGAGGTATGTGGGGGGGTGCAGCCCACCCACCCCCAGCCTGTTTTTGGGCCCAGGAGGTTGCAGGGAGGCCTGCTAGGCCAAAAACGGGGGGGTGGGGGTTGCATGCACATGCATGAGGGTGGGTCACATGGGGGTTGTGCATACATGCGCAGGAGTACGCGCATTGTATTATGGGTGCCGGCACACATGCACGCTTTCAGCACATGACTAGAAAAAGGTTAGCCATCACTGTCCTATACCATTCCAGACAAAAAAGATGTGGAGCTGTAATGCTAATAGTTTAGGCCTTTTAACAAAAAGTCTGAAAAATAGCCAGACTTCTTCTGTCCTTCAGAAGGTTAAGTTAGATAATGTTGTCAGAAAGAAGAACAATTCTATGTAAGTATAAGTATGAGGTGCTTTTCTTTTCTTAAAAGGGTCTTCAATGGAGCTAAACTCTGTGTGTGCATATAGAAATGAAAAGATTTAGTATCTGAAGTAAACTGCTGGACATTAACCAGACCAGGGGAATGATCCCAGTAGAGATCAGTATAAAATGAGAAGCTGTTGGGCCATTTTTCCATGCTTGGAAGAAGGGTCCTTCATAGTGTCACGATATTTCCTGCTTTTCAGTTGAACCAAAATGATTTAATCTACCCAGGGATGGGCTGCTGGGGGTTCACAGGGATTCGTGAGAACCTCCAGCTAAGATTCTGTGCAGTTCGGAGAGCCCCCAAATCCCACTCCTGGCTGGACCCTCCCACCCCATCCCAGGAGTCTCCACGCGGCCCATTTTGGATGCCGTTAAATGCAGGGCATGCGTGGAAGCTCGGGGAGGGCAAAAAAACGGGCCTACCGGAAGTTCGGAAAGAGAGCCTCCAGAGCCTCTTTTCGCCCTCCCGAAGGCTCAAGGAAAGCCTCTGGAGCCTGGGGAGGGCAAAAACCTCCCCACCATAGTGGGCCACGCCCACTATGGCCACGCCCACCCAGCAACCGGGCAGAGAACCCCTTGCTAAAAGTTTTGAAGCCCACCCCTGGGGCAATATGCTGACTCTGTAAACCGCTTAGAGAGGGTTGTAAAGCACTGTGAAGCGGTATATAAGTGCTATTGCTATTTGATTGCTCTTGGTATTAAGGATATTTTTCCTCTTCTCATTACCAGCTAGAGGTACTAGTGCATCTGCCAGTACGGTGCTGCCCTTCAGGGGGAGCACCTTAATGGTCCCAAGGAACTTCTCTATGGCAACAGAAAAGAGCCATTCAGCCAAAACACCTGCCAGCATCATAAGCATCTCCAATGGAACAAGAGAAGAACTGGCCACAGCCACCATCAAGATTGCTGTTCCTGGAACATCTGACACCACCACAACAACTCCTGGAAACCACAGCAGAATAACTGCTGCTCCACCAAGTAGGTTCCTGGTAGCTGTGTGAGGTTGGCCCAATCCCTCCTATCTTTCCCTAAGGGCCTAAAGATGTGGCTGTGCAAGTCGGCTTGGAGCCTTAGTGGGGGAACAGCACAATGGAGGTGATTGAGTAATAACAGATCCCCCCCCACTCTGCTCCCCCTCCCGCCCTCCCCATGTGTCTTTGGTTCAAATATCTGATTTTAACTTTTTATGTTTTAACTATATGCGTAACTGTAAGCCGCCCAGAGTTACCCTATGGCCGTGATGGCGAACCTATGGCACGGGTGCCACAAGTGGCACACAGAGCCATATCAGTGGGCACGTGAGCGTCGCCGTAGCTCAGCTCCAGCACGCATGTGTGCGCCAGCCGATTTTTGGGCCTTTTGGTCCCACCGGAAGTTGGGAAATGGGCTGTTTCCTGCCTCCAGAGGAAGGGGTGGGGAAGGCCGTTTTCGCCCTCCTCAGGCTCCTAGAAAGCCTCTGGAGCCTGGGGAGGTTGAAAAACAGGCCTACCAGGCCCACCGGGTCATCACATGCTAAAAGCGGGGGGTGGGGGTGGCGCCCGCACACATGCGCAGTGGCGGGGCGCATTGTATTATGGGCGTGGGCACACACGTGGGTGACTTCCCCGCACTCCCCCTTCTTTTGGCACGCAACGGCAAAAAGGTTAGCCATTACTGCCCTATGGTAAGATAGCCGGCCAATAAAATTTATAAATAAATGATAGATAGATAGATAGATAGATAGATAGATAGATAGATAGATAGATGATAGATAGATAGATAGATGATAGAGATAGATAGAGATAGAAAGAAATAGATAGCAATAGATAGCGATAAATAGAGATAGATAAAGATAGAGATAAACCTCTGAAAAGGTTCGCAATCTGAGTGTCCTCCTGGATTCATGGCTGTCTTTAGAAGATCACTTGAAGCCGTAACCAGGGGGGCTTTCGCACAGGTATGCCTGGTGCACCAGTTGCACCCTTTTCTAGACCGGGATGCCCTCGCCACAGTCACTCATGCCCTTGTTACTTCTCAGTTGGAATATTGTAACGCCCTCTACATGGGGCTGCCCTTGGGATGCACCCGAAGGCCTCAGCTAGTCCAGAATGTGGCCGCGCGGGTTGTTACAGGAGCCTCTTGTTACTCCCGTGTAACACCTCTCCTGCGCGAGCTGCACTGGCTGCCGGTGGTCCTCCGGGTTCGTTTCAAGGTCTGGTGCTCACCTATAAAGCCCTACATGGCTTAGATCCGGGGTACTTGCAGGACCATCTTTTGCCATCCTCCCATCGTCCTGTGCGCTCTCACAGAGCGGGCCTCCTCAGGGTGCCGTCAGTCAGACAATGTTGGCTGGCGGCCCCCAGGGGGAGAGCGTTCTCTGTCAGAGCGCCGACCCTCTGGAACGGTTTGCCCACCGGGCTTAGGACAGCCCCCGACCTCCTCTCCTTCTGCCACGAACTGAAGACGTGGCTTTTTCATCAAATGGACTGACCTGTTGAGGGGGGTTTTTACATTGTAATAATTTTAATTGGATTTTAATTTATATTTAATTCATATTGTTGAATTTTTATCTTGTAAGCCGCCCTGAGTCCTTCGGGAGAAGGGCGGTATATAAATTGCAAATAAATAAATAAATAAATAAATAAATAAATAAATAAATAAATAAATAAATGAATGAATGAATGAATGAATGAATGAATGAATGAATGAATGAATTAAAATAAAATAAAGTCAATCAGTCTAGGCCTCAAACAGGGGACATAGCAGAGTAGCTGTGTTCACATCACATGTTGAGCTTGGTTATGATTAGAGAATAACTGAGTTGGAAGGGACCTTGTAGGTCATCTAGTCCAACCCCCCGCCCAAGCAGGAGAACTTACACCACTTCTGACAGATGGCAGTCTAGTCTCTTCTTGAAAGCTTCCAGTGATGAAGCTCCCACAACTTTTGAAGGCAAAGCTGTTCCACTGGTTAATTGTTCTCACTGTCAGAAAGTTTCTCCTTATTTCTAAGTTGAGTCTCTCCTTGATCAGTTTCCATCCATTATTCCTTGTCTGGCCCTCAGGTGCTTTGGAAAATAGCTTGACCCCTTCCTCCCTGTGGCAGCCCCTCAAATATTGGAACAGTGCTATCATGTATCCCCTGGTCCTTCTCTTCACTGGACTAGCCATGCCCGGTTCCTGTAACTGTTCTTCGTATGTTTTAGCCTCCAGTCCCCTAATCTTGGCTAGTCGCTTCTCTCTTTTGCATCATAATGCGGTCTGCAAACTGTCAGGTGTAAACAATTAAGAGCATTTGCTGAGTTCAAAACAAAGAAGAACTTGTCACTGATGGTCAAAGCTAAAATGCTAAAATGTCACTAGATAAGAATCAATAGAATTTGGGGGGGGGCTGGATTTAGGTCTTTTGTGACAATGCAATGACTGGTGACACATTTAACCCCGTCTGCCAGCTCAGCCTCTTCTTTTCCTACACAAACCCAGTTAACTGGTTAGTTTATTGAAATGTTTCTCAACCTTGCAGCATCCCACAGTCTCATGACTGCATTTTATGAAGGTTGACATTTACTCCTGGTTTTTATTTATTTATTTATTTATTAAATTTTTTATACCGCCCTTCTCCCGAAGGACTCAGGGCGGTGAACAGCCAGGGTTAAAATACATACAGTAGGAAAATTAAAATAATTTAAAAAATAATTAAATCAATTTGGCTTCCCAATTTTAAAACCCCTTACCCATAAAATTAATCAATTAAAATCTTAAGGCAGCCCGGCTTGCTGAAAGAAGAAAGTCTTCGGAGCCCGGCGGAAAGTACGGAGGTCCGGGATCAGTCGTATCCCTGGGGGTACCTCATTCCAGAGGGCGGGTGCCCCCACAGAGAAGGCTCGCCCCCTGGAGGTCACCAGTCAACATTGCTTGACCGACGGCACCCTGAGGAGACCCTCTCTGTGGGAGCGTATTGACCGGTGGGAGGTTATCGGTGGCAGAAGGTGGTCTCGTAGATATCCAGGCCCTAAGCCATGGAGCGCTTTAAAGGTGAGAACCAAAACCTTGAAGTGCACCCAGAAGACCACCGAAAGCCAGTGCAGCTTGCGCAGGAGAGGTGTTACATGGGAGCGCCATGTCGCCCCCATAATCACCCACGCGGCTGCATTCTGGACCAGTTGGAGCCTCCGGGTGCTCCTCAAGGGGAGCCCCATGTAGAGAGCATTACAGTAGTCCAGACAGGAAGTAATGAGGGCATGAGTAACCGTGCATAAGGAGTCCCGATCCAGAAAGGGACGCAACTGTCGAATCAGGCGGACCTGATAAAAAGCCACCCTGGCCATGGCTGTCATATGCTCTTCTAAAGACAGCCGTGGGTCCAGGAAGACACCCAAGTTGCGAGCCCTCTCCGTGGGGGCCAGTAACTCACCCCCAATAGCCAGCGATGGCACCAGCTGGCTATATCAGGACACCGGAAGCCACAGCCACTCGGTCTTGGAAGGGTTGAGTCGGAGCCTGTTTCTCCCCATCCAGACCCGCACGGCCTCCAGGCACCGGGACATCACTTCAAGGGCATCATTGGGGTGGTCTGGGGTAGAGATGTACAGCTGAGTGTCATCAGATGGCACTGCACCCCAAAACCATGGATGATCTCACCCAGCGGCTTCACATAAATGTTGAACAGGAGAGGCGAGAGGACTGACCCTTGCGGCACCCCACAAACAAGGTGCCTTGAGGTCGACCTCTGCCCCCTGCCAACACGGACTGCGACCGGTCGGAGAGATAGGAGGAGAACCACCGTAACACGGTGCCTCCCACTCCCAACCCCTCCAGCCGGCGCAGCATGATACCATGGTCGATGGTTTTGGCAAAACCATGTCCATTGGTTTACTTAATGTCTGCCAACATGGGTTGTAAAACTGGATCACATGACCGACCTGATTTACAATCGTCACAAGTTATGACGGGCAGGCTCCATTACAGTTGTAACTCGAGGACTAGCTATATGTATAAATAATGTTGCAGAAAAGGTATGCATTGGGCAAAATTTTATACAGGTCACATTTTGTTCTTACAGTTTCATTGCTGACAACTAACAGCACTCATTCATTAGGCTCAGGTGGTCCCAGCACAGCTGCTGTCAGTACAACAGGAGCCAACATCACCATACCAGGTATGATAGAACTAAAACCAAAAAAATTAGAACTATATTCTTCTACACTCCTCAACCACTTCAGTGCAATCTTCATGTTCATTTTCTGCTAATAGAAATTGTGCTAACAACACAAGATCCAGGAAGGCGACCACTGACGTTTTGGGCCATCATTCTGATCTGCTTAACCTTGTCTGGACTCTTCATTGGAGGATATATTGGGTGCTGTTTCCTCTGGAAAGTAAGTCAGGAGACCCAGCTTTCCTCAGATCAATGGGAGGTTCTTCATGGCTTGATCAGAGCCAGTGTTAAAATTTATGAGACATAAAACAGATAGTAATACAAATTGTCCTTGGTTAATGATGGCAATTGGGGCCAGAAACAATCAACACTAAATGTCACAATCATACAGCACGACGTGACTGTGCTGACTTACCACAACAATTCCAGCTGTTCTGATTGCAACTGTTAGGCGAATTCTGCCCAGTCGTTAGGCACAGCATTACATGATCACCATTTGTGACTTCCTGATGTCTTCCCCATGGATTTTGCTTGTAAGACATTTAGTAGGGAAGCTCACAAATAATGATCACATGACTGTGAGATGTGGCAAACGTCATGATCTCTGAGGGAGATGGGTGGTCCAAAGATGTGATAGATAGATAGATAGATAGATAGATAGATAGATAGATAGATAGATAGATAGATAGATAGATAGATAAGATAGGTAGGTAGGTAGGTAGGTAGGTAGGTAGGTAGGTAGGTAGGCAGGCAGGCAGGCAGGCAGGCAGGCAGGCAGGCAGGCAGGCAGACAGACAGACTATGATTGTGAGCTGGTTTCAAGCACCCAAATCAGTCATGGTTGCCTGTCATAGCACCCCTGCAATCATGAGGACCAACATCCCCATATCTTTGATCAGTCCCAGAATGAATGGCCACTATCTATCTCACTCTTTGTATGCATGGCCTCTAATATTACAGGTTGGGGGATCTGACCAGATAATATTGCCCCAGACCACCTGACCTGCTTTCTCTGGAGCAGATGACAAAAAAGCAATGGTGGTTTAAACAAGCCACAAAACTATTAAGTGAAGCAGGCAGCACGCTTGGAAAAGTGCAAAATTAGGAGCGAGTAACTCCTATTTATTTCAATTTCCCACTCTCCAGAAGTAATCATTAGTTCTGTTAGCAGAGCTAATAACCATTCAGAAATACCATGCATCACTTTGCATATAAAAATGGATATTAGTCATTATTTTTATTATTTAGCAGGAGTACAAAGTCAGACCTTCTCATTACTTTTAGGCTTTGGAGCTCCCAACCACTAGAAGTCAGGCTAATCTTTGTGTTTCCACTGGCAGGCAAATAGCTATAGCAGGGTGTCCACTCAATGGATTTAAATGGCATGGTTTTGTTTTTAACAATATTTCACCTTATACTATACAAATATAGATGTTATAATATAAAACTGACATATTATTTAATTGTGGGACTATCACATGTTGCTAAACTACAACTCCCAGCATTCTTTACTTACAAAGAAGTTGAGTTCTGCAACATTTGGAGATTCAACCCTCTGAGGCGCTTCTGCTTTCATAGGAAATAACTGCCTTAATTGGGTTTATTCTTTGACTTGCAAGCTAGTTTCCCATTATGTTCTGGATCTGAAATTCAACTGTCTCCTTTGCTATCATTTTGCTTTGTTCCAGAAGAATATTTTCTAAGTCGAGCTTCAGTCTTTCCCTGGAATCTTGTTTCCTATTTTGAGCACAGAGACAAAAATATTGAAAAATGAAAGAAACTCTTCTGGCTGATGGAAGTTGAACCCTGATTTTATGATTCATTAAGCTTGTTGAACTATGACAAGGACAATTGTTGGATCTTCAATCCAGATGTTTTCATCATTAAATGTTAACCCCTGGAATAAAAAAAAAATATTAACTCTGTATTTCTTTCACATTACCAAAGTTTGATATAATACCCAGAGTATGAAATGATATGGAATAGTGGCATTACCACAGAAGCATATTTTATCTAGATTGGAGAGGGCAAGGGGGATGGCATTTCCACCACCACACAACTAAAATAAGTTGGTCCTTTTGTACCAAAAAGGTAATTTACATTTTTTGCATTGAAATTACAGGTAGTCCTCGACTTACGATCACAACTGAGCCCAAAACTTCTGTTGTTACGCGAGACATTTGTTAAGTGAGTTTTGCCCCATTTTATGCCCTTTCTTGCCACAGTTGTTAAGTGAATCACTGCAGTTGTTAAGTGAATCTGGCTTTCCCATTGATTTTGCTTGTCAGAAGTTTGCAAAAGATCACATGACTAAATATGAACCAATTGCCAAGCATCAGAATTTTGATCATGCGACCATGGGGATGATTCAATAGTCATAAATGGGAAAAATTGTCACAAGTCACTTTTTTCAGTACTGTTGTAACTTCGAACAATCACTAAACAAATGGTTGTAAGTCAAGGACTTCCTGTACACAAAGAACATCTGAATCTTGAGTAATTTATACATATATAAGAATGTTATGATACATGTAAAGCATGGGATTTCCCCAATTTAACATAAAAAAGGCAACCCCTTAATACCTCATATTATATACACCATCATTTATAAATAAATAAATCTTTTTGAGTCCTCAGTGGTTATATTGTATGCTGCACATGCATGGTTTTATTTGGTTTTATGTATTTTGGATTTAATTTTTTTACCTTATGGAGCTGTTTGAAATTGGGCAGCCTGCAAATTTAATAAAATAAAAAATTAAAATAAATTCTGATACATAAGCCTCCCCCGAGGGGTGAAATGCTCCCAGTTCTGCCCGGATTGGCCGATCCTGTAGCGATGGAGGTGGGTGGTTCGAAGAACTGGTACCAAAAATCCCCGCCCCCCCCATGCCCAGCTGAGCCGCGCAATCATCAGAGGCTTTTAAAAAAAAAATTAAAAGCATTTTTTCTACAACCTCTTCGGATGAAAAAATGCTTTTAAAAGTAAAAAAAAAAAGCCTCTGATGATCGTGCGGCTCAGCTGGGATCATCAGAGGCTTTTAAAAGCATTTTCTACAACCTCTTCAGAGGTTGTAGAAAAAATGGTTTTAAAAGCCTCTGATGATCCCAGCTGAGTTGCCTGATCAGCAGAGGCTTTTTTTCTTTTAAAAGCCTCTGACGATCCATGCTGAGTTGCCTGATTGGCAGAGGCTTTTAAAAGAAAAAAAGCCTCTGCCAATCAGGCAACTCAGCTGGGATCATCAGAGCCTTTTGAAAGCATTTTTTTACAACCTCTTCGCCGAAGAGGTTGTAGAAAAAATGGTTTTAAAAGTTAAAAAAAAAAAATGGCCACACCCAACCAGTCACATTACTCCCCCCCAAGCCACGCCCACAGAACCGGTAGTAACAAATTTTAGATTTCACCACTACCTCCCCCCCTACAATGTTTCTTGATAATACATTCTACAGTTCAAGTTTTGGCTCCTGTCTACAAGTTCAAGAGTTTATATTCCAAAACTCAGCAATTCTCCCACTCCAAATCCACGTAGATTCAAGAATATGAGTGTGATTTTTCTTTCAACTTGGTCTAAACTATATTCTCTTCCTCATTCCAAGTTCCTGCCTGAAATGCTTTTATCCACTCCTTCAACATAAGCACATCCTTTTAATGGGCAAAGCCATCTCTATCAACTTTAGGAATGAAAACTCAAATGCACATTTGCAACGTGGCATTAGACTGGATCACGTGAAATCTTACATCAAGGTCATTAGGGGTCAGTCTGCTTTTCCAATAAGTCCTTATCAGAGAATTTCAGCTTCAAGCCCTCTTTCTTCACTAAAATAGGCAGATATCCAATATTATCTCATCTGAACAGCCCTCTCACATACCAATGATAATATTCTTGTAAATTAGTGTTTCTCAACCTTAAATCAGTGATATTAATATTCTCTTAAATCAGTGTTTCTCAATCTTGGCAGCTTGAAGATGTGTGGACTTCAACTCCCAGAATTCCTCAGCCAGCCCTGCATTCTTGACTTTATCAAGTCTTGGATGAAATTCTAAAGCAAACAATGTAGGATGGAATTCAGCAGGTGGGGAAGAAAAACTACTGTACATTGGATTTACACTTATTTAATGCTTAAAAGTCGTATCCAATATGTTTACTATCCAGTCATATCTTTAATAGTCCCTCCTATCTGTCACGTTGGTATTACATTATCATAATGTTGGGGCCCTCAAAATTTTTGTGCCCCTTGGGCCACAGATTGGGCACCTATCTGGATTGTCAGGCCTTTTTGTATACAAAGCAGTTTCCCCTGATATCTACTTTCTCATAGTAAGTAGGCAAATCAGTTTCAATTAGTCCTGGAGATTATCAGACATGAAATATCTATCTATCTGTCTGTCTGTCTGTCTGCCTGCCTGCCTGCCTATCTATCATCTATTTATTATCTACTATCTATCTATAGATATACAGTGTTTCCCCCAAAATAAGACCCTGTCTTATATTTTTTTTGAACCCCGAAATAAGCGCTTGGCCTTATTTTCAGGGAGGTCTTATTATTTTGGGGCGCATGAAGCAAGATGGGGCTCCTCTTGCCGTCTTACCTGATTTTCGGAGGGAGGCTTATTTTAGCGCATGCGCTCAAAAGCCCAATTGGGCTTATTATCAGGGGATGTCTTATTTTCGGGAAAAACAGGGTAGATATAGATAGATATCATCTATTTATCATCTATCATCTCTCTATCTATCATCTATCTCTCTTTCTATCATCTATCAATCTATCATCTATCTACCTATTATCTATTTATCATCTATATCTGTCTGTCTATCTCCTGGTTTTTTGAAGGTAAGATCTGTTTCCATTGGTTTTCCCCATCCATTTAAGGCAGTGTTCCTCAACTTTGGCCACTTGGAGATGTATGGACTTCAACCCAGTTTCTAGCATTCTATACTAAAGTGGCTCTTTGGTATACGCTACTAGTATCATATTTATGTGTTCATTGGTCATATTTATGGCATTATATTCTCATGATAAAGCTAGCCTGCAAGAGTTAACAGCATGAAACAAAACACCCATCATTGTAGCATGCTACTCCAGACTCAGTTTGATCATTGGAAGAGCCGATTCGTAGCTCAGCTGAGATCAGTTTGTCTCCACCCAATGCTCATGAAAAAGTAGGATAGAACTGTGAGAAGTCCCATGTCTTTAAGAAGTTTCAGACATACGTGGCTTGTGAGCCTGCATGAACTAGAGATCACTTTTTCCCTTTCAAGTCCAAAACAAATCCAGAGCTCATGATTATTCTGATGCATTTCTCCAAACAGCACAGAGCAAAGTGGGATTGTTACTTCCTGTAGCTTGCCAGATAATTCTCTATCTGTACATACCACCACTGTACAGCAGATGTGAAGTTTGTTTTCCCTTCAGAAAGACATGGTTCACCAGACCATGCTCAAATATGATTTATTAGATATTTTGCTACGTAGAAATAGTTTTGGGCTTATAACATATTCCTTAATCTGCTATTGGCATAATTCCTCTCTACCATTTTATGTTTGACAATCAGGATCCTGAACCTAGGTTAGGTAGCTCAGTGGATAAAATGCTGAGCTTGTCAATCAGAAAGGTCGGCAGTTCGGCGGTTTGAATCCGTAGTATAGGTCTCCTGCGTGAGCAGGGGGTTGGACTTGATGACCTCCAAGGTCCCTTTCAACTCTGTTACTGTTATAACCATAAAACCCACCTTGAAAACTGTTTAGTTAATAATTCCTTTTCTTGACATTATCCATAAAACCTGGGCAAAAAAGAATCATTTTTGTCCGTGATGTGCCTTTATAAGGGAATACTGAAATTTCACAACCCTTATATATGTTGATAATAATCATAATAATGATTTATTAAATTTGAATGCAGCAACAACCAAACAAAAATTACAATAACAGATAAAAGAGAGCAAGTGCAATAGACCAAGTGAGCAGACCATACAGATTTCTGTTCTACATATTTTATTGGAAATTCCTTTACAACTTAAATGTCAGAACTGTCTTTATATGAAAATCGAAGATGCGAGAACAGCTTTGGTTGGTACCAGAAATAAAGGGAAGTAAATATTGGGAAGTAGACAGAGAGAAAACGTAATTATATAAATCAACTGAAATGCCTCCTGTCAATTCAAAACATAAGAAAGGTGTTTATTTACAGGTAAGATTTGCTTATCAGAATATCAACATCATAGACGTGAGATTGATTCTCATAATCCATCCATTTCTTTCATCTCTTCCCTTTTTCTATTCCTGTTGACACACAACCTCCAAGAACGTTTCAAGAATGTCTAAATTTGGAATACTCTTTTTTTAAAAGTTCAGATGGACATTGAAGATGGTACATCCTTGGAAGAAAAATAAGGTACAGTTCCATATTTGCTACAAGGAGATCATGACAAATATTAATCCTCCCCAGAACGATCTTCAGGAAGATTTCCTAAATCATCCCGCTCAGGCAGTGGTGGCCAAGGTGCCGTTGGCAGCAGGGGTAAGGGTGGGTAAGGATCATCAGGAAATGGGGGATTAAGTGATCCAGGAAATTGCCCTGGGTTGTGAGGCCCCAAGGGCTTTGGTGGTTGTGGAAATTTGGGTTGCGGGGGATGTGGTGATATAGGAGGACCTTCTGGCCAAGGTTTTCCAGGCACTAGAGGCCCCAAGGGCTGAGGACCTTCTGGTTTTGGTGGTCCTTCTGGCCATGGTTTCTCTGGAACTGGAACCAATGGACTGTCAGGTTTCGGGACAGGAGGAATGCCAAGTGCTCCAGAAGGACCAGGCCTTGAGGGATCTGAAGACATGATGAGATACTATGGAAAGAAGAAGGCCTGGGGAATCCATAAAGAAAAAAAAATGACAATTTTGTAAAAGTTGATAGTATCCATCTGTTAACAGAACCTGATATATAGCCAGTGGTGGGATTCAGCCAGTTCGCACCACTTCGGGAGAACTGGTTGTTAACTTTCTGAGCAGTTTGGCGAACTGGTTGTTGGAAGAAATCATTAGGGCAGAGAACCAGTTGTTAAATTACTTGAATCCCACCACTGTATATAGCGATCAACTTTCTGAATAAGTGACAGTTGGAAAGCAATAGCAAAATTCATCATCACTATTGACATGTAATGGCAAATACTTGACAGGACTTGAGAACTAACATTTGACTTACTTGATTGTCCATGAGAAAGCCAATAGAAAATTGCAATTAAGAAGGGATTTCCTAGGGTCTATTAAGAAATTTTGAGTTGTTCAGAGAATTGGTAAATACCACCTCTGACAGGCCCCGCCCCATCTATTCTCTACCTCCCAAGTCCCAGCTGATTGGGAGGAAATGGGGATTTTGCAGTAACCTTCCCCGGGAGTGGGGAGGGAATGGAGATTTTACAGTATCCTTCCCCTGCCATGTGAGCCAAGCCAAGCCTTGCCCACCAAGCCACACCCACAGAACTGGTAGTAATGAGCTGCCTTCTGGCCAGGAAATCTAAGATAAGATAGGATCTTTATTGTCATTTTTTTCTGTGGGCATTCTGACACACATTAAAAATGAAATTCTATTGCCTGCTCTGAAAAGTATACATATACATAACACACTTCTAGACATGCTATATACATACATATGTATATACTTACAGCAAAATATATATAAAGAAATATAAATATTAGTCACTGTCCATCTTGAATACATAGCTGAAAGAGGAAGCTTGAGAGTTCACAAGGTTGATACTGTATGGACCAAAACTGTGGCTGAATCTGGATGTTCTGCTTCGGATACCACGAAACTTCCTCCCAGAAGGTAACAAGGAAAACAGATCATGAAGGGGATGTGTAGCGTTTCAGACAATACTGCAGCAGATCCTACTCAAGCAACGCTTATATGCTATATCCTGGATAGATGTAAGCAACGCTTATATGCTATATCCTGGATAGATGTATAGAGACTATATGTCTATTTTAAAACAAATCTATAATGGCCAAAGAGGGGAAAAGATTCCTCTGCATATTAAAATGAGATTCAATTCTTCAACAATACACATTCTGGAAACGATGTTTCTGAATGTGAAGAAGACAAGGCATGTCTCTCAAAAGCATACTAATAGAAGATAAATGCTATAAATAATCTGCTTGTTAGAAAAACATATGGTGTTACTGTGGGTACTACCTGGCATGTGAGGTTAATTCTAGTTCTGTGGCTGAGGTCACAGAAGATGGAATGATTCTGCTTGATTCTACAACAAAGATCAAAGATCTCAGAGTGGTGGGATGGAAGTCTCTGGAGAGATTCCTGGTCAGAAATGTCATGGTCAAAGCTCTGGCAAGCAAGATAGATCGGACCAGAGAAGATTGCCCTCGCCTCTCTGCCATGATCAGCTCTGAGACATCCAAGAGACATAGTGGATTATGACTGTATGCCTAATCAGCAACTTCTTGTATTACATTCACTTCACTGTCTTCTTCAGACACTGACTAAGCAAACTGATCCTCCTGTAGATACATAGGCTACTCTACACTGCCTAGTGTCTATAGGAGACCTGGGCATTTTACAGCTCCAGGCAGAGGTGGGTTTCACATAACTTTACCACCGGTTCGCCGCACAATGAAAACGTGAGCGCACACACACCTTTTGCACATGCACACGGCCTTCCGCGCCTGTGCTTTGCTCATGCGCGCAGCTTAGAAAACTTGGCTAAATAGGATGACATAGCGCTGGGGCGGGTGGGCAGGGGCAGGGCAGCCCACCCACAGGTTACCACTACCGGTTCGCCTGAATCGGTCCGAACCGGCTGAATACCACCACTCCAGACCACATTTGATTTTCTCTGTGCAGCCTACATGAGGTCAATCAGAAATTAGAAATCAAATGTAAATACCGTATTTTTCGGAGTATAAGACGCACCTTTTTCCCCCCTAAAAGGGGGTGAAAATTTAGGTGCATCTTATACACCGAATGTAGCCCCGCCCACCCACTGGCCGCCACCCTTTGGCCTCTGCCGCGCAGCAGTTACCTCCTTGCAAGCAAACAGCAAGAAAAAACAGCTCCTTTCATCTTCAGCACAGCCTCATTAGCACAAGTTGATTAGATCGGCCTCCCGACTCTTAGCTGTTATGCTCTCAGCTGTTTTGCCCTGGCCTCTGCTGCTTGCTGCAAGGAGGTAAATTGCTGTAGCAGATTTTTTTCTCTTGTGCTAATCAAACTATGCTGAAAACGAAAATGAAAGTAAAGCAGGCTGTTTGCTGTTTGCTGCAACAAAGCAAAATTGCTCAGAGGCAGAGGCAGAGGGAGATTTCTTTTTCTTCTTTTCCTCACCAAAAAAAGGTAGGTGCGTTTTATACTCCGGTGCATCTTATACTCCAAAAAATACAGTTAAGTATATGCCATGCATACAATACAACTGTGTTAGTTTTATTTTTAAGGCAGGTGTTATTTTTTCCCCCCAATTTACATATGTGCGTGGGTGTCAGTCTCCGCCTTTACTGCTTTGGCTGCCAAAGTAACAGGAGGGGGGAGAGCTAGGTAGCATGGGGGGGGAGCGTGCTGGAGGAAACGAAACCGATAGTTAAGCCACCGGACTGTATCTTTGAAGCTGCCATCGGGCCAACGGTCGTGGCATTCCTGATTGATGACGCTGCCAGACGTGTGCTTCCACCTGACCCCTGGGAGACTTTTGGATTGGATGATTTACGGTGGACAGTGGGAGGGGATGCTTTCTATATGCAATTTTCGCGCGCATTGCCTTAGATTCTGCTTTCCTTTGGTTGCGTTCATTTCATTTTCTAGTAAAAGTACCTTTCTCTATAAACAATGGAGTTTGGGTCATTCTTTCCTGGACTTTGAAGGAAGCACACCTGACAGTGGGTGCATGACTACGTATCTTTAGAGCCCAGTTGGTTTGACCCTCCACAAAACTCCCAATTTCTCATGATAAGGAGAATCCAAGACCTCGGTGCCTTCCGCCGTGCCCTTAAAACTTTCCTTTGCCAGCAAGCTGGGCTGGCTAAAAATTTTTTTAAATGTTTTTAATTGGTTTGTCACTTTTTAAATTATGGGGCCAAATAGATATATATTCTTTTAATTGTTTTTAATGTTTGTATTTTATGTTTCTTATTTGTGGCTGTACACCGCCCTGAGTCCTCCAGGAGAAGGGCGGTATATAAATTCGAAATAAATAAACAAATAAATAAATAAATAAATGCAAAAATTAATTGCCCACCATGGGTCTATAGCAACATATTAAGCACCGTACCCAGTAGGACTTGTTTCTGATTAAATGTCTTAAAATGGTTTTGTATGGCTGTGTTTATGCATAAAGCTCTTATTCGTCTCAGTTCGTGTATGACTCTGGACAAAGAGGACATTAAATAATCATAACTATTTTTTTTTAATATATAACTCAAGGTGGCAGACATATCTAATACTCCGGTGTCCTAAATTACCCACAAAAATCCTATCAGATGTGTTGGGTTGATAGAATAACTGATCCAAAGTCAGCTGGTTTTCATACCTAAAGGACACCTAGAACACAAACTCCTGGTTTGTGTCCTCTGTGAGGTGAGTTGGGCTGAGAGAGAATGAGTGGCCCAAGGCCACCCAGCTGACTATCATGACTAAGGCAGGACTTTTTTTATTGATTTTATTGATTTTATTTTATTTGTCAAGAACATATTAGGTAATATATATAAGTATAAGCATGAATTGAATACATAAAATAGATACGAATAGAGGAAACATTAGGACAGGGATGGTAGGCACGCTGGTGCTCTTATGCACGCCCACTGCTTTCTAGCCTGGTGCCTTAACCACTAAACCACTAGACATGTGATGGCGAACCTATGGCATGTGTGCCACAGGTGGCACACGGAGCCATATTGGTGGGCACCCAAGCATTGCCCTAGCTCAGCTCCGGCGTACGCATCTGATTTTCAGGCCTTCCGGGACCACTGGCAAGTGGTCGGTGGTCCTGGTTGGCAAATGGGCCGTTTCCAGCCTCTGGAGGGCCTCCGGGGGGGGGAGGCCATTTTCGCCCTCCCCAGACTCCAAAAAAGCCTCTGGAGCCTGGGGAGGGCGAAAACGGGCCTATTGAGCCCACTGTGCCATCGCGTGCCAAAAGTGGGGGGAGCATGGGAGGATCGCATGCGCATGCACGGGGGGGGGTGGGACACATTGAATTATGGGTATGGGCACACGCACACATGACTCCCCCACGCTCCCCCACGCTTTTGCGGCAAAAAGTTTAGCCATCACTGAACTAGACCAAACCAGCTCTAAAATAAACAAATAAATCCCCTTTCTATTATAAACTAGCTTCACTAATCAGGTCAGATTCCCACTCTCAGGAACATTTACATTCACACAGAGTTTCTGTGTCCAACCATTCATTCTCTTAAAAATAAATCTAGTCAAATTTCACAGAGTCCATCAGTTGATGTTCTTGTCATTTAGAAATATACTCTGCCTTTTGCCTAAGAGCAAAAAGTAGCTTGGATAAAAGTATCCTTTCATTTTACCCCACAACGATAACTCTGTAAGATAGAGCAGGAGAAAGTCACCCAAATGAATATCCATGGCTGAGAGGGACACTTAAGCATGGGTGTCCCTGTACTGGTTGAACACTATAACCACTATAGCATAATGGCACTTTCATCAGTCAATTGGTTCACACCTGACAAAACTAAATCCTTCCTTATAAAACACCTCAATTAACTTGGAGAATTCACCACGAACAGACCTAATTGAATGTCACACACTTGGATGGCATAGTTGAAGAAGTAATGAGCCTGACACATTTTCAATAGTTATAAGCCATTAAGGCTGAAAGAAAGCTATAATAACAAGGCATATCTGAATGTTTGCCAAAGAAAACTGACTGGTTGTGTCCATGTAGTCATCAGCAGAGCTCATCTTGAAAGAGCCTTTACCATTAAAGCTAAGTCATATTCTACTGCAATACATTAGGAAGTTTGGGGTTGCGTTACTTTTTGTCTTACATTTAAAAAAAAAAGGCTTAGGAAAGGAGAAAAGAGGTCTAAAGACAAAAGATCAAAACTGAATGCACTTAAAATTATCTTACTTGAGTCATTCAAACTGCTATTTGCTCATCACTGCATATTAGAATGTCAATTGGATTGATTTGAATAAAAAGCCTATTTAAACAGGCCTCAGCTAGCATAACATTTCCTCTCTGGCTGAGAATTGAGACACACACACACCCTCCTTTTTTTACTAAGAGAAACACAGAGCCAGTTTGGTCTAGTGCAGGGGTGTCAAACTCAAGGCCCGCGGACCAGATCTGCCCCACGGGGTGCTTAGATCTGGCCCATGAGGCCCCGCTGGAAACAGTGAAGGACCGGCCTGCGGTGGCTCTGCCAGCAAAAATGGAGCTCCATGTTTGCTGGCAGAGGGTTGCAGGAAGCCGTCACAGTAGAAAACGGAGCTCGGGAGAGATGCGTGCAGAGAACTGCAGGAAGGCCATAGGAGGGCCTCCTGCAGCCTTCTGCCATGAAAACGGAGCCCCATGTTCACTGGCAGAGGGCTGCGGGAGGTCGTCGCAGTCAAAAACGGAGGTCTCCCTGGTGGAGAGATTCTCTTCCTCTGCTGGAGACAATGGATCCCCCAGCCCTGTCCACCACAGGTGCCCCCAACATGAGTAATGTTGAGCTGGCCACGCCCACCGTGGCCATGCCCACCCGCCCCCCTGAGGTCAAACACAACCCTGATGTGTCCCTCAATGAAATCGAGTTTGACACCCCTGGTTTAGTGGTTAAGGCACCAGGCTCGAAAGAGGGGGACCGTGAGTTCTAACCCAGCCTTAGCTAACCTTGGGTGACTTTGGGTCAGTCACTTTCACTCAGCCCAACCCTCTTCAAAGGGTTGTTGTTGTGGGGAAAATAGGAGGAGGAAGGTGTTTTGGATATGTTCATTGCTTTAAGTTATCTGTAAAAATAATAAATAAAAAAGAAACAGTGGTGGGTTTCTACCTGTTCTCCCTGGTTTGCGAGAGCTGGTAGCTCCAATGGTGAGCTGAGAGTGAACCCGTTCGCTCCGATCGTCAGCTGGGCCTGCCTGCCCACCCCTGCGCTATACCTACCTGTATTAATTCGTTATTAGCCCAGCTGATAGGCGCGGCAGAGCGGATTGCTGCGCCTCCGCTGTTTTGAAATGCAATGCGCTTGCATGGAGTGCAAGTTTGGCGCGCTTGCACAAAGCGCATGCACAAAGCGAACTGATTGTTACACCGGTTGAAACCCACCACTGGATACAAATAAATAAATAAAAATAATTACAAACACCTTGAGTTGGGGATGGGAAACATACTCAGGAACAGTGTCAGGGGTGGGTTCTACTTACCTTTACTAACGGTTCACAGCAGGGCTGCGCGCATGCTCGGGGTTGATAACGTCGGGGTTGGTGGGCGGAGGTTCCCGCCGGTTATACCACCAGTTCTATAGATCCGGTGCGAACCGGGGGCAACCCACCACTGAACAGAGTACTTGTTATACACAAACACTTGTTTACTCTTTGCAAAAGTGTATTCAGAAGCTAGCTAACAGGTATCCCCTCTGGAGCATAGAGAGAGATAAATAGGCTAGCATGTCAGAGCCAACAATATTGAAGTTACTTTTAACAAGGTTGCCAATTACTAGCCTGATCACTCCATTTGTCCAATTGCACCTCACTGAGCATCAAAAAGGAGGAGGTTAGAGCAGCAAACCTACTTGTCAGTGTCCTAAAGGGAGAGGTGCCAAAATCAGAAAGGTGCCAGGTGTGGCGACTTGTAATAACAGGTTCATTATATGCATTTGCCTTCCAAACCAAACAGTGACCAGAAAGTAGAGCAAGAACTATTACCGGTAGTAGACACCTATCTGCCTTTGAAGGACAAACCTAGGATAATATTAGGAGGTACAGTTATGGTGGCCTACAAATTGTCCTCCACCAGACTCTAGTACCAATAATATCCATAATGATGAAGGAGGACATCACTAACCACACCCAATGTGAGATATCACCATAGTTGTTTTGATAAAGCGCCAGTGGGGCCAGGAATAGTTTCTAAGGAGTAATTTGGATAATTGGCATAGATGTACAAGCATTTCTAACTGTGGCATAATTATTAGAAACAGTTTATTTATTTATTTATTTTAATTTGATTTATATGCCGCCCTTCTCCGAAGACTCAGGGTGGCTTACAATGTGCTCAGCAATAGCCTTCATCCTTTTGTATATTTATACAAAGTCAGCTTATTGCCCCCACAAACTGGGTCCTCATTTCACCTACCTTAGAAAGGATGGAAGGCTGAGTCAACCTTGAGCCTTGGAGAGATTCGAACCCTGCAGTAATTGCAGGCAGCTGGTCTTAATAAGCTTAATAACAGGGTGCCTTAAACCCCTGTAGTACCAAGGCTTTATGCCGCTTTATTATTTTTATACTGTAAATAACTCAAAGTGCTGAACATACTTAATACTCCTTTCTTCTATTTTCCCCACACACAAAAACCCTATGAGGTGAATTGGGCTGAGAGTGACTGGCTGAAGGTCACCTAACTGGCTTTGTGTCTAATTCAGGACTAGAACTCACAGTCTCCTAGTTTCTAGCCTCGTGCCTTAACCATTAGACCAAACTTCTCTCCTAGATGACATTTTTGAAGGAGAATATTTCCAGGGAAATCAGAAGTGGGTTTTTTGTGTCAAAAGATTTCTGAGCAGGTTCAGCTACCAATCATATGCAGGTAGTCCTTGACTTACAACAGTTCATTTAGTGTCCATTCGAAGTTAAAACGGCGCTGAAAAATGTGATTTATGACTGTTTTTCGAAGTTACAACCTTTCCAGCATCCTTATGATCATGTGATCAACAATTGGATGCTTGGGAATTGGTTCATATTTATGTGATTCCCTTTTGTGACATTCCCATAAGCAAAGTCAATGGGGAAGCCAGATTCACTTAACAACTGGGTTACTAACTTATCAGCCGCAGTGATTCACTTAACAACTGTGGCAAGAAAGGTTGTAAAATGGGGCAAAACTCACTTAACACATGTCTCACTTAACAACAGAAATTTTGGGCTCAGTTGTGCTCGTACGTCGAGGACTACCTGTATCCCTACCCGTCTCCTGAGCTGAACAATTATATAGACTTCATTTAATGATAGCCCTGTTTTGCCACTGTTCAAAGTGATAATAGTGCTGAAATAAGTAATTTTATGACCTGTTCCGGCATTTACAAGCATTGCAGCACCTCTTTCATCACCTGATCAAAATTCGGGTGTTCTGCAACCAACAGGCATTTGCAATTGTCAATTGTCGCAGGCTCCCATGATTATATGATCATCATTTGGTTCACTTCACAGCTGTCTTTTGACAAACAGTCGATGGAGAAGCTGGCAATGAAATTGCAAGCCAGAATCACATGATGTCTTGCTTAACAATAGCATTGCCCAGGGACGGCGTTGCTGGTCCCAAAAGTGATCATTAACTGAGGACTACCTAAATGCAGAAGATCCTTTCCCTTAATTTTTAGATTGCATCTAGAGCAGGGCTGTCAAACTACCAGTCCATGGGCTAGATATGTCACGTGCTGACCATGCCCACGCCCAGTTTAGCGAAGGGGGGGAAAGTCCCGAAACGTCACGTGACGCCACCGTGATAACATGAGTTTGACACCCCTGTTCTAGAGGGAGCCTTAAGCTATTCTCAGCTCTCTTGGTGCTTCTTAAATTCTAGTCAAACACAAACAGAAAGCTGAAATCTGTCCTCCCTATTTTTAATAAAACAAAGATGAAGCTGAGCAAACATTTGACATAGAATTTACCTGTACTGTACAGGCTAAAAAATGAAAAAAAAAAAAACAACAACCCATAATCGACAACTCTCTTTCATTTGTTTCTGACATTTTGAGTACAGAGTCAGTTTCTGTAGGTAAACTCAAAAACTAGAGCAATATAAACCCAATCCTAGTTAAAAACATAAAAATAATCCTTAAAAATATGAAACACATAAATATTGTATAATCCTTATTTTAGGCATGGCAGTTAATCTGAAGGTCTGGCATTCTTTGTCTATTAGATTTGCTTCAGGGTAATTAAACCTTAGCTTCTTAAGTCAATTACAACAAACATTCTTACTGATTATCTGGTTTCCTAACAAATTATTAGATATTTGGAATGAATCTTCCTCTTTAGAGCCTCTCAATAAATCTAATATTCCAGAATGAGAATTAAACATTTCGTAGATCAAGCGTTATGAAATATTTCCTTGTTATATGAGTGACAAAGACCTATCTGTCCACAACAGGAATTACAGGAAACATGATTTACCCTAATATAAATATGTGACTCATCCCAAGATCCAAATATAATTTCACTTGTCAGAAAGTAGGAATATTCTTCTTCTAAAATATTGGAGCAATATTCAGAATAATTCCTACATTGTAGGACTCAAGAAGCATCACGATAGCATAACAATTGCTGATAAAGGAGAATGAAACACTGATGCTCCATAATGGGTCATTTCTGTTTTTCATTTCACCTCATCTCACTTCATATGTCATCAGATTCCTTTAGCAGAAGTAGCCCAACACACTTTCTGTGGAGGAAGGAAGTGAGGGAAACATCCCTTAATGACTTAGATGGCCACTCCTTAAGTATTTTTATGGTTTAAAAAAATAAACATCAGTTTCACTCTGACATGCAAGATTGTTGCCTGACTATCTAGGGATGGATAGATATCTAACAACTGTATTCATTTTGGAATAACTATATTACACACAGAAAGAGATGGAGATAGAGATGGAGATGGAAAAATAGGGTGGAGTAATTAAGACATAGTGAGACGTGGTGGCTCACTGGCTAAGACGCTGAGCTTGTCGATCGAAAGGTCAGCAGTTCAGTGTTTCGAATCCCTAGTGCCGCGTAACAGGGTGAGCCAGTGGTGGGTTTTAACCGGTGTTACCATCAGTTTGCTTCGCGCACACGCTTTGCGCTTCCATACTTCCAAGGTCGGTGAAATGAGGACCCAGATTATTGGAGGCAGTATGCTGAGTCTGGAAACCACTTAGAGAGGGCTGTAAAGCACTGTAGAGTGATATATAAGTCTAAGTGCTACTGCTACGATATAGTAGGGTTGTCACTTTCTTTCTAAAGCCAGGAGGATAAAACATTAAATCTTGTTAATGGTGTATCAAATGATGAATTAACTCAACCAAGGAAATTGGAGGGAAGAGAGACACAGCATGAGCAGCTGGACCTCTGAAGAAGAATCCTCCAGGTGCATTTTTGGTGAAAAATCTTTTCTTAGCAATGCCTACTATCCTGTACTTTGTGAGTCTTGATTCCTGACTATTTATGCAAGAGTTCTCCCAATTTTGCTATGATTCAGCCTTGCACACCCTTCCTTGATATGCTTTCTGTGTACGTCGACATCAATTTCGCCCCCACCCTGACTTCAACCCAGTCACCTGGGCAGCCACTTCCACTGTGTAGAGACATCTAATTAAGCACCCTCTGGCTTCTTAAGAAAGTTCATCGCAGAAGCAGCAGCTCTAAGAGTAGCAAAGCCATCTGTTTCAAACAGTAGCGGCTGACTTCAAGAGGCAGTCAACATCCTCCCTGCCCTCACCAGCAATGCCTAGTCTCTGCATAAAATAGTTAGTTGAGCAATTGAGTCAACATCTAGGGAAGGATACTAGTCCCAACTCACCTGAAGGTTATCATATCAAAGAGAAAAGTAGAAGTATGCAACTTCCATCTTTCATCAGCCCCACTAAGTAGATAAATAGAGAATTTGTAGTCCAAAGTATCTGGTGAGCAGGCCATTGTCTATACTCCTTGTAGAAGATTTTAACTTCATTATGCCATATACAATACAGATTAGTCCTTGATTTACAACAGTTCATTAAGTGACCATTCAAAGTTACCATAATACTGAAAAAAGTGACTTTGGACAGTTTTTCACATTTATGACTGTTGCAGCATCTCCCTGGTCATGATGTGATTTAGATTCAGATGCTTGGCAACCAATTCATATTTATGACCGTTGCAGTGTCATGGAGTCATGTAATCCCCTTTTGAGACCTTCTGACAAGCAAAGTCAATGGGGAAGCCAGATTCACTTAACAACCACATTACTAGCTTAACAACTACAGTGATTCACTTAACATATGTGGCAAGAAAAGTCGTAAAATGTGGCAAAATTCACTTAACAAATTTCTTGCTTTATTTATTTATTTATTGTTCAAATTTATATACTGCCCTTCTCCCAAAGGACTCAGGGCGGTGAACAGCCGAAGATAAAAATACATAGAATACAAAATTTAAAAATAGTTTAAAACAAATTAAATAGTATTGGCCCATGACAATTAAAACACTCCCAATTTAAAATCAAATTAAGAACTAAATTACTCAATTAAAAGAGTTAGGCCAGTCCAGCTTGTTGGAATAGAAAGGGCGCGGCGGAAGGTGCGTAGATCTGGAATCCTCCTTATCTCCGGACGCAATTCGTTCCATAGGGCAGGTGCCCCCACAGAGAAGGCTCTCCCCCTGGGGGCCGCCAGCCGACACTGTTTGACCGACGGCACCCCGAGGAGCCCCTCTCTGTGGGAGGGTACTGGCCGGTGGGAGACTCTTGGTGGCAGAAGGCGGTCTCGAAGATACCCAGGTCCTAAGCCATGGAGCGCTCTAAAGGTGGTAACCAGCACCTTTAGAGAAGACCACTGGAAGCCAGTGCAGCTTGCGCAGGAGAGGTGTTACATGGGAGCGCCATGTCACTCCCACAATCACCCGTGCGGCTGCATTCTGGACCAGTTGGAGCCTCCGGGTGCTCTTCAAGGGGAGCCCCATGTAGAGAGCATTGCTCTCTTTGGTCACAAATTGAGGACTATCTGTACATAGAATAGACTAGGGCAGAGGTCTTCAAACTTGGCAGCTTTAAGACTTGTGGACTTCAACTCCCAGTTATGCTGGCTGGAGAATTCTGGGAGTTGAAGTCCACAAGTCTTAAAGCTGCCAAGTTTGAAGACCTCTGGACTAGGGTTTTTCAACCTTGGGCAGTTGAAGATACATGGACTTCAACTCCCAGAATTCTTAGCCAACATGGCTGACATCGTGGAAATTCTGGGAGATGAAGTCCACATGTCTTAAATTTTTTCAGGAGACAATGGAGGTTGATGATTCAGGTTCTCCCCTCACTGACAAAACCATCCATGTTGAGTGTTGGCTTTTGGTGGCACTGAAAGACTACACAGCTGGAGAAGTGTATCAGGTCACTTTCTGATTTTCTACATTCTCCAGGTCTGAATCCTCCTAAGAATCATCAGAATGCCTTTGCCTTATTCATAGCATAATTCTTCTGAAATAAGTAGAACTCTTCCAGTGCCTAACTAGTTAATCAGCTGGATCCAGTTCCAGTTCCATAAAAGCTGCAACTGAAGGACCTGGCAAGAAGTCCTCTGGTACCTGTTGCACCTGGATTGGATGATTCAGGAATATCTGGGAAAGTTGCCTGATGGGAAGGGACAGGATGTAATTCAAACTGTGGGAGATCTCCTATTGCCTTAATAATTATTTAGGTATTAAGAGAGTGATTAGGAATGGTTTGTTAGGACTGTAGTTAGTCTCAAGGGCCAGTTTGATTTGGAGTTAAGGCACCTAGTTGGAAAAATGGTTTACATCACTAATACTTCCATCAGAGAGGAGAGTTTTCTGCAGAAGGATGAAAAAACTCATGACGGCGACTATAACTATGCAATTAAATCATCTTTTTTAATGAATGTTTTGTCTGTGTATATAAAAACATGAATTTTTTAGAATTGTTAGCCGAACAGGAGGCTATAGAAATTGAAGAGTGGGGGAGAGAGGAGGGAGAAGGGGAGAGGAAGAGGGAGAGGGAGATGGGGGAGAGAGGGAGGGAGAGAGAGGGAGTATTGGACATGTAGTGTGTAATCTTGATTCTACACACACATACACACAACTTCTACAATTACTCCTGAAGTGTGGAATGGGTCTTGGGCAGTGGTGGGTTGCTACCGGTTCGCTCTGGTTCAGGTGAACTGGTAGCGGCGGCAGCAGGAGGCTCCGCCCACCTGCCCAGACATCATCAAAAATGCTCTGCACATGCGCAGAAGCTCCGCACGCTCCCAATAGCGAACCGGTAGTGCCGGGATTTGAAACCCACTACTGGTCTTGGAGGACCCTTTTTATTTCCTGTTTAGAAGGGATAGGGCTCTTTTCTGCTTTATTTCCGCTTTGTTTTTTGTTTGTTTGTTTCCTGCTGAAAACCAGCAAGAAATCTTGCTCTTCCTGTTCAGCAGTTTACCATTAGATTTTTGCAATCAAAACTGCAATTGTGGTGAACAGCACCAAAAAGGTGTTGGAGTCCACCTGCAGCTTATAGGTTGCCCATTCCTTGACATACATTGTGTAACAATGACGCACAAGAAACAATTGTGATTCTCCTGCCGGAAGGATGAATAAATCAGTGGCACTTAGGACATAAATGATCTTCTAGTTACTCATCACGTATATCTATTGCCATCTCCTGGAGAAGTTGCTATAATTCCACCATTTATTTATTTTATATTTATTTATTTATTTATATATCAGAGACTGTTCATCTCACTCACTCATGAATGAACTCTGGAAAAAGTCTTGAGGGCTGTTTTTTTTTGTTTTTTTTTTAAAGGACTATAAATCAGCCACAACAGCAGAGGAAATATTTCATTCTGGATTCCAACGTACACAATCACAGCATGCCAGTCAAACTTGGGGATGGATAAAAATATAGTAATAGTACTAATGATAATTACAATAACAACAGCCTTAAGCTGCTTCCCAGACGCTGCCAAGAGACTGTTTTACTTTACTGACACTTGGAGAGAGAGAGAAATTGAGAACAAAATCTGTACTGCTGGTAGCACTATCAGGATTCCGCTTAGACCCTGTAAACAATAACATTCACAACAGTTTTGGGTGTATGCAGGGAAATTTCATTTCTCTCTCTCTCTTATCTGTCCCAGTAGGGCAGGTAAGTTGAACTCTCTAAATGGGGAGAGTTAGGGGTTTGTCTTTATGCCAAGCTGTGTCTTGTCTGAAACAATATAGGGCAGTGATGGCTAACCTTTTTGCCATCCCATGCCAAAAGCGGGGGGAGCGCGTGAAGGGGTTGCACGCACGCATGCCCACTCCCATAATTCAATGCCCTCTGTACATGTGCGTACGACCCCCCCGGGCTCCCCCTGCTTTTGGCACGCAATGGCAAAAAGGTTACCAGTGGGCCCGATAGCCCGTTTTTCGCCCTCCCCAGGCTCTAGAGTCTTTCTTGGAGCCTGGGGAGGGTGAAAACAGCCTCTCCCACCCTCCCGGAGGCTGGAAATGGCCGTTTCCAAACTTCTGGTGGGCCCGGAAGGCCCGAAAATCAGCTGGCTGGCACACACATGTGTGCTGGAGCTGAGCTAGGGAGACTCTTGCGTGCCCACAGATATGGCTCTGTGTGCCACCTGTGGCACGCGTGCCATAAGTTTGCCATCACGGGTATAGGGTCTATTGCTTGAACAGAGGTTGGACTAGGAGACCTCCAAGGCCCTTTCCAACTCTATTATTCTGAAGGCAGTATCCGATTATACATGAGAGTTGACAAAGGGAAGACTTCAAGCCAAAGTTTGACCATCCCAATGATGCCCTTGAAGTGATGTCCCGGTGCCTGGAGGCCGTGAGGGCCTGGATGGGGAGAAACAGGCTCCGACTCAACCCTTCCAAGACCGAGTGGCTGTGGCTTCCGGCGTCCCAATATAGCCAGCTGGCGCCATCGCTGGTTATTGGGGGTGAATCAGTGGCCCCCACGGAAAGGGCTCGCAACTTGGGCGTCCTCCTGGATGCACGCCTGTCTTTAGAAGAGCATATGACTGCCGTGGCCAGGGGGGCTTTTTATCAGGTCCGCCTGATTCACCAGTTGCGTCCCTTTCTGGATTGGGACTCCTTACGCACGGTCACTCAGGCACTCATCACCTCCCGCCTGGACTACTGTAATGCTCTCTACATGGGGCTCCTCTTGAAGAGCACCCAGAGGCTCCAACTGGTACAGAATGCGGCCGCGTGGGGGATTATGGGAGCAATGGGGCGCTCCCATGTGACACCCCTTCTGCGCGAGCTCCCGGTGGTCTTCCAGGTGCGCTTCAAGGTGTTGGTTACCACCTTTAAAGCGCTCCATGGCTTAGGGCCTGGGTACTTACGGGACTGCCTTCTGCCACCGATAGCCTCCCACCAGCCAGTACGCTCCCACAGAGAGGGCCTCCTCAGGGTGCCGTCAGCCAGACAATGTCAGCTGGCAAGCCCCAGGGGGAGGGCCTTCTCTGTGGCAGCACCTGTCCTCTGGAACGACCTGCCCCCGGAGATACGTAGGATCCCAGATCTCCGTGCTTTTCACCGTGCCCTTAAAACTTTTTTATTTCATCAAGCCGGGCTGGCTTAACCCCCCCCCCCTTAGATATTTTTAATTGTTAATTGATTTTAGTTGGGGTGTTTTAAATTTATTGGGCCAAAATTTGTTTAATTCTTTTTAAAATTTTAAATTTTGTATGTGATGTTTTTTATTCTTGGCTGTTCACCGCCCTGAGCCCAGTGGGAGAAGGGCGGTATAAAAATATAAATAAATAAATAAATAAATAAATAAATAAATAAATAAATAAATAAATAAATAAAGTTCATCCCTGGTGATTGTCTGGACTGGTAGCATTTTTTACTACCAGTTCACCCGAACCGGTCCAAACTGGTAGCATTTATTTATTTATTTATTTTATTTATTGGTTCGATTTATATGCCGCCCTTTTCCGGAGACTCAGGACGGCTTACAATGCTTTAAGCAAAAGCCTTCATACTTTTGTATATACTTGCTTAGTAGGGCTTTTGCCCCCCCCCCCAGCGGTGTTCTTTTTTATACAAAGTCAGCTTATTGCCCCCACAATCTGGGTCCTCATTTTACCTACCTCAAAAGGATGGAAGGCTGAGTCAACCTTGAGCCTGGTGAGATTTGAACTCGCAGTAATTGCAGGCAGCTGGTTTTACTTAACATAAGGTGACCAGACGTCCCGCTTTTGGCGGGACAGTCCCGCTTTTTAGCAATTTGTCCCGCGTCCCGCGGCGTTTCAAAAAAGTCCCGATTTTTCATTCTGCTTCCTCAGCCCCGCTGCCTCTTGAGCCCCAGCTGATGGCTAGAAGAAAAAAAAACTGTTTAAACTCTTGCCCGGGGCTTCAAAGGGCCGCCCTACAGACAATCAGTGTAAAGAGTTCCTGAAGCAGTTTTTTTTTCCCCTAGCTAAGCTGCAGAAACGAAACCGAAACCAGGATCTTTGGTGGAACGTGACAAAATGAGGCAGAGAGAGATTTATTTTTATTTTTATTTTTCCTCCCCAAAAAAGGTAGGTGAAAACCTGCAAACAATGGGGAATTTAGGAGGAGAGTTCAAGATTTTAAAACACAAAAGAAAAAAAAGCTGTATTTAACTAGGGAATTGTAATAATTGAATTGAGATACTATTAATTGTATATTGTGTTGAAAGCAGAAATGTTTAAATTGTGGTTCAGAGGAATATATGGGGGAAATTATTTGGTTTATTATTATTGGTAAATATAATTAATTGATTTGTAAGAAATTGGATTGCATGGAAATAATTGGAATATTCATGTTCAT